>NC_041396.2:300629201-301229201 GCF_900747795.2 Erpetoichthys calabaricus
GCCGTGGTGCAATTTTAGGGGCTTAGCCTCTAGCGCTGACGTCCGAGGTTCGATTCCCCGTAAGGGAGTGAAGTGAGCACTTCGCACCGGCGAAGTACTGCTTTTAAATTTTTATTAAGAAGAAAAGAAAAACCTTTTTTAAATTAAGTCTTAAAAGAGCTGTAAAGATATTGACAATAGCTACGCAAACCCACCAAGACATGCAATCGTTTAAATCAAAGCGCGAGTCGAAAACAACCATCCCATAATATTAGTTACCGATTAACATATTTCTATATGTATTGTAAGCATACAATACAACTGATAATATGTTGCGCTTATTTATCTGGTGTACTGACATTTTGCGCGTTTAACGGCTGAAATCTAACGTGGTTTGTGCCCGTCAGAATGAAAAGAGTTTGCATTTACCTTTTTATAATAAAGGCGAGCTTTTAAGCCTGAGAAATCACCCCGTAAATGCACACGTTTAATTGCACATGTGTTAATATGTAATGCTTACACAGTATTAAAAGACAGTCCAACAATTAACGTCATTTACCTTCGTTCCCGCGTGTGACTTGTGCTGTAAATCTCTTCCTCGTTTTCTAGTTCACGTGATTACGTAGGAGGCGAATACGTGATGACGTGATACGTGACTCCGCCTCCTCCATTGAAGTTTATGGACAAAAAACAGGTTCCAGTTATGACCATTACGCGTAGAATTTCGAAATAAAAACCTGCCTAACTTTTGTAAGTAAGCTGTAAGGAATGAGCCTGCCAAATTTCAGACTTCTACCTACACGGGAAGTTGGAGAATTAGTGATGAGTGAGTGAGTCAGTCAGTCAGTCACTCAGTGAGGGCTTTGCCTTTTATTAGTATAGATATGAAAGTCACTATATGATAGATAGATAGATAGATAGATAGATAGATAGATAGATAGATAGATAGATAGATAGATAGATAGATAGATAGATAGATATGAAAGTCACTATATGATAGATAGATAGATAGATAGATAGATAGATAGATAGATAGATAGATAGATAGATAGATAGATAGATAGATAGATAGATATGAAAGGCACTGTATGATAAATAGATATGAAAGTCACTATATGATAGATAGAAAGATAGCTATGAAAGTCACTATATGATAGATAGATATTTAGATAGATAGATAGATAGATATGAAAGTCACTATATGATAGATAGATATGAAAGTCACTATATGATTGATAGATAGATAGATAGATAGATAGATAGATAGATAGATAGATAGATAGATAGATAGATATGAAAGGCACTATATAAATGATAGATAGATCCATAAGATTTTCTAAACCACACATATATAGCATACATAGCACACAGTACATACCGCATATTAAATATAGCTTAGCACTGTACACTCAGTTTCTGAGCTATTGTGATTATTCTGATGATGTCACTCAGGAGACCTGTCGTGATATGACTGGCCACACGTTGGTCTCAGAATGTTTCTCCCTGTGACTGCTGAAAGGGGGTGCAAAGGAAACACAAAGCTCTCCATAACGTTTGGGACAAGGCACATTTTTTTCCATTATTTACTGCTCTGCTCCACAGTTTAAAATCTCATTTCAAACAATCCAGATGTTGAGTAAAGTGCACATGTCTGACTTTCATTGAAGGGGATTTTAACACAATTCAGTCACACTTTCTCTTCACGCCCCCCCCATTTCAGGGCACCATAATGTTTGTCACACAGTAATGGCAGGTCCATTAAAGCCGTTGTCATATTTAGTTCTTTGTCGCGTATCCCTCACATGCAATAACTGCTTGAAGTCTGCCATTCATTGGCATCACTTCTCTGGTGTTGCTCTGCTAAGCCTCTAATGCAGCCATCTTCAGTTCCTGCTTGTTTTGGGGGGCTTGTCCCCTTCAGTTTTCTCTTTAGCAGACGGAAGGCCTGCTCAGTTGGACTGAAATCAGGTGACCGTCTTGGACTCTTTATCTTTGATAATCTCCTTTGTGGACTCAGCAGTCTGTTTGCCTCCTTATCTTTTTGTAGAATGAAGTGCCGTCCACTGAGTTTGGAGGTCACTTACTAGAACTTGAGCAGATCAGAATGTTTCTCTGCACCTCAGAATTCATTGTCCTGTCAGCAGCTCCATCATCAGTGAAAAGACGTGTGCCAAGACCTGTGGCAGCCATACATGCCCAACACCCCCTGCACCACCATGTTTAACAGATCAGGTGATCTGCTTCCGGTGGCTCCTTCTCGTTGTCTCCACGCTTTGCTCTCGCCATCACTCTGATCAAGTTCATCTTTGTCTCGTTTGTCCACAAGACCTTCTTTCCCAGAATTCTGCAGGCTCTGAAGTCCTTTTCCCCAAACTGTAATCTGCCATCGTATGTTTGTGGTCTTCATCTTGCAGTGTGTCCCTCCTCTGTGTTTCTGCTGATAGTCGTCTCTGACACACACACACACACATCAGCCCCCTGAAGACTTTGTATGATCTGTCAAGACAGGTGTTGGGGGCTTTTTCTTGACCATAGTGAGGATTCTTCTGGCCTCAGTAGTGGAGGTCTTCCTTGGCCCACCAGACCCTTTGTGATTACTGAGCCCACCAGTGTGTTCTTTCTTCTTCGTGATATTCCTGACAGTTGCTTTCGCTCATCCTAACGTCTTACCGATGTCTCCAGTGGTTTTATTCTTGTATTTCAGCCTCATGATGGCTACTTTGACTTTCATTGGCACAGCTGCTCTCCTCACATTGAACAATGGCAGCTGCAGACTGCAAAGGGGAGAAGCAAACCGAGGGGTCTGGTGAAGCCATGAAACCCACCTGATGAATCACAAGCACCTGGGACACCAAGTGTCACCCAAACATTATGGTGGTGCCCTGAAATGTGGTGTTGTTTGACTGAAACGTCTGTAAATCCCCTTAAATGAAAGTCTATAATGTGCCCTTTAATCACGATGTCTGAATTGTTTGATTTGTAATTTTAAATTGTGGAGCAGAGGGGCAAATCAGTGGTCCTAAGGCACTGTAACTGTGCAGGCTAACAGCATGCAATGGACAGACGACAAAATGCCTAACAGGAACCCAGTTAAGGGTTCACATGGTCACATAATCAGGTTTGTCAGAGGCCAACAACTCGATTCCTCTAACCGGATTGAGGGTTCACATGGCGCTTTATAATTCGGGTTTCTGTGAATCACTCCAAACACAACCCAGGACAAGCGATGGGCTCACCGGTTACAGCTTTTCTGCTGCACTGGAACTTAATAAAGCTTCAAAAGTTGATGCTAACAATTCCTACAGGTGTCCCAGCTTTTGTGGATTACTTACAAATTCTCTCTCTGTGTAAAAGGAGCATGTGAACAAACTGTTTCTACACCCTCGATGGCATCATTTCTAGAATATTGCCTGGTTTAGTGCTGTCATAATGGCGAATAGAAAGGCAATGAACAAAGGTAAGACAGACCGGCCATTACAACCTTTAAAAGGGCCGGCGTATCCTTTACAAAGGTGTCCAAAGGAACTGGAGGGGACTCTGACAACGCCCCATAGAATCAGAAGATGAGTTTCTAAAAGTCAACTGTTGTCCTCACAGGACAAGATCCGTCCCTCCAGTGGTGTATTTCAAGGGTGTCTGACTCCGGTGGTCCTGAAGGGCCAAAGTGGCTGCAGGTTTTCATTCTGACCCTTTTCACTGCTAATTAACTCCTTTTCCCTTCATTTCCATAGCCCTCTTTTTAAGGATTCAGTCCTCTGAATTGATTCTTTCCTTCATTGAATGGCAGCCAAACACAAATGAGACGTGACACGAGCCGACATTTAAATCAGGGATTTCAAACTCTAACCAATTTCATTCCAACCAGATCTTTAACGAGAAGCCGATTCTTGCTCTTATTTAATTCCACGGCTTGTTGCTGCTCTCATTCTGCCACAGCAGACATTTCCAAAATGGTTGATTTTTCTGTTTTTACTAAGAAGGTCATCAGAATGTTCTGGTGACCTGAGAGATTCAACTTCACCGAGACCACCACCTTTCTGTATTATCAGATATTGTGTGATGGGCACAGGCGAGCTGCTCGGCTCTTTTTGTGTCTCATTATTGTGTGGCTGCTAATGAAGGAAAAAAAAGAAACAATTCAGGGGTCTGAGTCACGTTAATTAAAATAAAGGGAAAAGAAGTTAATCAGCAGCAATAACTGGTCACTAATGAAGAACATGGTTAGAGTGAAAACCTGCAGCCACTGCAGCCCACCAGGACCAGAGTTCGGCACCCCTGGTTTACTGTATTTGTTCAATGCTTTAATGTCAGAGTACGGTGAGGCTGTCGGTGGGTTCTGGCCCACTCAGGCCTCTTCTTCTTACTCTGAGCATTTCAGCGATGGCTTTCTAACTGCCACTCCACCTGCAGCTCTCTCCGCTTACTTGGACCACCACTGAACTGAATGGCCGACTTTAAAATGAAAGACTATGAGATCTGACAATATACTCGTGTGAGTATAAAAAGAATAAGACTCTGAGGAACTCAAACCACAAGGGGGTTAAACATATTGACCAATGGCCTGATAGCTTTAGGACCACCGAGAGAAGGCGAGTGTGTGTACATACGGGGGGTTGACGGGGTTTGGAGCAGGCGAGCGAGGTCATGCTTACATCCCGGTGTATTTGTAATTAAGCATGTAATCCATCTGCAATATTGACCGCTCTTAAAAGGGTGGACTTAAGAGCACTTAGTGTTGGAAAACTCGGGAATAGCTCTGGTGTCCCTGAAGGAAAGAAAAAAAAACGCATTTTAGATACACCAGCGTCAAGGGAACAGTGGATGCATCTAGAAAGGACCGCTCGTCTTTCTACTTTTACAATATCTATGGTTATATCTATCTATCCTGCCTACTATACTAAAATTAATATCTATCTATCTATCTATCTATATCTATATATATATATATATATATATATAGATATACACAGTGCATCACTTTTTCCACATTTTGTTATGTTACAGCCTTATTCCAAAATGGATTAAATTCATTTTTTTCCTCAGAATTCTACACACAACACCCCATAATGACAATGTGAAAAAAGTTTGAGGTTTTTGCAAATTTATTAAAAATAAATGTGCATAAACTCCATCCCCACAGAACCCATCCAGGTAAATGGAGCACCACTCAAGTTTGTGGAGGACTTTACCTACCTTGGCAGCCTTATCAGCAAGGACAGCGCTGTCCATAAAGACATTAGAGCAAGGCTGGGAAAGGCTCAGGGCGCCTTTTCCCAACTCCGTTCCACTTGGAGGTCTAAACAATACAGCCTAAAAACAAAGAGGCTCCTGTACAACAGCAACATAAAGTCTGTCCTCTTGTATGGTTCAGAGTGTTGGCGTGTGGTCAGTAAAGACATGAGGAGACTTGAGGTCTTCCACAACAGATGTCTCAAATGAATCTGCCAGATCTTTTGGCCCAACAAAATATCAAACCAACAATTATATAAGAAAACAGTCAATGCATCACCAAGGACATTACATTAAGACGCTTAAGATGGCTTGGACATGTGTTAAGGATCGAGCAAAACCGCATCCCAAGAGTTGCCTTAAGATGGACACCACCTGGAAAAAGAAAAACTGGAAGACCCAAAAACACCTGGCGTAGAACGGTGGTACAAGAGCTTCAAAAGATGAACCTGTCATGGGGAGAAGCACAACATGCCGCAAAGGACCGCAGGCGATGGTGGGAGCTCATTGAAGACTTATGTCCCACAAGGAACGAAGAGGATTGATTGAATTGATTGAAATGTAAAGTATTACACATTGGAAGTAAAAATGTGAGGTTTGAATACATAATGGGCGGTCAGAAAATCAAGAGTCCACCTTATGAGAAGGATTTAGGAGTCATGGTGGACTATCAGACAGACAGTGTTCAGAAGCCATTAAGAAGGCTAACAGAATGTCAGGTTATATAGCGCCTTGATGTGTGGAGTATAAATCACAGGACGGTCTGCTCATGCTTTATAACACACTGGTGAGGCCTCATCTGGAGTTCTGGGTGCAGTTTTGGTCTCCAAGCTACAAAAGGACATAACAGCACTAGAAAAGGTCCAGAGAAGAGCGACGAGGCTGATTGAGGGGCTACAGGGGGTGAGTTATGAGGAAAGATTACAAGAGCTGAGCCTTTACAGAGATGAAGAGGAGACCTGACTGAAGCGTTTAAAATGATGAAGAGAATTAGTGAAGTGGATCAGACGGTGACTTTAAAATGAGTTCATCAAGAACACAGCGACACAGTTGGAAACTTGTGAAGGGGAAATTACTCACAAATATTAGGAAGTGTTTCTACACACAGAGAGCCACAGGCACACGGAATAAGCGACCGAGTAGTGTGGTAGACAGGAGGACTTTAAGGACCATCAAAATTTCATCCATCAATTTTCCAACCCGCTGAATCTGAACACAGGGTCACGGGGGGTCTGCTGGAGTCAATCCCAGCCAACACAGGGCACAAGGCAGGAACCAATCCCGGGCAGGGTGCCAACCCACCGCAGGACACACACAAACACACCAAGCACACACTAGGGCCAATTTAGAATCGCCAATCCACCTAACCTGCATGTCTTTGGACTGTGGGAGGAAACCGGAGCGCCTGGAGGAAACCCACGCAGACATGAGGAGAACATGCAAACTCCACGCAGGGAGGACCCGGGAAGCGTCCCCAGGTCTCCCAACTGCGAGGCAGCAGCGCTACCCACTGCGCCACTGTGCCGCCCATCAAAATTTCACTTGCTGTTATTTTAGAAGAATTAAGTGGATAGGACCGGCAAGCTTTGTTGGGTCGAATGGCCTGTTCTCGTTTAGATTGTTCTAATATTTTGATACAAATTACAAACTTTACAAATTTTATAATACAAATAAAAAACAAAACAAAATTAGTATTTTCAAAGTGATTAACATAAAAGGATTCTAACAATATACGTCAATTAGGATTACCATTGCAATACGGTGAGATGATAACAGAGGAGAGGACAACAAAAACCCCCCTCCAGCAGCATGTAAACCACTTGAGGGGTTCCACAATCAGTTGCAAGAGAAAGTCGCCGATACCATTAATGATTCTGGAGACCTCATCTAGCTGGCTGCCATCTCCTCCTGGACACTGTTCAGATTATATAAAATTGAAGTTGAGCAATCCAAAAAGACGACAAATTAACATGACTTACCAACCCATGAGCCTTCACTCACTTAATTTTTCTTCATCACTGAATTAATGCCTGTAGGGATTCCAGTTGTAATTTGCAGAGCAGATACAAGATGGGCACCTTTACTAAGAGGGGTGCCAGCACATCCGTGAAGCCTTCACTGATGTCACCTTACTGCATGGTCTTTGCTGACATTTTCTTCTGATTAACACTGGACAACACATTTTTTCATAAAGATTTGCTTCCTTAAATCTTTTTGCTGATTTTGGTAGACTGCTTCAAGTTGAACACAGATAAATTTTCAGGTAGATGATATCACGTAGGAATGTGGAGAAACTGCTTTTCAATTAGTGTGTTTAATCACTTAATGATGTTGACGCATCACATTAGTTTAATGGAGATTTTTGCACTCGGCACCTTAAGCTGCCCATTTCATTATCCAACAACAGCCAGTATTGATGGATTCCACCTGCTCGGATACCACTTTTCCATCTTTGCAATGTCCTTCTGAAACCTTTCTGCATGTTTATCACTACACCAAAATGCTGCTGCAAGAATTATTACAAGAACAAGAAAATATGAACACATCACTCCAGTTCTTAAATCCTTACACTCGCTCCCGGTTAAGTTTAGGGCAGATTTCAAAATCCCCCTTTTAACATGTAAAGCATTAAATGGCCGAGGTCTGGCTTACTTATCTGAACTTATCATGACTTACAAACCTGAACGTACATTAAGATCTCAAGGTGCCGGTCTGCTTATGACATCAAGGATTAATAAAATAACAGTGGGAGGTCAAGCTTTTAGTTACAGGACCCCCTAAACTGTTGACTGGTCTGCCTGCTACTATAAGAGATGCCCCTTCACTCTCAGCTTTCAAATCCCGGCTGAAGACTCACAACTTCAGTTTAGCACACCCTGACTAGAGCTGCTGGTTAACTGTACAGACTGCATCTCTGTTGTTAGTCATTACCACTAAAACATAAGGAATATGAGAGTTAGAATTTGTTACTAACCCTCCTCACCTATTCTGTTTCTCTTCTCAGTGCTCAAATGTGCCACTTGGTGCCCACTGCCCACCTGCTAAGTTGTTCTGCCTGCCATCTCTGATGGAGGATCGCAGGAATCATCAGGTAGAGGGGTCCTTTCATCGGATTGGCTTGCCCAGCATTGACTCAGATGTGAAATGGCCAATAGGGGGAGGCAGCTTGACGGGATATCATCTACTGCTGGATTCTGCTCTGTACTTGTAATATTGTATTGAGGATGACTTGTGCTCTGTTCTGTGTATTGTATTATATTGACCCCCCTTCTTTTTGACACCCACTGCATGCTCAGCCTACCTGTAAAGGGGTCTCTCTTTGAACTGCCTTTCCAGAGGTTTCCTTGTCTTGGCTAAGGGGACTGTCAAAAGCCCATTGCAGACCCTCCTTGTGTGATTTTGGGCTATACAAAAAATAAATTGTACCGTATTGCATTGTATTAGCGGGGAAGAAGCCAACATGATAGTGCAGAAAATCAATCTTTAGCGTCACGTTGCACCTCATGGTTTTATACACCTGAAGCACGCTGTCCCCCAGCTGGCTGGAGTTTGGTGCTCTGGTGCTGCCATTAATGTCATTTCCTCCAGCAGATATTAAAACCGCTATTTCCAATCACAGCTTATTAGACCCCTGGAGATTTCTAAACCTAAACTCAAGAGCATATTCTTTATACTCAACAGTGCAACATGGTTAACTCAAGAATCATTTCTTTATAGACAACAATTTCTTGCCTATGATTAAATCTTGTTAAGTACGACGCCATTGTTATCTCCGACCAGACCCCTTTGATCATGGAAATTAAACCACCAAGCTCCACATACCCATCTCGCCAACTGGCGTCTTAACCCTCTTTTATTAGCGGACGAGAGCTGTACAGAATTTAAATCCAAGCAAATTGCTTTTATTTTAGAGACAAAACTTACCCTCAAAACCGCTATTTCATCGATGACGTTTCTGATTTGCGGACCAAAAAAAAAAACGCCTCCCTTAACCTCGGCACCAAAACGGAAATACTTAACCTTCCCTCATTCACTGCTTTCAAAAAAAACTTTCATTACTCCAAGATCTGTGCGAAGACAAAGTAAAAGTTAGCTTTGCTGGGTCGACAGGTGTTTTGTGTGCCACGCTTTTCCTACGGTGTGGCCAGCGCTCTTTAAAGTAACGAGACCCTTCGGCGTGGCCGATCCATTTGCAGCTCTTGGTATATCTGAGCCTCATTCCGCCACTAGTTTGAGATCAGCACAGATGTTCCAGCTGTAGTTGAACTTAAAATATGGGAAGAAATGACAAATAGGGGCGATTACGATAAAAAAAAACAATGAGAACAGACAAACAATAAAACGGTACTTGAAAGGAAAATGTAAAGCGGAGTTCTGTGATCATCGGGTCAAACTCCATAAGATGCACAACAAAAGTAGTCAGGAAGCAAAATCTTTGTTGTCAAGTATAATTGACACGTCAAATCAATATTTTAGCCAAATGAACAAGTGTTAAAAAGAACATTAATGCTTTTGTTAGTGGGGAAAGGTCTGGAGTGTGGACACAAAATCTAAAATGGATCAGAAAGTCAAAAGATAATACAGCTGAGAACTTTAAAGAGCAGTCCGGTACACATAAAAGTTTAGTGTTCATAATGGAGGCAGACAAATGACACCCTCCCGTCAGGAAAGTTACGAGATTTGAAAAAAAAAAAATAAAAAACCAGGAGTGCTCTCCCCTCCACTTTCTCGTATACTCAGATATGGGGATGGATATTTGAGGAGTAAACCATAAGACAAGGATTATACAGGGCGAGTCAAAATTATGTTAACATTTGAATGGCGGAAATAATTTATTCACAAAACATACTTCATATGTGCAAAATGATTTACAGGATTGTCTCAACCGGTTCGCCATAACACATATACCGTATGTGGCACATACATTGTCCACAATAACTGTATATAAGTTGTGAAGATTCAGCCTGGACACAAACAGACCATGAGACAAACGTCCCAAACACACACACGTTTATTCCTGTCTCCTGCACACAGCACCACACATTATATCACCCAGTGCAAATGGCTCCCAGTCCATTCTTTCCTTTTCCCTTCTTCTCTCCTTCAGCCGCCTCCACTCCTCTCCCTTTGCAAGATCTGTCTTCTACCTCCCAACTCCAGGCGGCCCCTGTTATAAGGTACCTGGATGTACTCCCCGACGCTCTTCCTGCAGAACTTCCTGGTGTGGCGGAAGTGCTGCAGTCCAAGGGCCCCCTGGCACTGGTCACGGTCCCCAACAGGACTGAGCTTCCAAACCCCGATGCAAACCAAGGGTTTTGTTGCCATCTTGTGGCCCTGGGGGAGGTATTGCCTCTCTCCCAGTCTTTCCACTCTCCAGGCGTCCCGGTGAGGCAAGGTCCCCGGTCGTCTGCCACAAAGTATATACATAGCAGCACCATTAGTGTTAACATAATTTTGACTCACCCTGTATTTTTATATTATGTACATTAAAGAACCATCAACAACTAATCAAATCAATTAATAATACAATGAACAATTATTATAAAAATACAGTTGAATAAATCGGACTCCGCAGCTGCATGAATATAAGGTTAAGTACCAATTCCGGTAAATGGAAATAGCCTGAAAGTTGATAGAAATCGATGTTTTGTATCTAATACTTGTATGCAAAATTTGGTTGACCGAAGTGAAAGTGTATTCAAGTTATCGTGTTACACACACACACACACACACACATAATTCCAAAAATTGATATTTTCTGATTCAGAGAGTTCTAAAACGTCGAGATTCATCAAAATATCGAAATGGTATTTTTTGGATGATTACAATACTTCTCCTACGAGAAAATAAATCAGACTCGGTGAGGTCTAAAACATTGAGATTCGTAAAAATTTTGAAATGGAATTTTTTGGACGATTACAATACTTCCACTACAAGAAAGTAAATCGGACTCTGTGAGGTCTAAAACCATTGAGATTCACCAAAATCCCGAAATGTAATTTTTTTGGATGATTACAATACTTTACCTATGAGAAAGTAAATCAGACACGGTGAGGTCTAAAAACATTGAGATTTGTCAAAGCCTCGAAATGGAATTTTTTTTGAATGATTATAATACTTTTCCTACGAGAAAGTAAATCGGACTCAGTGAAGTCTAAAATGTAGAGATTCATCAAAATCCCGAAATGGAATTTTTTTTGACAATTACAATGCTTCCACTACAAGAAAGTAAATCGGACTCGGTGAGGTCTACAAAATCGAGATTCATCAAAATCCCGAAATGGAATTTTTTGGACGATTACAATACTTTACCTACGAGAAAGTAAATTGGACTCGTTGAGGTCTAAAACATCGAGATTCATCAAAATCTTGAAATGGAATTTTTTGGACGATTACAATACCTTCCTTATACTTCGTATACGAGAAAGTCAGGGAGGACTAAAACATGGAGACTCATCAAAACTCGACATGGCATCTTTGGACGTTTACAATACTTTCACTATACTTCGGATACAAGAAAAGTAAAAAAATAATAATAAAATTACATGTACTAGAGATGAGGAGAGAGGTTAGTGTTACCCAGTACACAAATTCCAAAACAGTGAAACCTCATTGTCTAATGTTTCAAGATGTATAAAGCTGCCATTACAGTTACTAATTATGCAGAAGGTGTTCCCACAGTTTTCCTACAATATCCCAAACATTAGGATAACAGCTTATTTTAAACGAACCTTGCGTAAGTGTGTCTGTGAGGTGATGTCCACACTACTACATTTTCCATTAAAAACAGCACTTGAGTGATCTCTGTCCACACCAGCGTTTTCATATTGTCTACGCCAGTGCTTCCCAAACTCTGTCCTGGGGTGGGGGACCCCCTTGTGGCTGCAGGTTTTTGTTCCAACCAGATTCCTAATCACCTGATAACACGCATCTCATAGGTTAGCTGGTATTTTTTTTTCTCTCATTCTACAATCAGAAAAGCACAGCAGCATAGTTTTTACATTTACACGACATTTAGAATTATTTTTGCTTTTGCTAATCGATTGAAATACTGAACTCCCTTTTGTTGATTTCGTTCTATTTTGCCCTTTCCCTGTATAGTTTTCCCCCTTTGTTGTATCTTATAAATGACAATTAAAAACGAGCAGAGCAGACACTCTGGCAAACAACACTGAAACGTGAAAGGTTGCAACTGCTTTAGCGTCAGCCCCACTACCTACTAAATAATGGATTAATTAAACAATTAGAACACTTAGAAAGGTAGAATGAAAATCAAGACGAAAATATAAAACTCTATTCCCATATAACTGCCTTGTACATTTTAACTCTTTCAAGGGTGGGTGTCAACTTAAAACGACGTACAGTAGCGTTCAGCACCAGTCAGCTAGAGGGCCAATCAGCTGATACTGGTGCATTTTAGGTTCCTTGTATCAAAATCTCAGTGCGATACGTTCGAGTCCGATTCAGTAATTATACGCAACACGTTATCTACAGAGTATTTTGCTTTGCACATTCGCGTCGAGCTCTCGTCAGATCCGCCATCAGGTTCCGGTGGCCGGCACCTGCTCAAATACAGATGAAAAAATACTTAGCCCTCAAAGAGTTAATTTTTTTTTTTTCTTTGCTTCCTAATTTCTCTACTATTTCCAAAACACAGAATCTGGGAAATAACATTTCATTTAATTAGCCCAGGAGTCCAATTAAAAAGAGAAGCTGGTGGGAACAAAAACCTGCAGCCACAGGGGGTCGGTCCCCAGGACCGAGTTTAGGAAGCACTGCTCTAACCCTAAATACACTGAAACAGCCAATGACACAGATACATAGATATTTGCCTACACTGGGCACGTGCGCAACGCCGCAGGGTTAATCACAAAACTATTGTGACAGGCAGACTGCTAGGCTTTTGCGCACGTTAGGCACGTAATGTAGATGCATACAGGTAAGTGCCATGAAAAGCAACTCCTCTATGTCCGCTATACTGGATTAGGGTTTACTTCAGTGAAGGGTGACCAAACTATTATTAACTATTTACTAACAACTGATGCCTGAATCCCAGCGACTTCTTGCGATTTGCTCGTCCGTGTACGTATGAAAGGCAACGGCTGAATAGTCGTTCACGAGACAGCTCCAGACCAACCAACTAGAAATCTGGTTCTCGTGTAAAGGGTTAATGGCCAGCATACATAACAAGTGATTTTGAATTTTGTCTAAAAGGAAATACCAGCCATGGTCAAATGTTGCACATGTTTCAGTTTCTAGCATTTTCTTTGCATATTCATGCACACTTGCTCCTAATGCATTCAAGACATTGCTAGAATTTTTGGAAACAGAAAAAAAAAAAAAAAAAACGTTGTACAAAATACGAAGCAGCAAAGCTCAGGAGGACGTGGGGCTACCACATTTGAGAAGCACAAAGCTCCCTCTCCACCTCGTGTGCCCTACGCTCCATTTGTTTTAATTCTGTTTCACTGCTGTCTGAGTGCACAGCTCCTTTCACAGATGAAAAATGCCTTCAATTTAACAAAGACGGAGCCAGCTGTGAGCCAGACAGCACATGCCCATGTCTGGTGGTAACCAGGCTAAATGGTTTCCTGCTCACCTTGGCTCACTTTATTTCAGATTCTGCCCTATTTAGTCTCCAAATAGCTAAAAATGCAAAGCAAACTTCACGTGATCATTTTTGGACACTATCGAGTTAAAGGTCTGTGATGATTCTTTTTTATTTTTCCACGCACATTAATGTTATGTGCATCGTATACAAGGCTGCCGTGAAGGTTTGCGTGGTAAATGCTGAAATTTTACGGCTTCACTCGTTCATTAACTGCGTCACTAAATCCCAAGGCGTCACTATTAATAAGGTTGACCTGGGAAATTGTTGGGTTGAGTTTTACTTTGATTTTGTTAACCTGACAGTCTCGATGCATGCTCAATAAATCCAGGGAAGGAAATTCTAGAAAGTTGATTCAGTTCATCTGGACTTCGTTCTTTTCCAGGGAGATATGTTACATCACTCATCCAAGTGACTTCCTCAGTCTCAGTTGACTGCGGGTTTCTCCAACCTTATCAACAGTACCTTTGCATAATGACCGAAACTATCACCTTTGACTAACGATTGGCCGTGTGATCAATGACGTGCAAATTGTCCATTGATCAATGGTCATGAGTACCATTCACAGAGAGTTGGGGAATGGCTACAATCACAGCATTGTAAGATGGTGAAAGATGTTAACCTGACAGTTTACCAGTAAACTCCTTGTATAACGTATACAGGGTGAGCCAAAAAAAAGTACCACATTTCAAACGTTTACTCAACAAAAACGCTACAAGATAAAATAAATTTCATGACGACAGAATAGATTTTTGTCACTGTGTTTTAAAAATGATGTCTTCAGGGTGGTGGCCATCATTAGTGATACGCTCTTCGAGATTTATGAACGCTCGCATGCCTCTTTCGGCCATTTCAAGGGGAGTAGGGGGTGATTTTGTGGCGAATAACGTTCGATTTTGTGGTCGGTGTGTGTAGACCTTCGACTTGAGAAGAAATCACATGGAGCGAGATCAGGCAAATGTGAAGGCCACCACGACATTGCCGCGCAGGATGATCAGCTTCTCACGCAAAACTTACATGGATCTCCACGCAGTGCCGTATAAGCTGTTGCCATTTTTCCAGTTCTCTAGCATTTCAATGTCACGTTCTGAAGTGACGGTGACTGTTGCTCCCCCTTAAGGGCCTACAATGCCAAATTCTGCAACGACGCACTAAACGTGTGCTGACTGTGTGGGAGTCTCTGATGAAGTTCACGAGGGTTGGGTTTCAGCCCAGTAGCGAAGGTTTTTGCTAATTTACGCAACCATTCAAATGGAAATGTGCCTCGCCGCTACACATGACAATGGCATCTCGATGAACGGCTTGCTGAATGTTGGAGCGCACAACTCTCTTCGGCTCTGCCAGTCTCTCTCAGTGAGTTTCTGCACTCCCATCATTTTGTATGGATGGAAATTAATGTCCACATGCAAAATCAAAGACGTGTTGGAAATGCCAAAGGTGGAAGCACGCTGAACGTCTAGGAGACGGCAAAATGGACGCCCTTACAGCTTGGACGCTTTCAGGCATTTGTTCGTACAGTCAGAGGATGGCCTGGAGATTTTCTGTTCAATGTTGGACCCGTCTGCCTAAATTGTCAGAATTGTTTTCCGATTGGGATGGAATGCTGAAGTGCGTTCGGAAGGCGTGTTGCGTTGCGATGATGGATTAGTTGTTTTTGAAGAAGACTTCGACAGTGAAAACAAAGGTGTGCACCGGACCAAGGCATGTGGCCGACTGAAAACTACAAGGGATCGTCTTATCAAAGGACCCCCTGCAAAACCACTCGGCCGCTTCTACCTCACGCAGTGACCTTGAGAAATGGGGTACTTCATTTTGGCTCACCCTGTATACGGAAAAGAGGTCTTGGAAAACTGAGATTTGATTATACGAGATCTGATTAATGGAGACCTTTTCTGTTTGGTGTGACCCCTTACTAGATGCCATTCATAACCTCAAGGCACCTTCCAAATGCCCAGTAATGTTATACAGTATGTCACAAAAGTGAGAACACCCCTCACATTTTTGTAAATATTTTATGAAATCTTTTGAATGGACAACACTGAAGATATGACACTTTGACCCAATGTAAAGTAGTCCGTGGACAGCGTGTATCAAAGTCTAAATGTGCGGTCCCCTCAAAATAACTCAACACACAGCCATCAATGTCTAACAACAAAAGTGAGTACACCCGTAAGATAAAAATGTCCAAATTGTGCCCAATTAGCCATTTTCCCTCCCCGGTGGGTGTCATGTGACTCGTTCGTGTTACCAGGTCTCAGGTGTGTTAAATTTGGTGTTCTTGCTCTCACACTCTCTCATACTGGTCACTGGAAGTTCAACATGGCACCTCATGGCAATGAATTCTCTGAGGATCTGAAAAAAAGAATTGCTGCTCTACATAAAGATGGCTGAGGCGATAAGAAGATTGGCAACACCCTGAAACTGAGCTGCAGCACGGTGGCCAAGACCATACAACAGTTTAACAGGACAGGTCCCACTCAGAACAGGCCTCGCCATGGTTGACCAAAGAAGTTGAGTGCATGTACTCAGCGTCATATCCAGAGGTTGTCTTTTGAAAATAGACGTATGAGTGCTGCCAGCATTGCTGCAGAGGGGGGTCAGCCTGTCAATGCTCAGACCATACGCCCCCCGCACACTTCATCAAACTGGTCTGCATGGCTGTCGTCCCAGAAGGAAGCCTCCTCTAAAGATGATGCACAAGAAAGCCCACAAACAGTTTGCTGAAGAGAAGCAGACTAAGGACCTGGATTACAGGAACCATGTGCTGTGGTCTGATGAGACCATGATAAACTTATTGGGTTCAGATGGTGTCAAGCGTGTGTGAGGAGTACAAAGACAAGTGTGTCTCACCTACAGTCAAGCATGGTGGTGGGAGTGTCATGGTTTGGAGCTGCATGAGTGCTGCCGGCACTGGGGAGCTATAGTTCATTGAGGGCACCATGAAGGCCAACATGTACTGTAACATACTGAAGTAGAGCATGATCTCCTCCCTTCGGAAACTGAACATGATAACGACCCCAAACACACCTCCAAGACGACCCACTGCCCTGCTAAAGAAACTGAGGGTGAAGGTGCTGGACTGGCCAAGCAGGTCTCCAGACCTAAACCCTATTCAGTCTCTGTGGGGAAGGTGGAGGAGCACAAGGTCTCTAACATCCACCAGGTCCATGATGGCGTCATGGAGGAGTGGAAACCTGTGAAGCTCGTGTGAACTCCATGCCCAAGAGAGTTCATGCAGTGCTGGAAAATAATGGTGGCCACCCAAAATATTGACACTTTGGGCACAATCTGGACAGTTTTCACTTAGGGGTGTACTCACTTTTGTTGCCAGTGGTTTACACATTACTAGCTGTGTGTTGAGCTATTTTGAGGGGACAGCAAATTTACACTGTGATACAAGCGGACTACTTTACACTGTATCAAAGTGTCATATCTTCAGTGTTGTCCCATGAAAAGATATAATAAAATATTTACAAAAATGTGAGGGGTGTACTCACTTTTGTGAGATACTGTATGCTTACAGCTTCAATGTTCCTCATGGTTGATATCAGTAAAATTGCACAAAGAGCCCCACATGGATGTTATTGAACATATGTAAGAATAAAGACAGTAAAACATTTACATGGGTAGCAGCAATGTGGAGGGGCAAGCATTTGAAGACATGTGCACTAACCTGACCAGCTAGATGCTGTACTGAGGAAAATTTGACTAAATAGCATATCTGTTTTATCGACCTCAAGAAGTTAGCATAGAGGAAGATAATTTAGAGCCGCTTTTCCCAACATCTTCATTGTTTAGTCAGGATTGCACTCTGTTCCATTTCAGTCCAGCTGTTTAAACACATTTGAAAAAAAACAAAACAATGAAGTCAATTCATGTCTCTAAGTTAACAAAGGCAAGATATTGAGCTCCTCAAGTCTGTTCCTAGTAATTTCCTCCCAGCCCTTATTCGCTTGTGGATTTCGAGGAGACGGATGCATGATTCCAACCACACGAGTCTCCATCCCGGCGGTGCACAGAGCCTTCCGGGCCCGCGTTTCGGCCAACTTGCCGATCCCAATGACGGTGGTGACCCCCAGTGCTTGCACCACCTGGCAGAGAGCTTCGTCACATATCTGCAGGAGCTTCTCTCGCTGTGCTGCCGGCAGGTCAGATGGAGTCAGGTTCTTGCCCGCTTCGTTCATGAAGACAAGAGGGCACAGATTGTGCACAAAGCAGTTGCGAAAAAACACTGCTGGTGTGACACACAGTTTCTGGAAAAATCCCCAAAATCTTGCACCGCTCACCTCACTTCTTTGACAATTTAGCCCTTGGATCGGTCGCTTTGGGTGTTCCACTTCAGGACGAGTCACCTCTCCGGTGATTTGCAGCCAGTCTCGCACAAACTGCACCTCTCCAAAGGGCACCTGTTAAAGAAGTCAATAAATAAATAAGAAAAGAAGTTGAGAAAAATTCCCCTTTCCAATATGGGTATAAATTGGTAGAGGAGTGTATAAACTCACATAAATAGGCTTGGGCAGAAATAGGGCACACACACACACACACCAAGCACACACTAGGGACAGTTTAGAATCGCCAATGCACCTAACCTGCATGTCTTTGGACTGTGGGAGGAAACCCACACAGACACGGAGAGAACATTCAAACTCCACACAGGGAGGACCCAGGAAGCGAACCACAGGTCTCCTAACTACTACCACTGTGCCACCATGCCGCCCTATGTCAATGGTTCTCTGTTTAAAGATAAAATTTCACATGTCAACGCAAGCCCGTCCATTGATAATTTGCCAGGACACGGTACATATGTGTTCAGAATTCACGATCAAGTGTAAGTATTGCACTTCTTGATCATTGAACAGTTAACTTTATGAAACATAAATGAAGGGCAGAAAAGTGACCTGTGAGGACATTCTGATCTGCAATGAGAATTGAGAGCAGGTTGAGGAAACCCTGGAGAGGTGGAGATCTGCTCTGGAGAGGAGAGGAATGAAGGTCAGTAGGACCACCACGACAGAATACATGTATGTGAATGAGGAGGTCAGTGGAATGGTGAGGATGCAGGGAGTAGAGTTGGAGAAGGTGGATGAGTTTAAATACTTGGGATCAACAGTACAGAGTAATGGGGATTGTGGAAGAGAAGTGAAGAAGAGAGTGCAGGCAGGGTGGAGTGGCTGGAGAAGAGTGTCAGGAGTGATTGGTGACAGACGGGTATCAGCAAGAGTGAAAGGGAAGGTCAACAGGACGGTAGTGAGACCAGCTATGTTATATGGGCTGGAGACAGTGGCACAGGAGACAGAGCTGGAGGTGGCAGAGTTAAAGATGCTAAGATTTGCACTGGGTGTGCCGAGGATGGACAGAAATGAGGACATTAGAGGGTCAGATTGGGTTGGACGGTTGGGAGACAAAGTCAGAGAGCCGAGATTACATTGATTTGGACATGGGCAGAGGAGAGATGCTGAGTATATTGGGAGAAGGATGCTAAAGATAGAGCTGCCAGGGAAGACGAGAAGAGGAAGGCCTAAGAGAAGGTTTATAAATGTGGTGAGAGAGGACATGCAGGTGATGGGTGTGACACCGCAAGATGATGAGGACAGAAAGATATGGAAGAAGATGATCCACTGTGGCAACCCTAACGGGACCAAGAAAATATATATATATATCCATCCATCCATCCATTTTCCAACCCGCTGAATCCGAACACAGGGTCACGGGGGTCTGCTGGAGCCAATCCCAGCCAACACAGGGCACAAGGCAGGAAACAATCCTGGGCAGGGTGCCAACCCACCGCAGGACACACACAAACACACCCACACACCAAGCACACACTAAGGCCAATTTAGAATCGCCAATCCACCTAACCTGCATGTCTTTGGACTGTGGGAGGAAACCGGAGCGCCCGGAGGAAACCCACGCAGACACGGGGAGAACATGCAAACTCCACGCAGGGAGGACCCTGGAATCGAACCCAGGTCCCCAGATCTCCCAACTGCGAGGCAGCAGCGCTACCCACTGCGCCACCGTGCCGCCCAAATATATATATATATATATATATATATATATATATATATATATATATATATATATATATATATATATACTGTATATATATGGTTGAAATAGTTTTCCTGTCAAATAATGCAAAGAGTACGCGACACGTGTTTCACCCTAATTCTGGGCTCATCAGGCATACACACTCACTGCAACCCCTCTCGGGAATCGAACCTCGAACGTCAGCGCCAGAGGCGAAGCCCCTAACACTGCACTACGGCGTGTGGTTCATTTATTTGACAGCATGTAGATCTGGGTAATTACATTCATGGCATTCGTAGTCCGAATCACAATCTGATTGTATGGGTGGTTACCTACCAGGTAACGCTTGTGGTTGGTCAGCAAGTCGGCTAACATCCGCCACAGTGCCCTCTTTCATATATATATATATATATATATATATATATATATATATATATATATATATATATATATATATATATATATATATATATATATATATATATATATATATATATATATATAGAGAGAGAGAGAGAGATAGAGAGAGAGAGAGAGAGATTAAGCTGTTCCCCATGGGTCTGCCCACATAATAGTGAAGCAGGACAAACTTTAAAAATCAATTTTAAAAAAACGTAATTTGTATTGAGAAGAATTTCTATTGACAGCCTTCATTCTGAGGGCCTCTTCATATACAGTGGACCCTTGATATACAACCGGCCTGACATGCGAACAACTTGATTTACAACCAAAATTTTTGTTTTGATTTACGACCAACATCTTGCGTTACGACCTGAATGCGGTCACGTGTATCCGCTTTCGTGATTGTAAACAAACAGCCGAGAGCGTTTGTAAGTGTCAGTCGGAGCCCAGATACATGTATTTGTGGACGTAATTTCGGTCAGTGCAGTGATTTATATAATTTATTTCGATAATTGCTAAGGAAGGAAGAGAAGGTAACAAAGGTAAAGAAAGCGATCACAATCGAAACGAAGAAGGAAATTGTGCGGAAATATGAGAGTGGTGTTTGTGTGACCGATCTTGCTAATATGTACAGCATGTCGAAATCCACCTTCTCGACAATTTTACAAAGAAAAGATTTGCATAAGGAAACTCCTTCCAAACAATAACCACCTTCCATTTCATTCTCCTCCTCCTCCCTTCCTGCAGCCCAAAGATGTCAAATTAAATGGTGAGTACAGTATGAAATTGTTGTTTCTGGTAGGCTAGGCATTTTTTATAACTTTTTGGTTAGTACATTAGAAAAATTATTGGTGTTTTGGTAAATTATGCACATCATACAACCCTTTTTTATTATGAAAAGGTTAACTAAGTGTTGCTGTGGGAGGTTCGGAACGCATTATGGGTATTTCCATTATTTCTTGTGGGAAAAATAATCTTGACTTACAACCAGCCCTCGCGAACGAATTGAGTTCGTAAGTCAAGGGTCCACTGTACAATATTTTTGGTTTTGCTATCGGGGTGAGGAGGTATCTATTTCTTAGGGAACTAACCCAGGAAAAAGCAACATAAAGCTGACCATGTGAGAAGCCCGGTGAGCTAAGATCAACCACCTGCTAACTTGAGGGTCTGTCCCGGGGTCATGTTAATTGACATTGCAAAGCAAAACTTAACCGGGAACTGTCATCTCTTGAATTGAAAGGGCATGCCCATCGCGATTAGAGGAACGTGGGGGATTAAAACCCTCTCGCCAATGCCACATCAGACTGACTCGAACAGAGGCTGGTGTGTCAGTGAGGAAGGCCCAGCCCGGCTCCCTAATCCTGAGGCTCCGCTCGCTTCCCCCTCCCCTCGGCCCGCAGCCCGTCTCTCTCATATTAGCACGAAGAAATCGGTGTACCGCAAAATGAACTGTGATACTTAGTGTGATGAGGGAAATCACAAAATCTATCGGAATGTTCAAGCAAATTCTAGAAAAAAACCGATCTAAATCCACTAGAAAAATGGACAGACAGACAGATGTTTGATTTTATATTATATATATATATATATATATATATATATATATATATATATATATATATATATATATATATATATATATATATATGTGTATATTTATGAGAGAGAGAGAGTTGTACCACACAGAAATTAAGCAAATGAAATGAGGAAAAAAGGAAATAAACTCTTATTCATTTTTGAAGACAAAGTGAAAGTGAAAAGATATAAGAAATGCACAGAGATGAGCGTTCTATTTATTAATTTACTGGCATTTCTTTTCCCTCAATATGTTCTCCCTCTTAATGAGGATAATTACAAGCTTCTTGTTAAAATGGTGTTCTAAGCGCGACGTAATTGAATAAAACCCTCAGCTGCTAGCTGCATTATTCATTTTCCAGAAAGAAAAAAATAATGTTCAGCCTTGGCTTCCCTGATCGGTAGCCATAGCCTCTCACAAAACAAACTCACGCTTTAAACTCCCCTCCAAATGTCACATTAATAGTTCACCTGGAGCCATCGACAGATCTGCCAATTAGACACCAGATGAATGCAACGCTGGGGACAAATTAAAGCCCCATTTATTTAGCTGATCTTTTGACCTCTGACCTCACTTGATGGTCAGGGAGGTGGGTGCTGGTGCGGAGCTCAGAAGGACAGAACCAGCTGCTGTCCAAAAGACGACTCCTCGGTAGGAGTCAAAAAGTACTGGGAGATTCACTCGAAAGAGACCCCCCGAATATTCTGTAATAACTCTTACTAGGACGAAACAATCTCTGAAGGAAACAACGTGCAATGTGCTCCTCAGGATATGGAGCTTCGAACAAGCCATCAGAGCAATGAGGTAGGCCCCGTACAGCCGTTTGCAACTTCTGGGTGCATACCACCCGTACCCCTTCACTCAGTCACCTCATCAGAATGGTGGTGCACAGTATTCCTGGTGCCAACCTGTCAGGTCACCAATTAGTTTAAGTGATGTCAGAATCAACTGGGTGATCGTGAATTAACGGAAGGTGACTTCCAGCAAGATGGAGCAACATGTCACACATCGGCAAGGAGCATGGCAGAAATTGAGTCCTTCATGTGCAACAGGGGCTTTTGTCCAACACGATCGCCGGATCTGACACCACCAGATTTCTTCCTTTGGGGTCAGCTCAAAGGAAAAGTCTATTGGGACAAGTCTTGCACTGTGGAAGATCTGAAGGAAAACATCCAACGTGAAATTGCTGCTATTCCCCCAACCGAGACGCTTGCCGATATGTTCAGGAACATGGAGCGCCGTGTCAAAATGTGTCTGGCAGGAAATGGAAACCACTTTCAGCATCGCATGTAATGCAATCGATTACACTTAAGGTATATGGCGGACTTTTTGGGTTCAGATTGCTTAACACTAACGGGAATTACAACAGAATATTCGGGGCCTCTTTAGAGTGAATCTCAATGTAGAAAGAGATAACAGATCTCATTAAGGGGTAAAGAAAAAGAACAGAGAATGTTTCCAATGTCACTCACCCCGGTTTGTGCCATTCCAAAAGGCCCAGGATTCATCCCCAGGAAAAGCACAGTCTTGTGCGCCTGGCAGTACTTGTTAACGTAGCACAGGTGGAGGTCCCAGGCGTATACCAACGGGTTATAAATGTACTTCACTGGGTCACAAAACGTCATCTCCTGCAGCCGTCTATTTAGGCCCAACTCCGCTTGAAGGAAGCGGGCAGCTGGACTTTTGCCTTCCAGAAGTGCATCAGCTTCAGGAGGCAGTTGCAGGTTCGTGCTGGTTAAGCCATCGGTGGGCCACAGCTCTGTTTCCTCAGCGGCCTCCATCGCCCTGTTCAACGTTTATCTGCAAAGAGACAGCAAAGTCAGAAAATAAAAGTGCATTGCAGACGCCAAATCTTGCGCAGGCCAGATATCTTGAGCCACTATTCAGTATGTATGGATGTTGTTCATAAGTAAAAAAAGGTTTGTCTAAACGGGTTGGAGGGGCATAAAGAAGGCGGCAATTTATTTATTTTTTAGTTGTTTTATTGAATTTATTAAAAGCATATAACATACAATCACGTCAAACTTAACAAAACTAAATACAAATCAACCTCCACCCATGAGAAGGCTTAATCTAAACTGTTATTGATTAGTTAAAAAAAAAAGTTTTGAACAGATCCTCTAAATGAGAATTTGATTTTTTTTCCAATTTCAAATTGTACATAATTCTAAATAAACAGGATTCTGAGAAATTCATTCCTGCATTTATTTCTAGTAGGATTGACTACTGCAATGCAGTGTTCACTGGATGTTCAGACTGTTCTTTATACAGCTGCCAGTTAATCCAAAATGCTGCTGCAAGAATTATTACAAGAACAAGAAAATACAAACCCATAACTCCAGTCCTCAAGTCCTTACTCTGGCTCCCGGTTAAGTTTAGGGCAGATTTCAAAATCCTCCTTTTAACATATAAAGCCTTAAATGGCCGAGGTCTGGCTTACTTGTCTGAACTTATCATGACTTACAAATCTGAGCGCACATTAAGATCTCAAGATGCCGGTCTGCTTATGATTGTGAGGATTAATAAAATAACAGTGGGAGGTCGAGCTTTTAGTTACAGGACCCCCTAAACTGTGGAGTGGTCTGCCTGCTACTATAAGAGGTGCCCCTTCGGTCTCAACTTTTAAATCCCGGCTGAAGACTCACAACTTCAGTTTAGCACACCCTGACTAGAGCTGCTGATTAACTGTACAGACTGCATCTCTATTGTTAGTCATTAGGACTAAAACATAAGTTATATGACAGTTAGAATTTGTTACTAACCCTCCTCCCCTATTCTGTTTCTCTTCCCGGTACTCAGATGTGGCACTTGGTGCCACTGCCCACCTGCCAAGTTGTTTTGCCTGCCTAAGGTAAAGTCATCTCTGATAAAGGATCACAGGAATCGTCAGGTAGAAGTGTCCTTTCATCGGATTGGCTGGTCCAGCACTGACTCAGCTGTGGAATCGACAATAGGGGGAGGCAGCGTGACGAAAAATAAACAAAACGAAAATGTTACAGACAGACAACTGGACAATGAGCAATGTGAAGCTCTTTGCACATCTCTATTACACATGACGTGGTCTGCCAATAAATAACAAGTGTGAATGCAATGGTGCAATTTTAAAAACTTCAAAAATTTTACGTCTCATCTGAAGGATGGTCTCACTTTTACAGCACGGTGCCCCCATCACTGTCCTGGGGCACTGGGATCCACATGGTAAACATTTCCTGCTGGCCTCACCAACACCAGTTCCAGCAGCAACCCAAACTTTTTCTAGATGGTCTCCCATCCAAGTATTGGACTCTATTACACATGACATGGTTTGCCAGCAAATAACGAGCGTGAACACAGTGATGCAATTTAACAAACATGCATAAACGCTTATAATTGGATAACACTAGCTCTGGGCAGCATCAGGAAATCATCATGTCAGCCAGAATCCTGCTGTACTCCGCTCCACTATGTCAGCAAACATGATTCTTGGGCAAAAAAAGTGGTTAGACAAATGGACAAATTTTAATTACGTTGATGAAAATAAAACCAAGTGTAAGCTGTGTGGAATGAAGCTCACAGGAAAGAACACCAAAAACCCGAAGAGGCATCTACAGATGCGCCATTTTGAGATTCATGCCAAGGTATGTAACGTTATCTAGGTGGCGACTTGCCTGACGCCAATACCAATTCCTCTGGCTCTCATTCAACCGGCCACTACTAATGGCGTCAGGTGTGTCTGTTTATTTTAGGTGGGCTGCTTGTAGGGATGTCACATCGATAGTAAGGTCGGTACTGCATTAGTGCATGACTGCAAATTTACAAATAACTTCGGACGGCACAATAATATCTAAGAAAAATGTCAGTAAAAACTACACATGAAAAAGGCTTACAGTGGTGATGACACAGCAGCGCCTCAACACACCTCAAAAAGAAAAACAGCAAAAATCATGTCTGGCAAAGCGTGTGATTGGGGAAAACGTAATTATTAATGAAAAACATTGGGCGTGGTCTCCCCTCGACTTTCTCATATACTCAGATATGGGGGTGGATATTTGAGGAGCAAACCACAAGACAATGATTATATTTATATATTATGTGCATTAAAGAACCATCAACAAGAAATCAAACCAAATTAATAAAATATTGAACAATTATTATAAAAATAAAGTTGAATAAATCGGACTCTGCAGCTGCATAAATAAAAGGTAAAAGTATCACTTCCAGTTAGCGGAAATAGCCCAAAAGTTGACATAAATCTACATTTTGTATCTAATACTTGTATTGAAAATTTGGTTAAGCTAAGAGAAAGCGTACTCGAATTATCGTGTTTACATACATACACACACAAAGACATAATTCCAAAAATGGTATTTTCTGACTCAGGGAGGTCTAAAACGTGGAGATTCATCAAAATTTCGAAATCATATTTTTGGACGATTACAATACTTTCCCTACGAGAAAGTAAATCGGACCTGGGGAGGTCTAAAACGCAGAGATTTCATCAAAATCTCAAAACTGAATTTTCGGATGACTGCAATACTTTCTCTACGAGAAAATAAATCGGACTCAGGTAGGTTTAAAGTGTCGAGATTCATCAAAATCTCAAAATCAAATTTTTTGGACGATTACAATACTTTCCATACAAGAAAGTAAATCGGACTCAAATCCTGTCATAACTAATGTAGCACATTAAATGCTTCATATTAACTGTTCCCCAACCCATGTTAATCGATACACGCCTCTTAAATTGACTTCCTCTTGCGCCGAGAGGAGCCGCACGCAGCGGTCGCCACAAAGAATACATTGACTTCATGATATTCCTGCTATCTGAACATTTAGAATGCTAAAATAAATACTTGATATAATTTTCATGATGAAATGCATTAAAGCATGTATTAAACACATGGGGGCACGGTGGTGTGGAGGTTGTGCTGCTGCCTTGCCGCAGGGGGTCCTAGGTGTATGTTCAGTGTAGACCGGGTTTGAGAAAAATCTAGTAAATTAAACATTGATTTTAAGATGAAGTTTACAACATGGCAAAGTTAAACTAGAGAGAAAAAACAAGGGTTTAAAGTGGAAATGTCGAGAATAAAGAGGAAATGTTGACTTTAATTTCAACATAAGCGGCAAGATTAAAGTGGAAATGTCGAGAATAAAGTGAAAATATCGAGAATAAACTGGAAATGTCGACTTTAATTTCAACATAAGCGGCAAGATTAAAGTGGAAATGTTGAGAATAAAGTGAAAATATTGAGAATAAAGAGGAAATGTTGACTTTAATTTCAACATAAGCGGCAAGATTAAAGTGGAAATGTCGAGAATAAAGTGGAAATGTCGACTTTAATCTCATCAAAAATGGTGAGATTAAAGGGGAAATGTCGACTTTAATCTCAACAAAAATGGTAGATTAAAGGGGAAATGTCGACTTTAATTTCGACATAAACGGCGAGATTAAAGTGGAAATTTCGAGAATAAAGAAGAAATGTCAACTTTGATCTCAACAAAAATGGTGAGATTAAAGGGGAAATGTCGACTTTAATTTCAACACAAATGGCGAGAATAAAGTGTAAATGTCAACTTTTTCTCAACATACTTTTTTTCTTCTTCACTAAGTCCATATTTCTTTGCTTCTCCATGGACCCAATATGCTCCCATACATAAGTGTACATTTTAGTCTAATAGTTTAGAGGTATAGCATATTCTTTGCATATTCATATGTTAAACAAGATATCCACCTGATTTTGACTGTTTTGACTCATTTACTTTTAGTCAACTAAAATCGATTTACTTTCAACTAAAATGAATTTACTTTTTTGTCGACTAAAACTAACAATAATTAAAGGACTACAATGTGACTAAAACTACAATACAATTTAGTCAGCAAACTAAGACTATAACTAAATCAAGATGTATTGTCAGAATTAACAGTGAGGCACACGTTCAGGCTTACATGACATGGATGCCATGCAGATGTGTTGCAATGCAGTGACTCAGGTAACACCATACTATATGTTTCTGTTGACTGCTGAGGCTCTTCTATACTACCAAAGCTGTGCTTGTTTCCTAAATATGTTGAGTCAGCACAGAAGGCCTACAGCATTAAATGCCTCAGCCTTTTCAGGCAGGATCCCTCCACCTCCATTTCAGAAAATAATACGGATATACAAGATGAATCCAAAGTGTTGGCACAGTCTTCTTAACTGCTTTGATAAATCCCAACAGCTGGTGAACATTTGATTGTGATAAATAATAAAACACAATTACACACCCCGCTCCTTTATCTGCTTTTAACGTGTTGTACAAAAATGACATGATCAAGGCACACCCTTGAACGGACAATCCAGATCGGAATCGAAACAGGATTCAGTTCCACATACGGAAAAGGGCCTGTATCGGATAGAAAAAAAAAAAAAAAAAATGATACCATGTAGTGACGGTTTGGTGCCTCCATTAAATATAACAAAAGAGGGGATTTCAGGCTCTGTGGGAGAAAATGAAAAGATGGGGCGGGGCACAAAAATAATATTCAGGCATTTCTAAAATATTACAACTTATATAAACTACTAAAACCATCGAAAAGTATAATGTTTAGTAGACAGAGTTCTCAGCCAGTCTTCCAAACAGTTATTTCTGCTAATTTAACTTGAAAAATTGTAGACACTTCCCACCCATATTTAGCCAAAAACGCCACACTTGCCAAAGAAAAACTTGCAGCGGCGCTACTGGGGAGTGAAAACTTCAATTCCCAGCATTCCCTGCAATGGCTCTGATTGGTTGTGGCACACTTAATACAAAGCATTTAATGTGCTACATTAGTTATGACGGGATTTGAGAAAATCTAGTAAATTAAACATTGATTTTAAGATGAAGTTTACGACATGCAAACTTAAACTAAAGAGAGAGAATAAAAACGAAGGTTTACAGAGGAAATGTCAACTTTTTTTCTCTCCACCAAGTCTGTATTTCTTTGCTTCTCCATGGCCCAATGTGCTCTCGTACATGAGTGTACATGTTAGTCTAATAGTGTAGAGGTACAGTATATTCTGTGCATATTCATATGTTAAACAAGATACCGATCTGATTTTGACTTTTGGACTCATTTACTTTAAGTCGACTAAAACTAACAATAATTAAAGGACTAAAATGTGACTAAAACTACAAAACAATTTAGTCAACAAACTAAGACTAAAATCAAAATGTTTTTTCAGAATTAACACTGAGGCACACGTTCATGCTTACGTGACATGGATGCCGTGCAGATGTGTTGCAATGTAGGGACGTGGGACAGGCCATACTAAACATTTTTGTAGAGCCTGTAGACATTTCCACTCATATTTAGTCAAAAAAGCCACACTTGCCAAAGAAAAACTTGCAGCGGCGTTACTGGGGAGTGAAAACTTCATCTCCCAGCAGTCCCTGCAATGGCTCTGATTGGTCATCTGCTGAAGGTAGCAGGGGCTGCTGGGGACAAGGAGGCCGGCGCAAGATTTAAAGGGAGGCCGGTTCTACAGAGAGGAGAGTGTTTTTTGTTGTTGTTACCTGTCTGTTTGCCTTCCCGTCCCATACCAGTGGATTCTTGTTTTGTCCTGGATTGTCTCTTGCTCGGGTATATGGACTGTCTGGTGTCTCCCTGCAGCATGAGGACTGTTGGGATTATTTGTCGACCTTCGAAGAAAGGAGCGCTCCTGATCCCATCACACACCATCACCAGGAAGTACCGATAGGACTGATCTTTACATTCACATTCTCCATCATTTCATTCCATTAGTTGCCATTTCTTATGCAGTAAGGAGACTGTGGAAGATTGTGGGTTCGCTTCCTGGTTCCTCCCTGTGTGGATAGCGCTTTGAGTACTGAGAAAAGCGCTATATAAATGTAATGAATTATTATTATTATTATTATTATGGACTTTATCGCGGGTGGTTTTTGTTAGTTGCCCGTTATTGCTGAATTTGTGTTTACTGTATAATTGCCGGAAGGGAAATGGGGTGGGATTGTTGTAGTTTGCGTAATTATATGTTATTTAGTGAGACCAGCTTCTGCATTTTTCTCTATTTCACTGTCAACTCGTACCACTTTATTTTATGTGGACCCTGATACAAAGTTATTGTCTGTCTGTATACCTGCATTGTTATTGGCATTGTTATCACTCTTTAATTTAATATTGTTCTTTATCAGTATGCTGCTGCTGGAGTATGTGAATTTCCCCTTGGGATTAATAAAGTATCTATCTATATGGGTTGGAGATGGTGGCACTGACCAGAAAGCAGGAGCCAGGGCTGGAGGTGGCAGAGTTAAAGATGCTAAAATTTGCATTGGGTGTGATGAGGATGGACAGGATTAGAAATGAGGACATTAGAGGGTCAGCTCAGGTAGGACAGTTGGGAGACAAAGTCAGAGAGGCGAGATTGCGTTGGTTTGGACTTGTGCAGAGGAGAGATGCTGGGTATATTGGGAGAAGGATACTAAGGATAGAGCTGGCAGGTAAGAGGAAAAGAGGAAGGCCTAAGAGAAGGTTTATGGATGTGGTGAGAGAGGCAATGCAGGTGATGGGTGTGACAGAGCAAGATAACGAGGACAGAAAGAGATGGAAAAAGATGATCTGCTGTGGCAAACCCTAATGGAAGCATCCAAAAGAAGAAGAAGAAAAAGAACAGTCTTCAATTTCTATTCTATTATCGTTTGCTTTTTGTCTCTGTGAGGGAATGTATGAGAGTCAAGCCGAGACATAACCCTAACCCTCAGGGACACTTCAAAGATCACTCCACCATTATAATCCACTCATAACTAAATCACTTTCTACTTCCCCTCTGACTTCAATGCATTTTGCTGAGTTTGCTGAAATTTCAGAACATTTCTACATTTTTGAGACAAAGTGAAGTCAGTGGGATCCGTGCAACACAACTGAAGAGCGGTAGGGCAGGTTTAAAATGATATTATATATAACACTGGACAAATTCAATCCAAAATGGAAAAAAAAACCAGAGAAATGCAAAAAAAAAACGAAAAAAAAAAACGCTATAGATTGGATGAATAAAGATCTAAAAATAAAAAATAAACCAATAAAATGAAGCTATCTAAGTGCATGTACAGTGCTACTCTTGGGTTGGCTGCGCTTATAAATGACATGGAAAGTGGTACTTGCAAACCACAATTTACTTTTTTTTTTTTGTTCCCCAAAATATATACTGTATATACTGTATACTGTCACTCACGTGTGCATGGGAGACTGTTCAGCTCTACTGAATGTAATATATATATATATATATATATATATATATAACAGATAGATTTTAAAGGCACTGTATGATAGATAGATAGATAGATAGATAGATAGATAGATAGATAGATAGATAGATAGATAGATAGATAGATAGATAGATAGATAGATAGATAGATAGATAGATAGATAGAATCGGTGCCAGCTCTCTAAGAGGCCAATGCCACGCACTGCACTCTGTTTAAGGTACTTTCCTTAACATGGAAACAACTTGTAATTTATATCTGAATTTGGATAAAAGTATCAGAAGAATAAATAGTGTTCAATACTGTGTATTACTGTAATTATCCCGTTTTGTGCCTACCACTGACTGTTGGTTACCCTGACTCACATAGCCACACACAAAGTGCTCACATCAAAAATTTGACATATGAGGAACATTAAATAAAAATCTACAATAAAGAACAATGCAACACTCACCTCTAAATAAAGCACACAGAGACCACAAGAGCCACTGTGTCACCTAAAGAGCTGGCAGTGCCGCGTCTAATAGCTAAGGGTCACATCCTCTACAATTCTTTATGTCATTAGAGTGGAAGAATACCCTGAATTTCTGACTCTGAAAAGTGAATTTAAGGCAAAATAACCCAATTGTGCTGGTGGAAATATACAGGCTGCCCTGAGCTCACCCTCTAAAGTTGATTAACTAGTTGATCTGCTGGCTCAGTACGTTAACGGAGATGGCTTATGTTGGGTGACTTTATCTAATCTGGTAGATAATCAGTAATATATCTCATTACTTGAAATAAGTCCGTGGTAATCTTAATTTCTCTCCACTGATTGCTGACCACGCCATGCCCAACTTAAGTTATCCAACAGAATCAACCTTGAATGTTGCATTTTATCCAAACAGAAGAAAAAAAAAATGATGGCCTCAAGTGTCTTTGACCTTGGTTTTATTGATCACTCCTCAATAACGCGTGCTAGAAAAAAATATTCCTGAGTGATGGCTAAGAGAAATTGTATAAATTTAACTGAACAGACATTTGTGAACGATCTTCTACTTAGTGATATTTATTACACTTCTATTTCCGTGCTCAATCTGCATGTACCTTTTAAGAATTTTTGAATACAGGACAGATGGAGTCACTGCTGTGTGTCTGACCGTTCCTTTCTTGTCCACGGTAAGATATAAAGCCTTGATTCTTGCTGGACAGACTCGGGCACCAAACACGCTAGGAGGTAAGAAGCAAGTGTACATGTTCAGTAAGAAAAACCATATTTGATTGTTATTTATGAATAATGTCTAGCTCTTATTCAAAATGTATCAAAATCTGCAAAGCAGTTAATTCCATAATAATAATAATAATAATAATAATGTTTTCCTCCTCTATTAAACCACATATTGCACTTGACCAAAAACAGACTTGCTTAGTTAGCCTTTACAAACATGGTTACCTGTTTCATTAAGATCCTCCAGTTAAAACTACTGACCATTTTCATACATCACTTCTTTTTTGTTGTTGTTACCGCTTGTCACACACATGCGTTCGGGAGGCAGTCAGTGGGCTTCACTGGGCGTAGAACGGTGGGTCAGGGGTGGATGCTGTGTACTAATGCCTATTCTCCTTCCTCTACAGATCAATGAAAGGTAAGACGAGCTAAGCCCTAACCAACTTCCTCATTCCTCTCCAGACCACGCCCCCTCTATTGACATCACATCCGCTGTTGCTACCTTTGTGGACCCGCCTCTTCCTTTCCCCTACCTATAAAAGCCAGGCTCTACCCTTTTTATTCTATTTTTTCCCAGCCCCGTTTTGGACTACTCGGTGTTCATACAATATAAGGGGGTGGACCCCCAAACCTTTTTCGGTTTTGTCTGCTTGTATTTACAGGCTTTACGAACTATTAATCTCAGGAAATCAAGTGGCGAGGATTTGTTCTTGAATTATTGTTGATCTAGCAAATCGTGCTTGCGAAAATTTCGCAGGAATAAAAGTATAATGAAATGATGATGAGGGAGAGAAGAATGTCACACGTTACAGTAAGAAAGGAGATTCTTTTAATAAGTACCATACATACTCACGTATAAGCCGGGTCATGAAACCTGAAAAATCAATCATAAAATCAGAACCTGACTTATACGCCCGTTCAAAAATACGACATTTACATTTCTTTATTTTTTTTACATCTTCTTGCCTCCTCCAATCTCGTGCCAGTATCTCAGACACATCGAATTTTGCTGCAGCAGCGCAGTTAACAATTTCTTTCGCCACTTCAACAACTTTTAACTTAAAACCAGCTTCCTATTTTCTTCTGATCGAACGCTCCATTGTAGATAAGGGATTATCTTACGATAAAGGTGTATGAGTGTGTGAGATACAAAAAACACAAAACAGTGCAAACGTCGCTTCAGAATAGTTCGGGTATTACCGTGTGGTCACGTAGGCAAAATACATAGAAACAAAAAAGGCCGCGTGCTCCGTGGTTACTCTCTCAGGCGGGCATTGGCATATCGTAATCTCTTGGACCAATAGCGTGAGTTTTCCACATTCAACTTATATGACCGACAATACAAAATAACGAAAATTATACAGTAAAATCAAGCCCCGACTTATCCGCGGGAGAACTTAAACGCGAGTATATACAGTAGTGACTTGTGAGAGGACTCAATATTAGAATAGTCACATGATTAGTATGGGATGTTATTATAGTCGCTTACAACAGCAGGAATATTTACAATAGAAAGTGTTACACAAACAGGTTAACAGAACATACTGGATGAGACGGGAAATGCAGGGCACATGTCAGTCAGTCAGTATGTGTGAAGCGTGGCCATCAGGTCATGTTGTATACCGACGTCTATAAGAATTGTTGGAAAACGCAGTTTGTTGCATAAACGTTATTGTCAGCGAAAATATTCCTCTGTGTGTAACCCGCAAGTACCTGTACGTTTAATTCGGGTTTCGATGCAACTCTGGAAAATGTAGTTATAGGTAAAAACAGGGTCTGGCAAAAAAAACTCAAGACATTATTAAACGTTTGTCGTTGTGACTTGTGTACTAAACGAACGGGGAATTGCCTACGCTGTAATATAAAAGGAGATATCTTGATTGGAGTTGTCAGTGTTATAGAATTCCGGTAGTTTTTCTGTCGTAATGTTTCGTGTTGTCTGGCAGTTTTCCGCTGCTCTTCAGAAAGGTTGTGTGTGTAATTCGTTTTTCGTTTGTTGTCGAGATGCGAGACTTCCTGCCGCACATACCGCTTAGAATTAAGGCCAAAAAGTTCTATCTTGGTCTCATCAGACCAGAGAATCTTATTTCTCACCATCTCAGAGTCCTTCAGGTGTCTTTTAGCAAACTCCATGCGGGCTGTCATCTGTCTTGCACTGAGGTATGTGTGGAGACAACCAGGCACTGCTCATCACTTGTCCAATACAGTCCCCACAGTGAAGCATGGCGGTGGCAGCATCATGCTGTGGGGGTGTTTTTCAGCTGCAGGGACAGGACGACTGGTTGCAATCGAGGGAAAGATGAATGCGGCCAAGTACAGGGATATCCTGGACAAAAACCTTCTCCAGAGTGCTAAGGACCTCAGACTGGGCCGAAGGTTTACCTTCCAACAAGACAATGACCCTAAGAACACAGCTAAAATAACGAAGGAGTGGCTTCACAACAACTCTGTGACTGTTCTTGAATGGCCCAGCCAGAGCCCTGACTTAAACCCAATTGAGCATCTCTGGAGAGACCTAAAAATGGCTGTCCACCAACGTTTACCATCCAGCCTGACAGAACTGGAGAGGATCTGCAAGGAGGAATGGCAGAGGATCTCCAAATCCAGGTGTGAAAAACTTGTTGCATCTTTCCCAAGAAGACTCATGGCTGTATTAGCTCAAAAGGGTGCTTCTACTAAATACTGAGCAAAGGGTCTGAATACTTAGGACCATGTGATATTTCGGTTTTTCTTTTTTAATAAATCTGCAACAATTTCAAAAATTATTTTTTTTGTCTGTCAATATGGGGTGCTGTGTGTACATTAATGAGGAAAAAAATGAATTTAAATGATTTTAGCAAATGGCTGTAATATAACAAAGAGTGAAAAATTGAAGGGGGTCTGAATACTTTCCGTACCCACTGTATGTGTATATATATATATATATATATATATATATATATATATATATATATATATATATATATATACATACACATATACATATATGAATAGCTGTGTAAGCCCATGCTGTAAAAGGCATGGGCTCCTAGAAACCCTGGATTCTGGCACTTCAATCAATCGCATCGGTTGGGCACTAGAGGCTAAGCAAGGTTCTCTTTTCTCGACGGTTTCACTTTGCCGACAAACTCATTTTCTTTGAGGTTCAAGTTGTAGCCTCGCATTTCCGGACCGGACAGACAGACAGGCCCACACACCTCCATGCATAGACGTTTATATATAAGACATGCTTTGGATTTTTCGGTTTCATCTAGTGTTACTAACGTGCGGAAGGCTGCTCATGAAATTCCACTAGATAAAGAAGTGAAACATCTGATCTCAATACTCATTGGCCGATTCCCAAATTGCCACACCTACAAAAAAATATATATATCATGATGACTGGATGATCAGCTGAAATCATGTTGTTCAATATTCTCTGCCCTGAAACCTAATTTGTGTGGTTTTCGAGAAAAGCACAGTGCCACCCCAATTCCAAACAAATATGGGACAATAAAGTAAATGCCGATAAAAACAAAATACTTTGGTTCCTTTGGTTTGTATTCAAACAAAAACCGTATAAAGAACAAACTATTTCATGTTTTGTCTAATCACCTGCATTGTTTTTTGAAGATGTCTGTTAATACTGAAATTGGTGCTTGCAACAAATTCCCAGAAAGAGGGGACAACTGTAGTTTAGGATTAATAACGAAGTGACAAGTTCGTATAACAAGGGTATGAGAAACGGGTGAGGCAATTGTGTTCTAGTATATAAGGAACATCCGAAAAAAGGTCTACTTCTTCAAAAGCAAGGATGATATACATCATGGGTCAGGTCGCCGCCACCACCGGGCTGCAAATGAAAAGACCACCGGCAGCATTTGCTCAGGAATACGCCGTCCTTCTCATGACCCTGGAAATAGAAGTGTCAGTGTCCAAATTTGCATTATGTGGAAATAAACCCTGATCGCGGCTCTGTGCAAAAAGAAGCCTCATTAACTAATATTGCACTGTTTAACTCGAGATCTCTTAATGGCAAAGCATTGGTGCCGTCAGAACTCATCATTGACACCAAACTTGATATTCTGTGTCTAACGGAGACTTGGCAAAAACCAAACGAATTTGAGTCTCTCACAGAGGCGACTCCAATTCGTTTCACTTTCCACACAGAGCCTCGCAGCTTAAGACGAGGCGGTGGGCTTGCAGTAATTATCAGAGCAGACTTAAACATCAAACGAATCCCAATTGACTGCCCATTGTCTTTTGAGTGCCTGGCTCTTAAACTAATAACGGAATCAGGTCCTGTCTCACTCATTGTTCTTTATCGTCCTCCAAAATACAATGCATCTTTCTTATCCGATCTAATTGAACTTTTGACCCACCTAAGCTCTTACTCTCAGAGAATTATCCTTCTTGGTGATTTCAACATCCATATTGACACCCCCACATCTAAACTGAGAAATGAATTCCTATCCTTAATGGACTGTTTTGACTTGACACAACATGTTGATTTTCCCACCCACTCTGGTGGTCATATATTGGATCTGATCTGCACTTCTGGACTATCTGTTGCCAACATTTACAGCACTGATTTGGGACTCTCTGACCATAGAGCAGTATTTTTCACTGTCTCACTGCCTTTCCCTCCTCTTACCTGTAAATGACAAATTTCTTACAGAAACCTTAAACATATCTGTCCCTCTATCCTTTCTGGATCAATTTCTGATCTTTTTCTGTCTTTACCTATTCCATCAACACTAGATAGTCTTGTTGACCAGTATAACTCAGCCCTTCACTCAGCATTAGGGAAAACAGCTCCTTTAAAACATAAGGAGGTTTCCTTTAAACGCTCAGCTCCTTGGTATAACTCAGAATTGCGATCTATGAAAGCAGCTGGCCGACACCTTGAGAGAATGTCACGCAAGACTGGCCTCACCGTGCACATCCAGGCTTTCTTTGACCACCGAAGAGCTTACAGAGAAGCACTAACTTCTGCCCAGAACACCCATTACAGCAGAATAATAAAAAGTGGCCATGATAACCCAAGGGTTTTGTTCTCTGTAGTTAATAAACTACTCGAACCCGCATCTGGCCCAACTACCTCTTCTACTGAAGTCTGTGAGGAATTCTTCCACTTTTTCCATAACAAAATTAAAAATCTAAATCAGGGGTGTCAAACTCCAGGCCTGGAGGGCCGCAGTGGCTGCAGGTTTTCTTTCTAACCTTAACCCTAATCAGTGTCCAGTTCTCACTGCTAATTAACTTCTTTTCCCTCTATTTTAATAGGCCTGTTTTTAAGGATTAAGTCTTCTGAATTGATTCTTTCTTCACTCAATGACAGCCAAACAAAAATGAGACATGAAACGAGCCAACAGATGAACAGCTAAATTGGGCCTTCAAACTCCAACCAGTTTCTTAATGAGAAGCCGATTCTTGCTGTTAATTAAACCCCTTATTCAATTCCATGGCTTGCTGCTGCTCTCATTCTGCCCCAGCAGACATTTCCAAAACTGTTGATTTTCTGTTTTTTTCTAAGAACTCCATCAAAATGTTTTGGTAACCTGAGAGATCAACCTTACTGAGACCTTCATCTTTATTTTCAGATTTTATTTGATGGGAACAGGTGAGCTGGTCATGTCCTGCTTGTTTTATGTCTCATTACTGTCTGGCTGCTAATTAAGGAAAAAACAACTAAGGGGCAGGAGTCAAGCTAAATGAAACTAAGGCTAAAAAAGTTAATTAACATCAAAAACTGGTCACTAATTAAGAAGATGGTTAGAAAGAAAACCTGCAGCCACTGCGGCCCTCCAGGACTGGAGTTTGACACCCCTGATCTAAATAATTCAACTAACATAAATACATCATCTGTTTATATCTCTCCCTGTCTTCCCACTCCATCCAGCTCCTTCTCTAAGTTCTCACCAGTCACATCTGCTTTGTAAGATGAGGCTGACTTCTTGTGTACTGGACCCCATCCCCAGCACACTACTTAAATCCTGCCTTCATGCCATAATCCCGACTGTTACAACAATAATAAACTCATCCCTTGACACTGGCTCTGTGCCGCTCACTTTTAAAATTGCTTCTGTAACCCCAATTTTAAAAAAGTTTGGTCTTGACGCTGACAATCTTAACAATTTCTGGCCTATTTCCCACTTACCTTTCCTGTCAAAAGTTCTTGAGCGTGTTGTAGCTTCCCAACTCACCAATTACCTAACCTCTAATAATTTGATGGAACCCTTTCAGTCTGGTTTCAGGCCGCAGCACAGCTGTGAAACTGCTCTGCTACAGGTAACCAATGATTTGCTTATGGCAGCAGACTCTGGACAAAGTAGCATATTAATTCTGTTAGACCTCAGTGCAGCATTTGACACTCAGGTCAGATGTGACATCCTACTGTCCAGAATGGAGAACATGCTGGGTATCTCTGGCACTGCCCTCCAGTGGTTCAAGTCCTATCTGACTGATAGGCAAGAGTTTGTTAGTCTTGACAACAGCAGATCCAGCTCAGCACCAGTCACACAAGGAGTTCCTCAGGGCTCTGTCCTCGGCCTTCTTCTCTTCTGTATTTATATGCTTCCCCTTGGCCATATTATATGTAGCTATGGACTGGGTTATCATTTTTACGCAGATGATACTCAACTCTACTTCAATGTTAAAAGTGGAACTTCATCAGAGCTTTCTCAGCTCACAACCTGCCTTAGTGAAATTAAAACCTGGATGGAGCAGAACTCTTTAAAATTAAATTGCAATAAAACTGAACTCCTGCAAATTGGGACTAAAATGCAACTTAATAAAATGAGCGCCTTCACCGGTGATCTCATCAGACCTGCCTCTACTGTAAAAAGTCTTGGTGTCATTTGTGATTCCTCCCTTTCTTATTCCACCCTTCGCTCCTTCCTCTCCTTCTCTAACACTGAGATACTTGTCCATGCTTTTATCACATCCCGCATCGATTATTGTAATTCCCTACTGGCAGGTGCCCCTTCTAATCTTATATCACAGCTCTAGCTTATTCAAAACTCGGCTGTAAGAGTCCTTACTCGAACCAGCAGCAGCGAGCACATCACACCCATCCTGCTCCGTCTTCAATCTCTGTGTCTTACAGGATTGAATATAAAATCCAACTAATAACATACAAAGCCTTAAACGTCCTCGCGGCAAACTACATCAGTGACCTTCTCCATCACTATGTGCCTGCCCGCCCACTAAGGTCCTCTGATTCTGGCAATCTTGTTGTGCCCCCCACTAATCTACACTCCATGGGTGACAGCAGGGCCTTCAGCTGTATAGCGCCCAGACTCTGGAATGACCTACCGAAATTAATCAGCTCAGCTGACTCCATGAATTCTTTTAAAAAACAACTCAAAACTCATCTGTTCAGGAAGGCTTTTAGCTCGACTTGACTTTATTACCCTTCTCTCAGTTTACTTCTCTGTCAAGATGCTCATGTGACCTGTGTGTGTGTGTGTGTGTAAGACCATCAATTATGGTGTCTGTTTTTTTTTTCAGAATTCTCAATCTTCTTTATTTATTTATCTGGTTTGTACAATGCTATATACTGTATACCCTGCTATTCTTTATTATATTCTGCAAGTGCCTTGAGCATGGGAAAGGCGCTATATAACTAAAATGTATTATTATTATTATTATTATTATAAGTTTGTTATAATATTAAGTTTAATGTCACTGTCTCATTTTAAATCTGTTTTTCTTTTCTTTGTACATGCATAGCTGAGCCAGATTTAGCACAAAGGGGATCAGCATTTAGAATTGCTGGGCCAAGCATAGGACAAGATAGACAAAGACAGCTGGAGGAACGAATAGTCAGCCTAAAGACAGGTGTATACTATTTTGTCCTCTGTTAAAAGTCAGCACAAAATCTTCTTCCATTGTCTGGAACCTAAGTAAGGGCCTGCACGTGGAGAAACCAGTATAAAAGACTTGGACATTTGAAGCCGACAGATGGATGGGTGATATCGTCATCCGTCCTGAACAGCCTTCCAGCACAGCGATGAAAAATGGCAGACTGTATACATCAATATCCCACCTTGGTATTGTCTTGCTATTAGCTTCCTGTCTGTAATGCCGCATAAATCGTCATTAAAGAAAGCTAAGTTATTTTCTCTTATGTGATTTTTACCGCCGTATCACTATGGGAGAGGTATCGCCTTTTAATATCCTATATACAGCTTTTGGTTACCTAAAACACCACAATTACAAAAGAACTTATTTCAACTAGTTAGCTACCGCCCCCTAAAGGAACAGGGTTGAGGTTCGTCAATTTGCTAAAAGATGACTCAACAAATAATCCAGCAAATTATTCAGAACAATGTTTTCCGCAAAGAAAAAAAAATTGGGAGAACAGTGAGCACTTCATCCCCTACTACATAATCAAAAGATTCAAGGAATTTGGTCAAATCTTGCTACGTAAAGGGCCAGGCCAGAAACCAATTCTAAGTATGTGCGTGGTCTCCAATTCCTCAGACATCACGGTCTTTAAAAGACTCATCTTTGTCTGGCTCCCAGTTACGTTTAGGGCGCACATTAACATCTCAAGATGCCGGTCTGCTTATGATTCCAAGGATTAATAAAATAACAGTGGGACGTCAAGCTTTTAGTTACAGGACCCCCTAAACTGTGGACTGGTCTGCCTGCTACAATAAGAGATGCCCCTTCACTCTCAGCTTTCACATACCAGCTGAAGACTCACGACTTCAGTTTAGCACACCCTGACTAGAGCTGCTGATTAACTGTGCAGACTGCATCTCTGTTGTTAGTCATTAGCACTAAAACATAAGTAATATGACAGTTAGAATTTGTTACTAACCCTCACCTGTTCTGTTTCTCTTCTTGGTATGGTGCCACTGCCCACCTGCCAAGATGTTCTGCCTGCCATCGCTGATGAAGGATAGCAGGACTCGTCAGGTAGAGGGGTCCTTTCATCGGATTGGCTGGCCTGGCGCTGACTCAGCTATGGAACGGCCAATGGGGGAGAAAGCATATGACAGGGTGCCTCGAGAGGAGTTGTGGTATTGTATAAGGAAGTCGGGAGTGGCAGAGAAGTACGTTTAAGAGTTGTACAGGATATGTATGAGGGAAGTGTGACAGTGGTGAGGTCTGCGGTAGGAGTGACGGTGGTGGGATTACATCAGGGATCGGCTCTGAGCCCTTTCTTATTTGCAATGGTGATGGACAGGTGGACAGACGAGATTAGACAAGAATCCCCGTGGACTGTGATGTTTGCTGATGACATTGTGATCTGTAGCGAGAGTAGGGAGCAGGTTGAGGAGACCCTGGAGAGGTGGAGATAAGAGAGGAGAGGAGAGGAATGAAGGTCAGTAGGACCACCACAACAGAATACATGTGTGTGAATGAGAGGGAGGTCAGTGGAATGGTGAGGATGCAGGGAGTAGAGTTGATGAAGGTGGATGAGTTTAAATACTTGGGATCAACAGTACAGAGTAATGGGGATTGTGGAAGAGAAGTGAAGAAGAGAGTGAAGGCAGGGTGGAGAAGAGTGTCAGGAGTGATTTGTGACAGACGGGTGTCAGCAAGAGTGAAAGGGAACGTCTACAGGACAGTAGTGAGACCAGCTATGTTGTATGGATTGGAGACGGTGGCACTGACCAGAAAGCAGGAGACACAGCTGGAGGTGACAACAGTTAAAGATGCTAAGATTTGCATTGGGTGTGACGAGGATGGACAGGATTAGAAATGAGGACATTAGAGGGTCAGCTCAGGTTGGACGGTTGGTAGACAAAGTCAGAGAGGCGAGATTGCATTGGTTTGGAAATGTGCAGAGGAGAGATGCTGGGTATATTGGGAGAAGGATGCTAAAGATAGAGCTGCCAGGAAAGGGGAGAAGAGGAAGGCCTAAGATAAGGTTTATGTATGTGGTGAGAGAGGACATGCAGGTGAGGAGTGTGACAGAGCAAGATGACGAGGACAGAAAGAGATGGAAAAAGATGATCCGCTGAGGCAACCCCTAACAGGAGCAGCCAAAAGAAGAAGACGCTTTGTGTGACTACCACAGCATGCACCGTTTCCCCCATAAGGCACAGTATTTCATGTAGTCGTATCAGTCTTGCGTCGTATCTCATTCATACCGCTTTAATGTTCACATGGTGCCACACCAAGACCAACCTGTCCAAAGGTATCTCAGTCTGGTTAATTTTGGTCTGCACCCGAGGGTGACTGGCATGTTCACGTATACCTAAATGAACTGGACTTGGGGAAATTGCACCAGAGTTTGAAAAAAGAAAAAAAAAAAAAAACAACACACATCAAACGAATAAGGCGTGAAAATGCCTTAAAATAATGAAACCAATTAAAAGAGTGGATCCCAGCTGTCACTTTAAAATAACATCTGCAACAAAAGCACGGGCACATGTTCTCCAGATATGTCAGAAATGTTTTCTTCACACAAAGAACCAGAGACACATGGAATAAATCTTGACTTGATGTTACTTTGGACAACATTGTATGGTGGAGCAAATTAAGGGGTCTGTGGCTGTGTGCATTTCTAAGAGCAAAAACAGTGCAGCGGCTCAGGTTTGATAGGCATGGTGAAGTGGAAGTGGGCGCCACGGTGCTGATAGGGAAATTGGCCGATTGTGCTTTCATGTGCAGACATGAGGTGGCAGTTCAGGGTGTGGTGTGTCGATGGGTGCAGAACTGGCTCAAACACAGGAAACAGAGGGTGATAGTGTGAGGAACCTCATCAGAATTGGGTGATGTTAAGAGTGGTGACCAGCAGGGGCAGTGCTGGGGCCAGAACTATTTTTAATATGTAAAGGGTGGGTCATAAGTACATATGGTTTTTAACATTTTATTTTTTATATTTCAGGTACCCTAAAAAATGCATTTGAATAAAGAGCAACAAATTGAAATCACACCGATGGCCCACTTGATTTTTATCTTTGGGGGCATTTGAAGGCCATGGTGCATCAGGAAAAGATACGAAACATAAATCATCTTAGGGAACGTATCACCATCGCCATTACAAGCATAACTCCAGCTGTGCTAATACGTGTTCATCAGCAGTGGCGGACACATATTGAAATGTGTTTTCAAAACAATGGCAGTCATGTAGAGCATATTGTATTAATAAAAATGGTTTTTCATAAAAAAATGTTTCTTTTCCTATGTATGGAAACTTATGGCCCACCTCGTAGAAATGATTTAGATAGGAATACAAGTACAGTGGTGCTTCGGTTTGCAAGCGTGAGTCGTTCTGGAAACGTGCTTGTAATCCAAAGCACTCTTACAGTGCATCCGGAAAGTATTCACAGCGCATCACTTTTTCCACATTTTGTTATGTTACAGCCTTATTCCAAAATGGATTAAATTGATTTTATTCCTCAGAATTCTACACACAACACCCCATAATGACATCATGAAAAAAGTTTACTTGAGGTTTTTGCAACTTTATTAAAAATAAAAAAAATTGAGAAAGCACATGTACATAAGTATTCACAGCCTTTGCCATGAAGCTCCAAATTGAGCTCAGGTGCATCCTGTTTCCCCTGATCATCCTTGAGATGTTTCTGCAGCTTCATTGGAGTCCACCTGTGGTAAATTCAGTTGACTGGACATGATTTGGAAAGGAACACACCTGTCTATATAAGGTCCCACAGTTGACAGTTCATGTCAGAGCACAAACCAAGCATGAAGTCAAAGGAATTGTCTGTAGACCTCCGAGACAGGATTGTCTCGAGGCACAAATCTGGGGAAGGTTACAAAAAAAATGTCTGCTGCTTTGAAGGTCCAAATGAGCGCAGTGACCTCCATCATCCGTAAGTGGAAGAAGTTCGAAACCACCAGGACTCTTCCTAGAGCTGGCTGGCCATCTAAACTGAGTGATCGGGAGAGAAGGGCCTTAGTCAGGGAGGTGACCAAGAACCCGATGGTCACTCTGTCAGAGCTCCAGAGGTCCTCTGTGGAGAGAGGAGAACCTTCCAGAAGGACAACCATCTCTGCAGCAATCTACCAATCAGGCCTGTATGGTAGAGTGGCCAGACGGAAGCCACTCCTTAGTAAAGCCCACCTGAGTTTGCCAAAAGGCACCTGAAGGACTCTCAGACCATGAAATTCTCTGGTCTGATGAGACAAAGATTGAACTCTTTGGTGTGAATGCCAGGCGTCACGTTTGGAGGAAACCAGGCACCGCTCATCACCAGGCCAATACCATCCCTACAGTGAAGCATGGTGGTGGCAGCATCATGCTGTGGGGAACTAGGAGACTAGTCAGGATAAAGGGAAAGATGACTGCAGCAATGTACAGAGACATCCTGGATGAAAACCTGCTCCAGAGCGCTCTTGACCTCAGACTGGGGCGACGGTTCATCTTTCAGCAATACAACGACCCTAAGTACACTGCCAAGATATCAAAGGAGTGGCTTCAGGACAACTCTGTGAATGTCCTTGAGTGGCCCAGCCAGAGACCAGACTTGAATCCCATTGAACATCTCTGGAGAGATCTTAAAATGGCTGTGCACCGACGCTTCCCATCCAACCTGATGGAGCTTGAGAGGTGCTGCAAAGAGGAATGGGTGAAACTGGCCAAGGATAGGTGTGCCAAGCTTGTGGCATCATATTCAAAAAGACTTGAGGCTGGAATTGCTGCCAAAGGCGCATCGACAAAGTATTGAGCAAAGGCTGTGAATACTTATGGACATGGGATTTCTCCGTTTTTTTATTTTTAATAAATTTGCAAAAACCTCAAGTAAACTTTTTTCACATTGTCATTATGGGGTGTTGTGTGTAGAATTCTGAGGAAAAAAATGAATTTAATCCATTTTGGAATAAGGCTGTGACATAACAAAATGTGGAAAAAGTGATGCGCTGTGAATACTTTCTGGATGCACTGTATGTCAAAGCAAATTTTCCCATAAGAAATAATGGAAACTCAGATGATTCGTCCCACAACCCAAAACAAAATATAAAGTAAAAATACATAAAACAAATTAACCTGCACTTTACCTTTGAAAAGAATCATGGCTGCTGTGAGGGAGACGAGAGAGAAGGGTTATTATGTACAACGACTTTCATTCTAACTAACGGAATCCCTGCTGTCTGTTGGCTCACTGGAATCTTTTTCTTTTTTCGGCGACTTTAACAAGGAGTCTCTCCAATGACAATTGCGTTTGCCTGAAGAGTCACTACATTTGGACACAAAATAAAAAAAATGCTTTACACACTATAAGGTTTCTAAACTCTTTTGGGATTCCAAACAATGAGATGATATGTGGAAGAGCATCCCAAAGCAACTGCAGGCTCCCAAGCGCTGTAGCAGTTTGCCTCCAAAGAGAATCCGAAATTATCGCAGACGTGCTATAAGCTCCTACCATCAATGGGTGATACAAGGCACATTACAAATGCAGGGCACAGGATTACTTGGGCACTAACCTGGCCATGACCCTGCCAGACTGCTATGCCTGTGTGTGAGTAGAGTAGCAAATCCCGCTACAATAAATAACCGTGCTGTTCCTGTTTCAAGCTGAATACAGCTGATGACGCTAAAGTACTGAGACTCAGCCTCGCATTTTGGGGTGCAAGACTGGGACTCACACGTCACAACACACACACACGTGGTCACCATGCTATAGTAAACAGTATACGCTCATACAGATGTTGTGGCACTGAGGCTAGGGATCTGCACTGGCAATCGGAAGGTTGTCGGTTCAAATCCCGTAAACGTCAATAGGGACTCTGCTCTGTTAGGCCCTTGAGCAAGACCCTTAACCTGCAATTGCCGAGCGCTTTCAGTAGTGAAAAAGCGGTATTTAAAATGCAAAGAATTATTATTATTAGCCGACGCCCAGCGGTGTAAGAATAAGAATGGAAAACGGTGAGAACGGAATTCAGAAATCAAGTAGAAATAAATACTTCTTGAAACACGCAGTGTGCATATGGAATTTCCAGCCAAGCAGGATTACATGTGATAAATAAATCAGGCTTTCCAAATTTACGTACTATGGCCATGGCATCCCGATAGTTTTGTTGCATGTATCTTGGACTTCCTGAAAAAGTGGACAGTAATCTGATCATTTTGCCTACACGTATGTTGTTATTTTCAGCGTTTGCTTGCAGTGCGTCTGATAGTTCGACGCGCAGATGTTGTTGATGTACTCTGAGATAGTTGAGACGCGCGTCCTCTGTTTTAACATACGCATCTACGACGTACTGTTGGAATACTTTGCCGCTGGAGTGCAAAATACTAAATGTATTCCTCATTGCTAATCTTTATGCGTAAAATTGGCATTGAGTAAGCCTGATTCGCTTGCCGGTTCTTTTATCGGGAACATGTTGTAAATCTTTGTGCCAGCCAATGTCTCCGTAAGGGAATGAAAGTGGGTAAACCATAGGATCGCAATTCATATTGAGTGTGGAAATCTGTTTACAGGAGTTGCCTATGGGATAGATGCAAATGACCCTTTCGGCAGGCGGTTCGCCATCTTCTCTGACGAAAATCGCTGCAACATCGGTGTGACAAGTCGGGGTCGTAAATCCTGCCCAGGGTATTCCTTGAAAACCATTTATACAGATGCTGTTGGATTGGACTGAGTGATTTCATGCATGTGTTTGAATGATTTAGCGAAGGGGTTGATGGTTCTGAGCATGGAATCTAGCTGGAGAAGTACATTTTCGCTGCAGGCAGAGTTTGCTTTATTTTGTAAGCGTACTTCAGTAGCTTGCGCTGTGTCAAAAACATACAACTGTCCATATCCTGGAGAGGTAGAAGTGTTAGCGTATAGTGGAGAAATTTGGTGATAAATTTGCCCGTGTATTTTAAAACAGTATGGTCTGTGACCAGGAGGTTGAATTATCTGTGCACCCATGGAAGCAAACGCTAGAGAAGAGTTGTATTCTCGAATGTGTTCACGACAATTTTTAGCTTCTGATGTTTGCTGTGTAAGAAGCTGTTGTAAAGACACAGGTGGCTCCCGCAAAGGTGGTAAAGCTACTTTACCGTTGTGGCAGCACCTCAAGCACTTGTTGGCTGTATTACGCTCAGCAGGCCAGTATAGTGCATGACATGGAAGACGACGAATAGGAATCGAGAAATGCCGTGTCGGCTGCGTGTGGGCGGGACCAGTTTTCAAGTGGAAGCAGGACGAACCAGAAGAGAAAGATATAAAAGATTATATGAGTGAGGCACGCCAACTGAGACCGAGTATGGGAGACGATTACCCACAATCCCACAGCAAGAGAGAGAGAGAGAACCACCATCGGCTCAGCTGTGATCACGTGATGCTCAGCAGACAAAGCGTATACGGACTACTCGTATTGCAAGACCTCGCTCGTTTATCAAGTTAACATTTATTAAAAATTTTAGCTTGTCTTGCAAAACACTCGCAACCCAAGGTTTTACTGTAACAAGCTGGTAAAGTTTGCAGATGATACCAAGATAGGTGGATTAGCAGATAATTTGGAATCCGTTATATCATCACAGAAGGACTTGGATAGCAGACAGGCTCAGGCAGATTTGTGGACGATGAAATTTAATGTCAGTAAATGTAAAGAATTACACATAGGAAGGAAAAATGTGAGGTATACACAATGGGGGGTCCACCTTATGAGAAGATTTAGGAATCATAGTGGACTTCCCGACAGTGTTCAGAAGCCATGAAGAAAACTCACAGAATGTCAGGTTATATAGCGCCTTGATGTGTGGAGTACAAGTCACAGGAGGTTCTGCTCCAGCTTTATAACACACTGGTGAGGCCTCAACTTGAGTACTGTGGTCAGTTTATGACTCCATAAAGACACAGCAGCACAAGAGAGAGTCCAGAGAAGAGCAATGAGGCTGATTGAGGGCTACAGGGGGTGAGTTATGAAGATTAAAAGAGCTGAGCCTTTACAGTGATGAAGAGGAGACCTGACTGAAATGTTCAAACTGATGAAGGGAATTAGTGCAGTGGGTCAGACGGTGACTTTAAAATGAGTTCATCAAGAACACGGGGACACAGTTGGAATCTTGTGAAGGTGAAATTTCACACACACATTAGGAAGTTTTTCTTTACACAAAGAACGATAGACACATGGAATAAGAGACCAAGTAGTGTGGTGGGCAGTAGGACTTTAAGGACTTTCAAAAGTTGACTTGATGTTATTTGGAAGTGTTGTGATGTGAAATTTTGCATACAAGTTGATAAATATTTGGTATATCTTTATTTGTAACTTAGACAAAGCAATGTAATATTAGTGTTACATTATTGATAATAACAGCAACAGCGGTTTAAGAACCGCTTCCCCCCCTTTTAGGAATGAGTCTCTTTGTAACTTTACGACAGGGTTGGGGGCCGTGCCTCAAACAAATTTGGCTAATATTTCTCTGCTGAAGTCTCTCAGTCAACCCCTACAAGAAAGCTAGACCACCAAGCCGGCAAGCGTCACCTTAACAGATGGTTTTGGGGGGTGGCAGGTGTGAAGGTATTCTGTGTCCTCATTGGTCTGAAGTAAGGCTGTTTGGAATTGGCTTGTATCAGAAGCCTTTAAGTACCCTGACACCCTATTGGCTGTAGAGTTTGGACAGAAAATCTACACATTTGCTTCCTTTTCCTCACTTTCTGTCTCTCTTAACAAACTGATGAAAGACCATCTCACACACCATGAACTGAAAAGGACAACACAATGAAGAGCACAGCTAGGTAGCCATACTGAGATGGGCGTGCGGCCTGTTCTGGAGAAAGCTGACCAACAATGAGGACTTAACTAGAGACATTTTAAGTAACTAACAAATCTGTGTGCTGCCGGAAACTACACATCAGCATTTCTCAGGTTTTATGGTTGCCAATATTCAAATGTACTTTGCTTATTTTTATTATCTCATATATATTTCTCTTCTGGTTCGTCCTGATTCCTCTTCAAAAGCGGTCCTGCCAACACAGCATTTCTCGATTCCTATTCCTGCTCTTCCAAACAATTCCCCACGCTGCCTGAGGCCTCCCATACACCCCCACGCCACTTTTCTCGATTTGTATTCCTCCTTTTGACTACCGCGTTCCACGCTCCTCTCTCATGATCCCATTGGCGTCACGTCACCGCCCTATATCTAGCCTGACCGCGTGACCTTTCACTTCAGCCATGTGTGCGCCTGAGAGTCTTTTCTGTAGCCTGCTACAGGAACGTACTCTGTCGACCACTGGCATTGGTTTCGATCCTTGCTATTGGTTTTCACTCCTTCCTATTTTCGTTATACCGCGATGTTTGTTTCCTAAGCCTAAAACGAATGACAGTATCTTCTCCGTCGACGGGTTTTTGTACAACGTCATCTTATGGTTTACCCACTTTTATTCCCTTACGGAGACATTGGCTGGCACAAAGATTTACAACATGTTCCCAATAAAAGAACCACCAAGCGAATCAGGCTTACTCAAAGCCAATTTTACACGCAGAGATTAGCAATGAGGAATACATTTAGTATTTTGCACTCCAGCGACAAACTATTCCCACAGTACGTCGTAGATGCGCATGTTAAAACACAGGGTGCACGTCTCAACTGTCTCAGATTACATCAACAAGATCTGCGCGTCGAATAATACAAAGGACTATCAGACACACTGCAAGCAAACACTGAAAATAATAACGTACGTGTAGGCAAAATGATCATATTACCATCCACATTTCCAGGAAGTCCAAGATACATGCAACAAAACTAACGGCAGAACTACCTTCTCAATGTTTACCACAACAAGACCCAGTTGCTCAATTTTACGATGATATTAATTTCTCGACTGTGACTCCCCAAGAACTTGCTGCAAGAGCAATACTGAGCGTCACAAACAACGATTCTCTACATATTAACAACAAACTTCTTGATCTTATACAGGGTGAAAAAGTGACCTTCAAGAGTGTAGATACAGTAGTCAGTGACGATCCTAATGATCAACTAACGTACCCACAGGAGTTTTTACACACCCTCACACCAACTGGCATGCCTCCCCATATCCTTCATCTGAAGGTGGGAGCTGTACTTATGCTCCTCCCAAATATTATGTCATCAAAAGGTCTTTGCAACAGAACAAGACTCATCGTTACCCGAATACATACAAATATTATTGAGTGCAAACTGATCGCTATCCAAAATTCTGAAACAATCTTCATTCCCAGAATCTCTCCCCTTCCTTCCTTCCGGCACCAATCTCCCTTTTACATTTAAACGCACACAATTCTCACTCAGTCTCGCCTTCTCCATGACTATCAACAAGTCCCAAGGACAAACGTTTGCAAAAATTTGCGTTAATCTGCAACAACCAGTCTTCAGCCACAGTCAGTTGTACGTGGCTTTTTCTAGGGTTAGATCTTTCGACTCATTATCTGTTGCCTCCACCAAAACACCTATTCACAACTGCGTCTTTCAAGAAGTTTTTATTTCTTCTTGATTTCTGAATTCATTTCTCACCATTTTCCGTTCCTATTCTTACACCGCCATGTGCAACGGCGGGCGTTGGCTAGTATATGAATATTATCAATAATACATTATTTAAATTGTAACTTGACTCCTGCTTGTCTTTTACTACACCTAATTGCCGGAGGTTATTGATGTAGAAAGGAAGGTGGGGAGAAGTTATATGGGACAATCTTTATATATAATCTTCATTTGGATCTTGATCTTTGTCCGCGAATTGCTGCCTCACGAAAAAGCTACGTATAAATGACAGTCTCATTTGGGGTGGGAGCTGTGGGGATCGATCTCGGGTCGCTGGTGTTTAGATTCGTTTGCCTTGCCGCTCTCCCACAGCGGATCCTCTTAAGGGACTGGAACGACTTGATATTTGTGATGCTGTCTCGTGAAAAGCTCAATAAAGCGAAGCACGGACGCTACGTCTTCTCTGCGGCGAATTGCTGCCTCACGAAAAGCTACGTATAAATGACAGTCTCATTTGGGGTGGGAGCTGTGGGGATCGATCGCGGGTCGCTGGTGTTCAGATTCGTTTGCTTTGCCGCTCTCCCACAGCGGATCCTCTTAAGGGACTGGAACGACTTGATATTTGTGATGCCGTCTCGCGAAAAGCTCAATAAAGCGAAGCACAGACGCTACGTCTCGAAGACGATGCGGAAGATGCCGCTTAAGATGAACCATCCATAAGTCGTGGGAAGAGAAACAGAAATGCTCCTCTACCACCACATAATTACTATTCGGACAGTGATTCCGAGTAGGCCGTTCCTATCAAATCAATGTCCAAGGGTTTTCTTTTGTAATTTTGTTTCCCTTATAAAAAATCATAATGCTGTGCGACGAAGGGCCCAGTTCACGACTGGCAGCCGTGTTTAAACAGGGAGCCCTTCACAGACAACTTTAACACGCGCAACATAGTTGGGCACACATGGCTAGTACCTTATAAACTTATGTCTGTGAGATTTGAGGCATTCTGACAAAGGCTACCTATCCTCTTTAATAAAACCCCTGTGTGCGTCCAGTGTCCGTGTGTGTCTTCTGGTGAAGTGCGCATGCGTAGGGTATGGTGCGATGCTTCAAAGGCCGCCTGACGCGTCACACAAGACAGAGAGGGCGGGACCTATAAAATATCGCGTGGCCGATCCAATCGGATTTCGGTAAATGAGGTAAGACCTAAAACATAAAACACCAAAAATCCAATCGGGTACTGAGACGCAGAGACCAGCTTCCCCATTGTTGTGCAAGTGTTCACTCTGAGGATGTCAGATTTGCGATTAAGAAGCTTGGCCCGGTAAAGTGTAAAGTCTCAGTCATTGAAGGGGTTTTCCTAAATATACAAATTTTCATGATATTACAATACGATGACTTTTAAAAGTAGATTTATTTTCGCGCACATTACATCAGTTGCTGGAGAGAATCTGCTGATTGCCCACTGTTGTGACAGAAAATTAAATGCATATTACAGACAGCAAAGCCAGTATTACTGTCAGAGAAATTACGGGAATTTTACGGAAAAAATTTAATGAGGTGAAAGGTCCCTTGCCATTTAATATAGACAGTTCCTACTAATGTTTATGGACGACTGTTCTAGCGCCCGTTATTATAACGGGCTTAAAGTCTAGTTAATAATATAAATGGGGAAAGTAGAGGAAAATATGACTCTACCACGACAAAACAGGATGAAATAAGTGGATAGGACTGGCGAGCTACATTGGGCTGAACAGCCTGTTCTCGTCTCGACTGTTCTAATGCGATCAGTTCAGCTGGTTTCCTCATTAGTACTCTGCGGGTCACCATCAAGGCACTTGCACCCATATGGTACAAAGAGCCTGGAAAAGAAAAAGAAAGGGGAAAACGGATGAAAAAAAGAATGTCTTGAGGTGAAATCGAGCGAGAGACAAGAGGAGAATGTCAGGATCACGGTAGAGACGGTACATGGCGGTCAGGAAAGAAAGCCCCGCTTCAAGGTTAAGGTCGCTCCTGCCGAGCAACGAAGTGGTGCAGGAGCAGCCAGCCACTCCGAGAGGTCCCATGGACGCTGAGGGATGGAAATGGCAGAGGTAAGCTGGGCTCACAAGACCCCTGTGGACAACAGAAGATGATGATGGGGATACAAGCCAGTGAAGATTGACCACAGACCATAACGGTGAGCAGAGGAGACGTAGTTTTAGGGCTCATTTATACTTCACGCTCAGAACGCGTACGTGCCCGCATCCTGGCCGCCACGCGTTCTGAGCGTTCATTTCATGCATCCTCTGAGCAGGTCCTCAGAAATTAATGTGACGCATGCGCGAGTTGCAGTACCAGCAAAAAGTCGGGGGGTGCAGTGTGCTAAATGATGGAATGTGACGTCAGAGTCTCTGTTTACTATCTACATGGGACAGAAAGCCGCTTTTCGGATCCTACGAGATCGGTGTGCGCGCTTCGATATTTGATAAATGGTTCAAGGTGGTGAAGCAAAATGCCAACATACAGATGTATTCGTGGTGCTTTTATATTCAAGCGTTGCATATTCCCGATCGTAATGACACGACACATTTTAAAATTCTCACATACCGTCTTCTTTTTTCTAGGGCTTCCTCTGCTCCTGACGGCAGCGAATTGCCACACTGAGCACATTACATGTATGATATTCCAACTCTCTGCACATTTAGAATCCTTAGATTTATACTTGATATCACTTTCATGATGAAAAGCATTAAAGTATGTATATTACATTTTACAGATAAATCGGTAATTTCGTTTAAATAATGAATACTGTTAATAATTACACACATGGGGTGACACAGTGGTGGAGCGTTAGCACTGCTGTTTTGCAGGGAGTCACATCGCTAATATTCCCTGCCTGGAGTTTACAGGTGCTGGTCATAAAATTAGAATATCATGACAAAGTTGATTTATTTCAGTCATTCTATTCAAAAAGTGAAGCTTGTATATTAGATTCATTCATTACACACAGACTGATGTATTTCAAATTTTTATTTCTTTTAATGTTGATGATTATAACTGACAACTAATGAAAGTCCCAAATTCAGTATCTCGGAAAATTAGAATATTGTGAAAAGGTTCAATATTGAAGACACCTGGTGCCACACTCTAATCAGCTAATTAACTCCAAACACCTGCAAAAGCCTTTAAATGGTCTCTCAGTCGAGTTCTGTAGGCTACACAATCATGGGGAAGACTGCTGACTTGACAGTTGTCCAAAAGACGACCATTGACACCTTGCACAAGGAGGGCAAGACACAAAAGGTCATTGCTAAAGAGGCTGGCTGTTCACAGAGCTCTGTGTCCAAGCACATTAATAGAGAGGCGAAGGGAAGGACAAGATGTGGTAGAAAAAAAGTGGACAAGCAATAGGGATAACCGCACCCTGGAGAGGATTGTGAAACAAAACCCATTCAAAAATGTGGGGGAGATTCACAAAGAGTGGACTGCAGCTGGAGTCAGTGCTTCAAGAACCACCACGCACAGACTTATGCAAGACATGGGTTTCAGCTGTCGCATTCCTTGTGTCAAGCCACTCTTGAACAAGAGACAGCATCAGAAGCGTCTCGCCTTTGGACTGCTGCTGGTCCAAAGTTATGTTCTCTGATGAAAGTAAATTTTGCATTTCCTTTGGAAATCAAGGTCCCAGAGTCTGGAGGAAGAGAGGAGAGGCACAGAATCCACGTTGCGTGAGGTCCAGTGTAAAGTTTCCAGTCAGTGATGGTTTGTGGTGCCATGTCATCTGCTGGTGTTGGTCCATTGTGTTTTCTGAAGTCCAAGGTCAACGTAGCCGTCTACCAGGAAGTTTTAGAGCACTTCATGCTTCCTGCTGCTGACGAACTTTATGGAGATGCAGATTTCATTTTCCAACACGACCTGGCACCTGCACACAGTGCCAAAGCTACCAGTACCTGGTTTAAGGACCATGGTATCCCTGTTCTTGATTGTCCAGCAAACTCGCCTGACCTTAACCCCATAGAAAATCTATGGGGTATTGTGAAGAGGAAGATGCAATACGCCAGACCCAACAATTCAGAAGAGCTGAAGGCCACTATCAGAGCAACATGGGCTCTCATAACACCTGAGCAGTGCCACAGACTGATCGACTCTATGCCACGCTGCATTGCTGCAGTAATCCAGGCCAAAGGAGCCCCAACTAAATATTGAGTGCTGTACATGCTCATACTTTTCATGTTCATACCTTTCAGTTGGCCAACATTTCTAAAAATCCTTTTTTTGCATTGGTCTTAATTGATATTCTAATTTTCCGAGATACTGAATTTGGGACTTTCATTAGTTGTCAGTTATAATCATCAACATTAAAAGAAATAAACATTTGAAATACATCAGTCTGTGTGTAATGAATGAATCTAATATACAAGTTTCACTTTTTGAATGGAATTACTGAAATAAATCAACTTTGTCATGATATTCTAATTTTATGACCAGTACTTGTACATGTTTTCCTGCTGGGTTTCCTCAGTGTGCTCCAGTTTCCTTCCAAAGATATGCAGATTTGGGGATCTGGTGCCGCTAAAATGACGCTAGTGTATATGTGTGTGATTGTATTCACCTTGCGATGAGCTGAGGCATCGTCCAGGGATTGTTACTCACTCGTGCCCAATGCTTGCTGGAATGGACACATCCCTGGATTTAATCATTAAATATCCTTTTCAGAGATATTGCGGTAAGGTGTCATCGGAATTTAATGGGTGTTCTGGGCAATTCACAACACAGAGAAGCCGAGCATGTTCTCACCGTGATAATATCTCGCACTGCCACCTGACGGATTCCTCCAGATTTACGTAAAGTATGCGCGCAAGTATAAACACTTCAACGCTTGCGTAGCAGGAGCGTCCGCTGCAGCATGTGTCACGTGAAGTATAACTCCGGCCTTAGAAGGATACACTGAGGCTCGTGATTCTTTTAATGGAATAACCCGAGTGTGTTTAACTCTTGATCTGAACCCGTTAATGGATTGTATTTATTGGGACTTTAACCTCGACTTGCACACAGTTTTTATCACAGAGTCATATCTTCATATAGGAAGAAGAAGATGAAATTGCACTATTTATTCATTGTTGGACACTGTGGTTAAACGCACTCGGCACGTCTGCACCACTATTTGCTGTTTGTGTGTCCTCATTCGCCCCAGTCCAGTCTCGGTTCTTAACTATCAATGCCCAGGGTTCAAGGAGGAAACGCCAGCTGCGTGCAACCCCAGGCGTCACACCTTGATGAATATGATGGGCAGATTTGCCTGCTCTCGTCAAAATTGTTCCAGTATCCTACAATGTTATTTTGTTGCCCTGCAAGTTGCATTTTATACTCAAAAATTCATTTTAGATGTTGATACAAGTCCATCCAACCATCCATTATCCAACCCACTATATCCTAACACAGGTTCACGGGGGTCTGCTGGAGCCAATCCCAGCCAGCCCACCACGGGACACACGCACAGCACACACTAGGGACAATGTAGGACCGCCAATGCACCTAACCTGCATGTCTTTGGACTGTGGGAGGAAACCCACGCAGACACGGGGAGAACATGCAAACTCCACGCAGGGAGGACCCGGGAAGAGAACCACAGGTCTCCTTACTGTGAGGCAGCAGTGCTACCCACTGTGCCACCGTGCCAATACACTTATTAATTATAATAATCTGAATATTTTTAACGTTAATGGGCGTGGCATTATTAGTGACAGCAATATTATGACAGAGTATAAGGGTCTTTGTATATGGCTTAATGGGAAATGCACCTTAAAATCTAATCTAACATTTCATTTATGTTAGGTAGAATGCCCAGAGGGGACTGGGTGGTCTGGTGCCCTGGAACCCCTACAGATTTTATTTTTTTTTTCTCCAGCTTTCTGGAGTTTTTTTTTTTTTTTTCTGTCCACCCTGGCCATCGGACCTTACTCGTTTTCTATGTTAGCTAATGTCTTATTTTAATTTCTTACTTTGTCTTTTATTTTTCTTTTCTTCATTATGTAAAGCACTTTGAGCTACTTTTTATATGAAAATGTGTTATATAAATAAATGTTGTTGTTGTAGTAATAGGAGTATTTGGTAAGCAAACTACAGCAAAAGTTCATTTCTTACAGAAACAGAACTTCTTTTACAGTGAGTGTTTACAGTGGGTATAGAAAATAATCCCCTCCCCCTTTCGAAATATACAGCAGGGGTGTCAAACTCCGGTCCTGGAGGGCCGCAGTGGGTGCAGGTTTTCATTCTAACCGTCTCCTTAATAAGTGATCAGTTTTTTGCTGCTAATGAACTTCTTTTGCCTTTGTTTTAATTGATGTGACTCAGACCCCTTAGTTGTTTCTTTGTCCTTAATTAGCAGCCAAACAATAATGAGACACAAAACAAGAAGCCACATGACCAGCTCCCCTGTGCCCATCACACAATAGCTGAAAATAAAGAAAGGTGAAAGTCTCAGTAAAACAGACAATCAACAGTTTTGTAAATGTCTGCTGTGGCAGAACGAGATCAGCAACAAGCCATGGAATTAAATGACGGGTTCAATTAACAGCAAAAATCAGCATCTCATTAAGAAACTGGTTGGAGTGAAATTGGTTGGAGTTTGAATCCCCAGTTTAACTGATCATCTGTTGGCTCGTTTCACGTCTACTTTCTGTTTGGCTGTCAGTTAATGAAGAAAAGAATCAAATCAGGGGACTGAATCCTTAAAACAGGGCTAAAGAAAAGACGTTAATTAGCAGGGAAAACTGGTCACTTGTTATGAAAAAGGTTAGAATGAAAACCTGCAGCCCTCCAGGCCTGGAGTTTGACACCCGTGCTTTACAGCCTTAAATGAAAACACGCACGAACTAATATTTTTGCAGCTTTACTTACTCAATGCAATCTATAACACTCAAGTGAAAGATATCATAGCTACAGTTCAGAAGAATTTTAAAAAATAAAAAATAAGAAATACTGAGATTAATAAAGGACCCCCCCCCCAACTCAATCCGGTGTCAGTGCCCACCATTTCCATTGCAGACCCTGGTTACTGGCTGTGATCAGTTGTAATGAGTGTGATTAGTGAAGCTGTTCCTGGTCCATTCATTCCCTTGCTTGGTAGTGCTAATGACAGCAAACAACTGACTATGGGTGGCAAGCCACTTTGAAAAGATCTCAGGGATAGAGTTGTGGACGGACATAAGGCAGGAGATGGAGACAAAAAAATCTCAAAGGCTTTATCAATCCCAAGGAGCACAGTAAAGTCCATCATAAAGAAGTGTTTGGTAATACTAGGCCGTAACTCCAGGAGGAAACTGGTAAGAGAGGTTACCAAGAGGTCAATGGCCACTTTGAAGAAGTTACAGGATTTGATGGCAAAGAGTGGTCATTGTGTTCATGTGACAACAATTTCACAAGCGCTCCACAATTGTGGCTTGTTCAAGAGGGTCACACTTCTCAAGAAAGGCCACATGAAGGCTCGTTTGAGCTTTCCCAGAATGCACCTTGAAGATTCTGATGCCAAGTGGAATAAGGTCTTATGGTCAGATGAGACCGAAATCAAACTCTGTGGCCTCAACACCAAATGGTGCACCAATGCAGCTCACCATCCACAACACACCGTACTTACAGTAAAGCATGGAGGTGGCAGGGGCCTGGGGCTCTCATTAGGGTAGAAGGAGAAATGGATGGAGCAAAATACTGTCAAATTCTTGAGGAAAACCTGCTACCCTCTGCCAGAAAGTTGAAGATGGGCAGTAATGTTCACCTTTCAACACGACAACGACCCGAAGCACACAGCAAAATGGACCATACGGTGGCTGAAGGAGGAAAAAGTGAATGTCCTGGTGTGGCCAGTCACAGCCCTGACTGAAAATCTGTGGAAAGATTTGAAGATAGCAGCCCACCAACGCTCACCATCCAATCTGTACAGAAGAGTGGGGGGCAGATATTGAGTGGGCTCAATCTAGATGTGCAAAGCTGATAGAGAAGCATCCCAACAGACTCAAGGCTGTCATTAAAGCAAAAGGGGTTTCAACAAAATGACATTGACATTGGGGAGGTGATCCTTTATTAATCTCAGTAGGTCTTGTTTTTGATTGTTTCTGAACTGTAGCTGTGATATCTTACACTTGGATGTTACAGGTGGCATTGAGTAAGTAAAGCTGGGAAGAAATATGTTTGTGTGTGTTTTCATTTAAGGCTGTAAAGCAAAAAAAAAAAATGGGAATATTTCAAAGGGAGGGATTCCCACTGTAAGTGACAAATAACATATTGACTTGGCTTGAAAGTATGAAGAGAATTGTTGGGACAATTTTCCCACCAATTTTAAATTATGGTGATTTATTATACAAGAAAACCTGACGTCACTGCCTTTAGAATATTACTATTGGCAGGTTATAGTTGTTGTATTGTCACATGTACAGCACAGAATGACATCCTTACTTGCGTGTCCAAATAACGTGCAACATGTTGCAAGTTTCCGGCTGCACAATAAGCAAGACTGTATTAATAGGACTTCATAGGATTAAGCTTTCTACACTGGTAACCTTGAACAATCTACAAGATAACTTTACAGCTCATCTGTTTTACATTAATTGGACAATTCACATTTTGTATTTAAAATCACTTACCTATAGCCTGTAATTGTTTTTGCTGATATAATACGATAATGTACTTTATTGACTTTACCATTATAGTTATATTTGTTACTGACTTTTATATTTATAATGGGACGCACTGAAAACGAGGATTTGCCTCAATGCATGTCGAGTTTTAAACAAACATTTGAAATGACATCTATTTCGCTACAGCATTCATTCAAAAACGTATAAATCGCAGGTGCCTGCAAGTGTAGAACATACAGTAATTTAACGACCGGGTGATTAACGGCATGATCTACTTAAAATGGGGGCCGATGCCGGGCACTGAATCTTAAACTGTGATTTACAGTCCTCGAACTTAACTGCTAGACTACACTGCCCCCGAATGTAAAAAACAAGCCTCACATTTCCATTCCCAGGCTGGATGAGCTGTATGACCCTAAACGAGTCCCTTCATTTGCCAATAAGCACACTATGGAAACGGAAAAAAAATCAACACAACGGCACTTTAGATTTCTCCTGATTTTATTTTCTTCCTTTCTTTACGTAATGCACGTACCACCATCCACTTTAAATACATAAAGCAATTACGGAAAAGTTAAACTTGCCATCAGACAAAAGCATTATTTACTTTCGCTCTCATTTTTGAACAAAGCATTATAAATAACAAAAAGTAACTAAGCCTTCCTCATTGGGTATGTTTGTGCGTGCGTTTACCGTTATAAGAAAGATAAAAATGACAACGAAATATAGTCATGAATGTGTTCCCAAATAAACTGTTAAGCACGGTTACTTACTATATTTAAATGGCATTTTGTATCGACTGCGCTTTTACGCCATAAAAAATTAAACGAATTTTTCTTACCAGGATCATCAACTGACTGGCTTTGTTCCGGCAACAGGCTGACGCACGTGGTCGCAGCCGGTGACTGCACAAATGACGTATGTCCCACAAGGCACCGCGCATAGACCAATGGGTTGCTGGGAATTGATGTTCCTAGAAGATGAAAACAGGCATCGATGATTAGGAGAGCAACGGGGAATGTCATAATTAACAACACCGGTTCGATGAAGGTAATGCAAAACACATAATCGTCAGAAGACCATCGGTTTGGCTTTTACTTCTCAAGCTTGGCAGCGTAGAAGCCGAATTAGCTCCGGCCCATTGTCGCAGCTAGTAATACGCATGCGCTTGGCATTTCCCGTTATTAATTGGCACTCGTTTTGCGTCTTTTACATGAACGGCTCCTCGATTTAAGGTATGCACTGATAATAACAAACTTGGCAGAATCCCGTGGAAGTGCACAAAGAATGACGTTCGATGCCTCAACATATTGTACCGAGCTGGGGATGCAATTTTTAAGATATTACACAACACACTATTAAAAATAATCGCGTAACTTTTTTTTTTTGGTTGGTTTGTTTTTAACTCACTGGACACCGATTACAATAGATTTCATCAGATGTATTTGAAACCCACGTGTAAAATGGACATTAAAGATATCTGGCATTTTTCTTTTGTTATTGAAGTGGTGACATAATTAGAAAATGACGTAAATGCTCTAATAAAATATGCCACTTTGTTGGGCTTCTAAAATAAAAGAAAATGCTTTAGGAAATTTACTCAACTTGCAAAAAATAATAATTAAAATGAAATTTTCAAAAATAATTGCAATAATTAAAGTAATGGAAGAAGAAGAAGACTGTCATCAATCAAGAAGTCTTCTCATTCAATGTAAGCTCGTTCTTAATAATAATGCCAAAATCAAGTAAAAGTAATAATAACCAAACAACAGTGAAAAGCTTTAGTCAGAATATTGACAGTGCATTTAAAAAATCTTCACACCCTTCACTATTTTCATATTTTGCTCCATTGCAGTCATGTGCAAAAATTATTAAAACTCTTTTTCTTCCATATAAAGCAACATTAAACAGAATGACAGGAGCTTGGAAAAATTTGACAAATGTATTAAAACTAAAGAAGTGAAATGTGCCATTGACACAAGTAATTAGAGTCTTATCTGTGACACTTGAGGTTTGTCTCAGGTGCATCCCATCATCTGGTCAGTTCAATTGACTGGACTGATTAGGAGAGGCACACAGCCGTCCATCGAAGGTCCGCCAGTGGAGCATAAACCAAGCCGTGAGGGCGATGGACTTGCCTGCAGAACACAGGACATCGTGCCAAGGCTCGGATCTGCGGACGGCTACAACACTGAAGGTTTCCAAAAGCACAGCGACCTCCATAATTATTAAATAGATGAAGTTTGGAACAACCATGTCGGACTCCTCCTAAAACTGACCACCTGGTAAAAATAAGCAATTGTGGAAAAAGGACATTAGTAAGAGGTGGTGACCCAAAACAAAACAAACGGTCACTCCGGCTGAAGCTCCAGAGAACCTGTGTAGAGATGAGAGAACATCGCAGGACGGAGCTCTTATCTTGTGACTTTGGCAAACAAAGAACTCCCTAAGCCTAAACCGGCTCTTTATTTATTTATTTATTTATTTATTTATTTATTGCGCTTTTCGTTTTAATCCCGCGCCACAGCCCGATTGTTTGGATTTTATGTTTCTTACAATAGACTGGGACGGCCCTAACATTTACCTGTTGGACTTGTCATTCCTCACTCGGCCACATCATATATATATATATATATATATATATTTATTATTCCAGCAACGGCGCACTACACGTTATACCTTCAATCTGCCTCAAGAATCCATCCATCCATCCATTTTCTAACCCGCTGAATCCGAACACAGGGTCACGGGGGTCTGCTGGAGCCAATCCCAGCCAACACAGGGCACAAGGCAGGAACCAATCCTGGGCAGGGTGCCAACCCACCGCAGGACTGCCTCAAGAATGATTCAAGATATAAGAGAAGTGACGGTGAAGTAGGGAAAGAGAAAGGCGCCCGTACGCATGCGCCGCACAGCCGCAGCTCTGCTCGCTGCAGAGAGTTGATTCTACAGTACAATAAAATAAAATAAAAATTAAAAAGGAATAACCTTGGAGGTCAATCATCACCCCGAAAGTGGATAGTAGACGTCATGTAGTATATGTGTACTAAATTTCAGGTCAATAGTTCGAAGGGTTTGCTAGCTGCAGGTGATTTAATATCCTGGACAGACAAACGGACAGACGCGGTAATGTAAGGAGACATATACAGTATACGTGTTGTAGACTTTCATCTAACGCAACCTACAAATAACAGATGCGTGACTCAAATGAAATGGAAAACGCAAGAACGCTAAACTGTAGGACTGCTTAAAAAAACATTCTGTTGTGTTAGATTTTGTCCGTTTTTTATTTATTTGCTTGTTCCTGCTTTCTTTTTTTCTTTCTGATGTTTTTTTTCTAGTTTGACTATGAATGCCATTGGTTGTGTGAGTTCAATTTGTTATTTTCTTGGAAAAATAAATTTGTAATCAACACGCAGCTTTCAATAAAGCTGTGGATAAAGAGATTGGTGCCTATCATATCAGTGTATTATATACAGTAGCACCTTTCACATCGATCTATAAATCATATCCAGGACAGGACCGCAGGGAAGCTGAAGCCTAACCAGGCAGTGGCGGCCTTAGGGGTGTGAGGGGCTTAGGGCTGACTAACCCCACGCGGGGCCGGTTACGTCAAGCGCTGTTACCGGTATTAGTGGACTGTAGCCTATAAACTTGCGTGCGAATTTAATAAAAAATAATGTTAACATACACGGGATTTTCTCATTACAATACTGTATTCAGCTAAATTTTTTGCAAGATAACACGCGGACTTTATCAAAATATAACTGGAGAATTTAACTTGACAAATCGCTCGAACGGGACACGCGGACCTCAAAAGCGGGACCCCCTTAGCCGCGGGGCCTAGGGCGGTTGCCCCACTTGCCACCCCCCAAACGCCGCTCTTGAATCCAGGAGTACTCAAGCGCAAGTCAAAAATAATCGCTAGCAAGACGCCAGTCCATCAGCAGGATGAGGTTCAGTGTAGCGTTTTGGAAGTGGAGGACGCGTGTCAGCACCGCCGAGTGTGGCTAACGACGAACTGGCGTCCAGCCCAGGGTGGAAGACGCACTTCAGATAAAAGCGTCTGCTAATCATAAGTGAAAATGTGGGAATGTAAAAAGTGACCATCTTGTGCTCTCTGCTCCCATGCGGAAAGCGCGGCTCTTAACTTTGGTTTTACGGATTAGGAACATGATGGGAGCATTTCTCAAATGAAGCTGTGGAAAAACAGACTCAAAAAAAGAGAGAGAGAAAGAGAGGGATGGCAATTTAGACATTCGAGAGCTGCACAACACATGTCTGACCTTTACATGGCTATATGTGTTTACAATGGTAATACTCAGAAAACATAATAATAATAATAATAATAATAATAATAAATCACCCCTGGGTATTTTACATCATGTGACTTTCCGCACAGACACATATTTGGGGAAGAGGGAACAAAAAATTCAAATTTCGAACAAAGCGTCTGCCTGCTTATAGAAAAGTGCTGGACGAGTCGGAGCCAAAAATGACCGAAATCACTCCGTCTGTTTTCCTGTATCTTTATCTCACTTTTTCCAACCAGATAACGAATCATTTAAAACACCTGCGTGTAGATGCGACTGTTTTATCCCGAGACTCATTTATTCTTTTACTGCTTCTCCAAAAACTTTCATCATCCGAGAAGGAATGCGTTTCAAATTACCAATGAGAAGGCGGAAAACATCGAGCGCGGGTAACTTCAAAGGTAATAAAAAAAGAGAGAGGACAGGAGGTGTCCTAAAAAACGCAGCAATGCCTCAGGATGATCCAAGTGATCAATCACGAAAAATGGGCGCAAGTGCTGCTAAGCAAGCTTTATTACTATAAGTGCCGTTCATAAGCCGCATAACTAATATTTCAAAGTGAATACTGTATATATATATATATATATATCCATCCATCCATTGTCCAACCCGCTGAATCCGAATACAGGGTCACGGGGGTCTGCTGGAGCCAATCCCAGCCAACACAGGGCACAAGGCAGGAAACCAATCCTGGGCAGGGTGCCAACCCACCGCAGTATATATATATATATATATATATATATATATATATATATATATATATATATATATTAAATAAGAAAAAAGAAACGAAACGTCCTATCGTTAGAACAATCATCTAAAAATTCTACTACTATATGTATTTCATAAATATCTATCTTTTATTATAGTGCCTTCCACATCTATCTATTATATAGTGCATTTTAACGCTTTTTAACATGGACCAGGCTCGTGTTGACAGAAGGCCGTTTACGTACCTGAACGTCCTAATAAGACAACTATTATCTCGTTAGAAATCTGTGAAGTTAATATTTTCGTTGTTTTTCTGTTTTCTTGCTAAATTAAAAGTGGTTTGTTACCCATATCGCACATCCTTTTGTCCTACAAGCATCATTTCGCTCCACTATCTATCTATCTATCTATCTATCTATCTATCTATCTATCTATCTATCTATCTATTATATAGTGCCTTTTGTATCAATCTATCTATCTATTTTATAGTGCCTTTCATATCTATCTATCTATTTATCTGTCTATCTATCTATTATATAGTTCCTTTCAGATCTATCTATCTATCTATCTATCTATCTATCTATCTATCTATCTATCTATCTATTATTTAGTGCCTTTCAGATCTATCTATCTATCTATCTATTATATAGTGCCTTTCATATATCTATCTATCTATCTATCTATCTATCTATCTATCTATCTATCTATCTATCTATCTCTATCTATTATATAGTGCCTTTCATATCTATCTATCTATCTATCTATCTATCTATCTATCTATCTATCTATCTATCTATCTATTATATAGTGCCTTTCATATCTATCTATCTATCTATCTATCTATCTATCTATCTATCTATTATATAGTGCCTTTCATATCTATCTATCTATCTATCTATCTATCTATCTATCTATCTATCTATCTATCTATCTATCTATCATTTAGTGCCTTTCAGATCTATCTATCTATCTATCTATCTATCTATCTATCTATCTATCTATCTATTATATAGTGCCTTTCATATATCTATCTATCTATCTATCTATCTATCTATCTATCTATCTATCTATCTATCTATCTATTATATAGTGCCTTTCATATCTATCTATCTATCTATCTATCTATCTATCTATCTATTATATAGTGCCTTTCATATCTATCTATCTATCTATCTATCTATCTATCTATCTATCTATCTATCTATCTATCTATCTATCTATCATTATATAGTGCTTTTTATAGCTATCTCTCTATCTAAAGGTGTCAGAGAGCTATTCCTGATTTAACGAAAACGCCATTAACAGACAGTTGGACATGAATCCAGCTCATGCAGGCTCAAAAAGAAGAACACCCAAATAATAAGACTTTATAACCAACACCCTCCGAAACCCACCTTATTAATCCCCACCCCTTACACCCACCACCCCCTCATTTGCTATAGATTGCCTTTGATCCCTGTGTGTCTAATCATTTTTATTCTGATGATGACACCTGATAGGATGTTAAAAGCTTATTTGAAGATATCTGACTCATTTCCTCCCTTTGTGGCTTTGTAGCTACAGTACATCAACCAGTCTATCTAATATACAGTATTGATATTAATGCAGCACCAAAATATGCCAAAATAAACCAAAGCAAAATAGTAGATCGAAATAAAACGAAACTACGATGTTTCGATTTTTGCAGACGTTTGAGCGATGCTGGTTTTTTTTTTTTTTATTTTATTTTGAAGTGCTTTTTTTTTCTCACTCCGGTTTCCCGATCTCTTTAACGCACCGCTCCGTGTCTGTTTCGTGCACAAAGCGCCACCTATTTGCCAATCGCAGTTACAGCGCACTGAATTCCCCGTGGGCTGCAGGGTCTGTTACAGCCACGCCACATCCTGCCGCGAAATCTGAAAAGGGGCTAACGACGTAGGCGCAGAGAATGCCGGTAACATTGTATTCAATATAAAGACAGCGTTAAAGATCCGTTTATGCCACATCTTCGAATGCGTTTCACACACGCTTCCCAAAACTGACAGCAATATATATACAGTATATTGCTGTAGTGGAAATGGGAGTGGGACAGGACTAATTGACCAATGCGGTTCTTTTACAAATGACATGCTGTTTTTAGGGAGGTCATTTATCAGGAAGAGATTTGTCTGGACATCCTGAACTTGGGTGGGCACTATGAATGTGTCAGGACCAAGTAGTGTTATAGATTGGTGTGGATTTTCATAGTCCCAAAACTGAACTCAGCTGTATTATCATCTCAGTGTATTAGAGGGACTGTCCAGGAAAAAAAAAAAAAGGATGTCTGGCCACTCAGTTTCTAGACTGGGCATTTCAAACCCACAGATAAGAATGGGCAGCACAATCGAGACCGGGGTGGTGGCAAAATATCATTTTTGAAATGACGTCTCTCTGTCTGTGCGTAAACACGATAACCCGAAACATCAGTCGGTGAGATTTTGGAAGGTTCAATCGGAAGGTTGCCGGTTCGAATCCCATAAATGCCAAAAGGGATTCTGCTAGGGCCGGATTTTCCTATAGGCTAACTAAGCTTCAGCCTATGGCCTCAAGATCAAGAGGGGCCTACATTCAAATTGTTAGCAAAATTTTATTATCTCTCATGTAATTTACAAACTTAAAAATGGAAGGTGAAAGGGCCTCATAAGTGGAATAGCCTAGGGCCTCTTTTCATATAAATCCGGCCCTGGATTCTGCTCTGTTGGGCCCTTCAGCAAGGCCCTTAACCTGCAATTGCTGAGCAATTTGCTGCTGGAGTAAGTGAATTTCCCCTTGGGATTAATAAAATATCTATCTATCTATCTATCTATCTATCTATCTATCTATCTATCTATCTATCTATCTATCTATCTATCTATCTATCTGTTATATAGTGCCTTTCATTTCTATCTATCTATCTATCTATCTATCTATCTATCTATCTATCTATCTATCTATCTATCTAAATGCAAAGAAATTATATTTGTACCCCTGCTTTATATCAAAAATAAGGAATACGATCAACTTTTCGTCCACTTCCGGCGATCGGAAGTGCTACTTTACCTCAACACATTTCAGATTATTTCAAGTAAACTATGGCTATAAATAAAAATAAATGATTCAAATTTTGTGTGGATATTAAATGACGGAAAATATATGAAATCTGAGAAAAAATCGTGCATCCGGAAGTGGTACTTTAACTGAATACTTTCAAAAGGAAAAAAATCCGAAAATCACTAAAAAATGAAAAGTAATGAGTCTCCTGATGTAATTACTTCATAGAGTCACCTTTTGTGTAAATGGCACAATGTTTCAACCATCTTTGCCCACCTAGACTGGGGGTATTCGCTCCTTCCTTCTTGCAGAATTGTTTGAGTTCGGTCAGATGTCCTGGTGAGCAGTGGTGGGCTGCTCTCTTCAAGGGTCTGACTTGACCAATCAGGGACATTCACCTTCCTACCCATAAACCACTGCAATGTTTGTTTGTTTGGTTTTTTTTTTTTCAGCGTGTCTAGAGCTGCTGCTGCTTGTGGTGCTGGAAAATCAACCACCTGCCCACCTTCAGCTGTCTAACAGAGGGGCTGCAGCTTTTCCACAACAATTCATGTGTGACTGGCAGCCTCCATTTTCCCATCAACCCTGCCGCAGAGAAACGCCCCCCATGACGGCACCATGCTTCCCGTTAGGTAATGGTGTGTTTTGGTGGGGGTGGGTGGTCTGCTGGGTTTGGTTTTCACCAAACATGGTGCTGGGAGTTCAATCCAGAAAGATCAATCTTGATTTCATTCGATTAGTAAACCTTTTGCCAACATGGCATCTGAATCTTCCTGGAAAGAGCAAACACGACTTTTCAGGAAAGGCGAACCTGCTGTACCGAGTGAGTAAAGTTTGTGAGGCTGACGCCTTTATCCAAAGCGACTTACAATATTTGAGGTACACCTGGTGACATTTCTTTACGTTTTTCCCGTTGGAGTACAGGCAGGTGAAGTGACTTGCTCAGGGTCAGATGGTGGTAGCAGTGGGATTTCAAACCCACAACCTCTGAATTTAAAGTCCATGCACCCAAGCCTTCACCGCTGCACCACGCTGCCTTTGTTTTCTTTGCTTTTAGACTAATAGGGAAAAATGGCACATACACCCATCCATCCATCCAATTTCCAACCCGCTGAATCCAAACACAGGGTCACGGGGGTCTGCTGGAGCCAATCCCAGCCAACACAGGGCACAAGGCAGGAACCAATCCCGGGCAGGGTGCCAACCCACCGCACACATACACCCATTAAAATTAATATATTAAAGTGTAAAGTGCCACACACACACACATGGGAGGCAGTCTAAGGACTTAACTGAGGGTAAGACGCCGAGTCAGGGGCTGGTAAAGCTCACTAATGCCTTCCCTCCCTCTTCCACAGACCACCAGAATGGAAAGCCAACCACGAGCTCCACCCACTTGCGCTGCCACACCACGCCCCCTTCTGACCTCACATCCTCCAAGGACCCGCCGCCTATAAAGACCCAACCACCTCACCTTCCCCTTCTGTCACATTTGACTACCGTATTTTATGGCTGCTGTTGAACTCCATTGCTTGTTATAATAAACGGGGTGGTTCCCCAAATCTTTCTGCTATTTTGTTTCCCTTTTTTACAACAGAAAGTGAAAGGGTCCGAATGCGCTAGAATCCACCGCATACATCAAAGAGCTCTTTAGTTTGAAGTTCCGAGTCTGTTAGACAGCAGCATCTTCTAGCTGGACGTCAATGGACTCTGATCTTGTGAAGATTTATTGGGTGAAGGTTTCACCTCTTTGAAGTTTCATTTCTCATGCCCGGGTAGTTTTACTTCTGGTCCTTCTTATCTTTTCAGTTATCTAGACCCTGGGTGACTGATCCTGACCAGGTACCCGCGCCTCATGGCTTTACCTCTCTGCACTCTGATCCTGCCAGATGCCACTCATGTCAGATATCAGGGTCGTGCCGCTCCTCCCCTCAGATATCCAATGGCATTTCTGGCATGAAAAATGGGGTGGGGCCATCCCGGAGCTTTCATACCCGCGTGCTGACGTCTGTCACATAAACATGACCTGACCTCACGAGTCACGTCTGTCCTTCTGTCTGCAAAAGACATGCGTGACATTGAGGTTTACATTGATTCATGGAGCAGACATCTTCATCCAACATGAATTGTAAAAGAGGGCAACGTAATCAAGAAAACATCAAGTGACACTGGAGGACGGCGGCCATCACAAGTGACACTGGCTCTAAACCAGGGGTTCTCAAAGTGTGAGTCACATAGTCTGCAAGTTCACTGTCTTCAAGGACAAGTGGCTTTTAAATTGATCTGATATGTTAGTTTATCATGAACCTGATTAAGAGTTTATTTGGAATAAGGAAGGTCACAAGCCAAAACCAGTGCCATTAAAACAGCAGAGGCTAATGCCTTGTTTAAGATGACTACTGCTACGTGATTTAACTGGCTGTGTCTTCATCATCCTGCACTCGATGTTCTTTTATTACCAAGTAGATAGCAAATGTAAGTTACAGTAAATCAAATATAATCACAAATACGTCAATAAAAAATAAAATACCCAACCCACAGGTACAAACAAACTGAATCATGGAGGAGAAAAGGCACAGCTGCACAGGGCAAACGCTGAGCGGGCACCAAGTAAAGTGCCCACCCTGGTGACTACAAACAAGTTTTAAATATCATTACCACTTAGAAATATCTGAAGCAGCAACACCAGAAATTGTGGAAGATCACAGATAGATAGATAGATAGAATGAAAGGCACTATATAAGAGATAGATAGATAGATAGATAGATAGATAGATAGATAGATAGATAGATAGATAGATAGATAGATAGATAGATAGATAGATAGAAATGAAAGGCACTAGATAGATAGATAGAAAGGCACTATATAATAGATAGATAGATAGATAGATAGATAGATAGATAGATAGATAGATAGATAGATAGATAGATAGATAGATAGATAGATAGAATGGAAGGCACTATATAATAGATAGATAGATAGATAGATAGATAGATAGATAGATAGATAGATAGATAGATAGATAGATAGATAGAAATGAAAGGCACTAGATGGATAGACAGATAGATAGATGTGAAAGACACTATATAATAGATAGATAGATAGATAGAAATGAGAGGCAGTAGATAGATAGATAGATAGATAGATAGATAGATAGATAGATAGATAGATAGATAGATAGATAGATAGATAGAAAGGCACTATATAATAGATAGATAGATAGATAGATAGATAGATAGATAGATAGATAGATAGATAGATAGATAGATAGATAGATAGATAGATAGATAGATAGATAGATAGAAATGAAAGGCACTAGATAGATAGATAGATAGATAGATAGATAGATAGATAGATAGATAGATAGATAGATAGAATGGAAGGCACTATATAATAGATAGATAGATAGATAGATAGATAGATAGATAGATAGATAGATAGATAGATAGATAGATAGATAGATGCTTTGCCATTTCTTCCTTTGGGTTCCAAGACCAGTCCAACCTGTCACTGATGTGGACCCCCAAGTACTTGGAGAAGCGGACCACCCGTACACCTCCTCCCTGTATAGTGACTTGACATGGTGTGGTGAAAGTCAATAAGCAGTTCCTTGGTTTTGCTGATGTTAAGTTCCAGACAGTTCTTAAAGTTCTCCCCCAGACCCCCCCCCCCATCTCCCCCTTATCAGTACCCCCCATAAGTCATCTGTGGACCTGTGCAGGTGACCTGACCTGCTGTTATACTGTATTTCTAGTCCGAGGCCCGTTTCTTGTGGTGTTGCTCACACAGTCCTGGAGTCTCACAGATGGTGGTCTCCCTGACTGATAGTCCATCATCTCGGACACCAGAGGTTCACCCACCTGCATACCTCTTAACAGGGACGGCTGGATGGTATGGAAGGCCCTGGAGAAGTCGTAAATCAGAATCCTCACAGTACGTTCAGCTTTCTCCAGGTGAGACTAAGCCTTGTGGAGCAGAGAGATGTTTGTCTGAAAGGCAGACGGCGGTGGGTCCAGGTGGTCTACCACAAGATGACTCGTGCAGCATAAGGGTGTAGGAAGGCGATTTCCAGAAGTCACAGAGTCAGAGCATTTCCTACTTAAAGTGAAGGTAAGCCTTGCATTGTTTTTATCCCAAACAGAACATCTCTCTGCTGTGAAGAGGAAGAAAAAGATGAGGAAGATCCAAGCGGAGTGAAGTGGGAGATGACAGGGGACAGCAGCGGCGTCACAGAACGGCAAAAGGCCGCCACTTGACCACAATGTTTTTCCAGCTGTGTCAGAAGAGCAGAACCTTTTATTAATTAGTAGTGAACTTAATAATACTTTTTATTTATATAGCGCCTTTCCCATGCTCAAGGCGCTTACTACTGTGGCCATTAAAAGGTCCTTTATTTCCCTTAATTTAGTTAATTTGCCTTTTAAGATTCAGAATTCTTAATTATATTGTTTTTCTTTTTTCTTAACCAGCAGTCAGACAATAATACGATGAAATTAAAATGATGGCCAAAGTGTTCCATTGTAACAGTTATTGGTTATTAGTTAAGTAAAGAAGGCTGGAAAGAAGAACTGCGGCCCCCCAGGATCTGAGACGGAGTCCCCTTCTGTAGAGGGGTAATCACTAGGGGGGGGGGGATCCTGTCGACTGTCCCAGTTCTTCTAGTTTCACGTATTCAGTTCACGGTCTGAGCAGCCTCAACTTTTAAGAGGTCCGAGCTTGGCAGCTTCACCCCTGCGGAGTCTCGTCCCGTCAGAATCCTTCATTCTGCCACCATTCGTCCCAACCGTCACACCCTCTGTCTTGTATCTTTACCTCCGTGCTTCTTGATTTTCTGTCGGATATCGGGATGTCGGGTCTGATCTTGTCAGCTATCAGGATTGTTTCATTTTCTTTCAGGGCACTTCCCATCCCGTCAGACGTCCGTATCTTGTGGTTTTTAATCTGCCGACTCTGATCTCGTCAGACATTTTTATCTTGGGGGCCCTTGACAGTTGTGATGCGATGTTGGCAGTTGTCGATTTCTCCTCCTGTCCTATTTTCCCTTTTTCTAAGGGCTGTACATCCTAGGGGGTCTGCACAATACATCCAGTGTGTTCAGAAAGTATTCCGGCCCCTTCACTTTATCACACTTTATTGTTATAAGATAAAATGAGAGAAACACATAAAAGTTTGGGACACCCGAAGAGCAACCCCTATTTACAAATTCAAATTTCGGGTGGTGGTTGGAAGGGGGAAGTCTTTCCAGACACAAGTCTAAATGTAAATGTTGACTGCCCAAGATAGCAGATCTTCTGTCTTTAAGCATTTCCAGCAGGAAGAGGCGGGTCCAGCTGAGCGGATGCAGGAAGTGATGTCATTGGTGTTAAAGTCGCCAATCTTCCGGTCTTTAGTGGGACGTGCAGAGCAGCAACCTGTGAAGAGGCAGGGGAATTACTATCCCCAGAGCTCTTAAGCTATCCCCTATGTGAACACCCATGATTTCATTTCAAATGAATAAACTGAACATTTTTCTCCATCACTCTACACTCAAAAATGACAAAGTGAAGATATGTTTTCAGAAATTTTTATACATTTAGTTAAAACCAAAAACTGAAATCTCTCATTTTGAGAAGTATTTAAAACCTTAATTCGGTACTTTAGAGAAACCCACTTGATAGCAATGCCTCCTTTGAGTCTTCTTGGTGAGTCTCTACGAGCTTGGCACACATGGATTTGGGTGGCTGATCCCATTCTTCCTGGGAGATTCTCTCAAGATCCATTAGATTGGGTGGGAAGTGTCTGTGAACTGCCATCTGCAGGTCTTTGGGCTTTGGCTGGACCACTCAAGAACATTCATAGATGTGTCCCAAAGCCACTCCAGCGTTGTCCTGACCGTATGCTTTGGGTCATTGTCATGACGAAAGGTGAACTGTCACCCCAGGCTTAGGCGGCATGCAATTTTTCTTCCTTGGTGCTTGGCTGCGTTCAGCCCTCCATCAATTCTGACCAGTCCCCCTGTCCCTGCACCCCCATAGTGTGATGCTGCCACCGTCAGACTTCACAATAGGCCTGGCATTACACAGGTGATTAGCAGTGCCAGGTCTTCAGCAGACGTTGTGCTTGGAGGTCTGCCCAAACAGTTTAATTTTTCTATCAGATCAGACAACCTTTTCTATTCCTGGGCACTTGAAGTCCCTTAAATGTCTTTTCCTCAAGAGTGGTTTTCATCCTGCCACTCTACCATAAGCCCCCGACTGACGGAGTGTGGCTGAGAGGGTTGTCCTTCTAACAGGTTCTCATATCTCAGCAGAGGACTTTTGATGCTCTGCTAGAAGCTCCCTTCTTACCCACTTAGTCACTGTGGCAAAACGGCCAACTCCAGGAAGAGATCTGATGGTTCCACACGTCTTCCATTGAATAATTCTGGAGGGTACTGTGCTCCTGGTAATGCTCTATCTATCTATCTATCTATCTATCTATCTATCTATCTATCTATCTATCTATCTATCTATCTATCTATCTACTGTATATCATATAGTGCCTTTCATTTCATTTCAATCTATCTATTTATCTATCTCTGATCATTCCATGAGGCCATGTCATTCAGTTCTGACCTGGTCCCGTGTCCATGTCTTGTGCAGTAACTTGACTCCTTCTCCATCATTTCCTTGCACACTGTGACTGACTGATCCTGTTAGACCTCCATACTCCAGATTTTAAACCCAATTCGACTCTTCTCCCATATGATGTAATTCTTTAAGCCTCTGGCTGTTATTTGCCTTTTCACCTTAACCAGAAAGTGGACTCACCAAGCAGTAACTTTTCAGAGGAGCAAACTAAGGTAAAGAAGGTTGCAGAGGCCAAGGGGATGTCAAACTAATTTGTGCGACTTGCCTCAAGAATCACAGGGAGATGCGATGTACAGTAAGGGCCTCTTTGCATTCCCTGAAAGTGGGTGCAGGTGTCATGACAAGTATCGACACCACCTCAAGCCTCAAACATGAGCAGCCCTGACAGGAGTAAGGCAGAGCGGCGGCACCGCGATACAGAACAAAGAGAAGTGGCCAGCGTGATGCATCATCTGCCCTCTTCACCTTTCTCATTTCTTTTTCTGTCTGCCCTCACTCTGATCCCAGCCGCCTTCATCCTGCAGGCGTTCACTATAAATGGCACGTGCTTATCTTATCTGTGTGTGTGCCTCGCTGGTGCATCTGTTAAACTGAATAGAGGGATGAAGGGAACTATACACTGTTGACAGTCTGACAGCCTTCACATTTTCTAAATAGATAGATAGATAGATAGATAGATAGATAGATAGATAGATAGATAGATAGATAGATAGATAGATAGATAGATAGATAGATAGATAGATAGATATGAAAGGCACTATATAATAGATAGATAGATAGATAGATAGATAGATAGATAGATAGATAGATAGATAGATAGATAGATAGATAGATAGATATGAAAGGCACTATATAATAGATAGATAGATAGATAGATAGATAGATAGATAGATAGATAGATAGATAGATAGATAGATAGATAGATAGATAGATAGATAGATAGATATGAAAGGCACTATATAATAGATAGATAGATAGATAGATAGATAGATAGATAGATAGATAGATAGATAGATAGATAGATAGATAGATAGATATGAAAGGTACTATATAATAGATAGATAGATAGATAGATAGATAGATAGATAGATAGATAGATAGATAGATAGATAGATAGATAGATAGATAGATAGATAGATAGATACTTTATTAATCCCAAGGGGAAATTCACAAAATCACGTATATGTATATGTGTGTGTGTGTGCATATATATATATATATATATATATATATATATATATACAGTATACACACATATATCATATATATAGTAAACATTTTATAATATACTTACATATATAGATATATATGCATATACATATATATATATATATATATATATATATATATATATATACACATTGTGGGTGGCATGGTGGTGCATGAAGTTTGCATGTTCTCCCCGTGTCTACGTGGGTTTCCTCCTGGTGCTCTGGTTTCTTCCCACAGTCCAAAGACATGCAGGTTAGGTGAACTGGCGATCCTAAATTGTCCCTAGTGTGTGCTTGGTCTGTAGGTGTGTGTGTGCCCTGCGGTGGGCTGGCACCCTGTGTTGGCTGGGATTGGCTCCAGCAGACCCCCATGACCCTGCAGTTAGGATATAATGGATGGATGGATATACATTGTGATGGGTGGCTATGGCCAGCTGGATGGAAGGACTAGGGGAGAGAGGGTCTCTAGGGGCCCCTGCTCTTTTGGGTTTCCATCACACCTTCAAGTAATTGCAGTTAACCCTGATGAACCATCTGGAGCACTCCCAGGTGTAACAAGAAAGGAGCCACTTGAGTCAGGAGGAAGAGGGACAAAGTTTGCCTGTGGAGGAGTGGAGGCAGAAAGGAGAAGAAAGAAGGAATTGTGTACTTGCCCTGTGCCTGGTGCTTTGTACTGTGCTGCTGTGGGAAACACGCTTCCTTATTTGTAAATATGACGTGTGCTGTGCTGCAACTCATATCACTGCCTGTCTGCATTAGGTTGGGGTGGCTGGAGTGCCCCGTTGTGGTTCACAATATATATATATATATATATATATATATATATATATATATATATATATATATATATATATATATATATATATATATAAAATGCTCAAAAAAAGAAGGGAACACTTAATCACCACAGTCTGACACCAAGCCAAAGAAGCTTTAGGGATATCAATGTGTCCAAGTAAGAAGCAGAAGTGTCTGTGAATCAACGTCACCTGCTTTAGTGCAAATGCAAGTGACAACAGGTGACCTGGAGAGGCAACAGCAAGACAACCCCAAAAAGGGAATGGCAGCCACAGACAGTCCCTCTCTCCTTATCCATCCTGACTGATCCTTCTCTAGTTTGGTGTTTTGCTGGTGTCCTTGTCACTACCAGTAACATGAGCACCCAATTCAGGTTGCACAGGTAGTCCAGCTCATCCAGGATGGAACATCCATCTGCGCCATCACAAGAAGGTTTGCAGTGTCTCCCAGCACAGTCTCAAGAGCACAGAGGAGATACCAGGAGATGGACCATCACACATGGAGAGCTGGACAGGGCAGTAGGAGGGCATCATGAAACAAGCAAGACTGGTATCTACAGGAGGAGGAGGAGGAACAAGAGGAGTACTGGTAGAGCTCTACAATTATGACTTCCAGCTGGCTACTAGTGTCTACAGGTATATATATATATATATATATATATATATATATATATATATATATATATATATATATATATATATATATATATATATATATATACAGCACATATATACATATATTTATACATATATATATATTTATACATATATATGCAGCATTCATATACATATACATATTTACACATATAAATATATGGCATACATATACATATATTTTTACATATATATATATATACAGCATACATATACATACATTTATACATATATATATTTAAACATATATATGCAGCATTCATATACATATATATAATTATACATATAAATATATGGCATACATATACATATATTTATACATATATGTACAGCATTCATATACAGGTACATATATTTATTCATATATATACAGCATACATATACATATTTATACATATATATACACAGCATACATATACATATATATATATATATTTATACACATATATATATATATATATATATACAGCATACATACATATAAATACATATATATATATTTATACACTGTATATATAAAATCACTCATATTAGACACCAAACAAGTAATCATTTTTTGGACCTTGTCGATTAACGTATCCCAATGTCTCCCTCTTTCTTCACACACACACACACACGTATGTATATATGTATCATATAAATATATATATTTCTATTTATTTATAATTATATATATATGTTTCTATTTATTTCTGTTTATTTATTTATTTATGTATTTTTTGTACAGTTGGGCTAATTAGTTAAATTACCTGCAAGAGCAGAAGAGAGAGAGAGAGAGAGAGAGAGAGAGAGAGAGTGAAGAAGGAAGAAGTGACCTCATTGGCTGAGCCGCACTCGCTCTGCTGTTGCCATGGAAACGGCTGCAGCTGTAACCCAGGAAGGAAACAGAAGCAGCCCCCCCCCCCCCTCCATCGACACACACACACAACACACACCCCACATGCCCCCCCCAAGAGCTCCCTGACCTGGCGCTGAACCCAGGCAGGGGTCGGAGGTCGATGGCTGGAAGCGCAGCGCTGACATTGAGGGATGAAGAAGCGGGATGTGAAGAAGGTGCAGCAAACCAGATGGGATTAGAGAACAAACAGGATTGGATTTGGAAATAGAAATGTGAACGCGCGGGTGGGGGGCAGTAGTGGTGGTGGGGGGGGGGGTTCATTTAATTATTATTAATGAGAAAATATTAGGGAGCTGTCGATAACGCTCTCCCAGCTGGCTCCATGGAGCCGCGCTATTTCTGTTCATAATTGGGTAGAAATGGGTGTGTTGGCAACAGCTGCAGAAGGGCCAGATGCTCGAGAGGGAGAGAAATTGCCCAAATTATTGTGACTTTTAGACCATTAACTGCCAGCTCCCCGCCTCCCAACCTCCACATGCACTGTAAGATGGGGACGGAGTCTCCAGCAGACAACCGACACACAATCGCGTCCTTTGAAAATGAACGTCAGACCCCACACTTCGCTAATGAGCAATGAAAAGCCACAGGCTGACCATGTCAGTGTCATAAGTGCCACTTGGGGACAGTTACAACACCACGATGTCATGGAGATGTCATGGAGCTGTTCCGGCAAAGGTCAGGTGAGAGCCAGCTGCACATCCCAGAGTTCCTCAGGAGCACCTCAATAGACGCACTTACTGGCCTGGCTCCTTCATCCAAAGTGACTTATGACATTTGAGATACAATTGGTTATGTCTGGCTTGGTTTTTATCTTTCAGCTGGAGTGTGGGCAGGTGAAGCGACGCACTCAGCTCAGGGTCACACAGTGTCGGGGTTTGAAGTTCAAAGCCGTAACCAGCCTGCCTATGGTGGTTTGCTCTCATCTTCAGGATTCTTCAACATGCTCAGATGTTTCCTTGGACGTGAAGCACGCTGGAATTGCCAGGATGGCATATGAATATCATCCAGTCACTTGCCAACTCATGCCCTGCCCATTTCAGAAGAGAAAATGAATGTGGCACACAGAGGAAATCTGACAAACGAGGGGAGACCGTTCACTCCATCAGGGCCAGTTTGTTTAGCTAATAGCTAAGCTGTCCCAACATCTCCTCCATACAGTTTGTCCATGTTAATACTTCACGTCTCGGTAGTTTGTTCCCGACTTTCACAACTGTTTGCATTACAAAGCACTTCCGCGTCCCCTCAACTTCCATTGGTGTCTTTAAATATTAGATTCACCATTAAGTGTTTCAAGTGCAGGCCGTTGCATTCTGACAGGATCAGCCCACCTCATAGACATTTGAAATTTGTCTTGTTATTCTGCATGTACTTACACTGTTCTGCCAACAGGATCTCATATGGTTCAAGTGTAGACCCTTGCATGCTGACACAGCTAATAGCTCAGTTGTCCCAACGTCTCCTCCAGATCTTTCTTAAAGGTTGTCGAGGTTTCTCCTTCAACTCCGTGTCTTAGTAGTTTGTTCTCAACTCCCATAACTGTTTGAGTAACAAAGTGCTTCCTGGCTTTAGTCCTAAATACACTTCCTCTCAATTTACACCGATGACCTTGAGTATGAGATTCACCATTAAGGGTTTCAAATGCAGGCCATTGAATTCTGACAGGATCAGCCCACCTCACGGACGTTTGAAATTTGTACTGTTGTCCTGCACGTATTTACGCTCTTCTGCCAACATGATCTCCTATAGTTCAAGTGTAGGCCCCCGTGGATCCTGACACAGTTAATGCCACATCTGTCCTAATATCTCTTCCAGATCCTTCTTAAAGGTGGTCACTTCCCTTTAACGTGGACTGGCAATCTCAAGTACATAATTCACCGTTAAGTGTTTCAAGTTCAGGCCACGGCAGTCTGACAGGATCAGCCTACCTCATAGACATTTGAAATTTGCATTGTTGTTCTGCACGAATTTAAGCTTCTCTGCCAACATGATCTCCTATAGTTCAAGTGTAGGCCCTTGCATGTCGACGCAGCTAATATCTCCTCCAGATCTTCCTGTCACGTCTTGGTAGTCCTGTACATTTTTGTGTAACAAAGTCCTTCCAGTCATTAGTCCTAAACACACTTCCCCTTAATGCCTACTGGTGCCCTCAAGTACGTGATTCACCGTTAAGGGTTTCAGCTGCAGGCCATTGCATTCTGTTAGGATCAGCCCACCTCACGGACGTTTGAAATTTGTATTGTTGTTCTGCATGTACTTAGACATTTCTGCAGTCATTATCTCATAATGTTCAAGTGTAGACCCTTGCATGGTGACACAGCTAATAGCTCAACTGTGCTAATATCTCTTCCAGATTCTTCTTAAAGGTGGTCAAGGTTTCTGCTTCAACTCCACATCTTGGCAGTTTGCTCCAGAGTGCTGGATATCTTTGTCTAACAAAGTGCTTCCTGTAAACTGCCCTAAATGCACTTCCCCTTACGGTCCACTGGCAATCTCAAGTAGGTGATTCACCGTTAAAGGTTTCAACTGCAGGCCATTGCATTCTGACAGGATCAGCGCACCTCACAGACATTTGAAATTTGTATTGTTGTTCTACACGTATTTGCAAACATGACCTCCTATAGTTCAAGTGTAGGCCCGTGGATGCTGACACAATTAATGCCTCATCTGTCTTAATGTCTCTTTCAGATTCTTCTTAAATGTGGTCAAGGTTTCAGCTACAACTTCATGTCTTGGTAGTTTGTACCAGAGTGCTGGAAATCTTTGTGTAACAAAGTGCTTCCTATAAACTGTCCTACACGTACTTCCCCTTAACGTGGACTGGAGATCTCAAGGAGGTGATTCACCGTTAAGTGTTTCAAGTGCAGGCCATTGCATTCTGACATGATCAGCCCACCTCATTGACATTTGATTTTTTTTATTGTTATTCTGCATGTACTTAGACACTTCTGCAGTCATTATCTCATAATGTTCAAGTGTAGGCCCTTGCATGGTGACACCGCTAATAGCTCAACTGTGCTAATACATCATCCAGATTCTTCCTAAATGTTGTCAAGGTTTCTGCTTCAACTCCACGTCTTGGTAGTTTGCTCCAGAGTCCTGCAAATCTTTGTGTGGTAAAGTGCTTCCAAGCTTTAGTCCTAAATGGCACTTCCCCTTAACGTGGACTGGCGATCTCAAGGAGGTGATTCACCGTTAAAGGTTTCAACTGCAGGCCGTGGCATTCTGACATGATCAGCCCACCTCAATGACATTTGAAATTTGTATTGTTGTTCTGCACGAATTTATGCTCCTCTGCCAACATGATCTCATATAGGTCAAGTGTAGACCCTTGCATGCCGACACAGCTAATATCTCCTCCAGATCCTTCTTTAAGGTGGTCAGGGTATCTGCTTCAACGTCACATCTTGGTAGTCCTGTACATTTTTGTGTAACAAAGTCCTTCCAGTCTTTAGTCCTAAACACACTTCCCCTTAATGCCTACGGGTGCCCTCAAGTATGTGATTCACCGTTAAGGGTTTCAACTGCAGGCCATTGCATTCTGACAGGATCAGTCTACCTTACAGCTGCCTAACCTCCTCTTTTTTTATGAGTCTGCATGTACTTACACTCTTCTGCCAACAGGATCTCATATGGTTCAAGTGTAGACCCTTGCATGCTGACACAGCTAATACCTCAGTTGTCCCAATGTCTCCTCCAGATCTTTCTTAAAGGTTGTCGAGGTTTCTGCTTCAACTCCGTGTCTTAGTAGTTTGTTCTCAACTCCCATAACTGTTTGAGTAACAAAGTGCTTCCTGGCTTTAGTCCTAAATACATTTCTTCTCAACTTACACTGATGACCTTGAGTATGAGATTCACCATTAAGGGTTTCAGCTGCAGGCCGTTGCATTCTGACAGGATCAGCCCACCTCACGGATGTTTGAAATGTGTATTGTTGTTCTGGACGTATTTGCAAACATGATCTCCTATAGTTCTAATGTAGGCCCGTGGATGCTGACACAGCTAATAGCTCATCTGTCCTAATGTCTCATCCAGATCTTTCTTAAAGGTGGTCAAGGTTTCAGCTACAACTTCACGTCTTGGTAGTTTGTTCCAGAGTGCTGGAAATCTTTGTGTAACAAAGTGCTTCCTGTAAACTGTCCTACACGCACTTCCACTTAACATCAGCTGGAGTTCTCAAGGAGGTGATTCACCGTTAAGTGTTTCAAGTTCAGGCCGTTGCATCCTGACAGGATCAGCCCTCGTCATAGACATTTGATTTGTTTTTGTTATTCTGCGTGAACTTAGACACTTCTGCAGTCATTATCTCATAATGTTCAAGTGTAGGCCCTTGCATGGTGACTCTGCTAATAGCTCAACTGTGCTAACACATCATCCAGATTCTTCCTAAATGTTGTCAAGGTTTCTGCTTCAACTCCACGTCTTGGTAGTTTGCTCCAGAGTCCTGCAAATCTTTGTGTGGTAAAGTGCTTCCAGGCTTTAGTCTTGAAGGCACTTCCCCTTACGGTCCACTGGCGATCTCAAGTAGGTGATTCACCGTTAAGTGTTTCAAGTGCAGGCCGTTGCAGTCTGACAGGATCAGCCCACCTCACAGACATTTGAGATTTGTCTTGTTATTCTGCATGTATTTACACTCTTCTGCCAACAGGATCTCATATAGTTCAAGTGTAGACCCTTGCATGGTGGCACAGCTGATAGCTCAGTTGTCCCGATGTCTCCTCTAGATCTTTCTTAACACATGAATCTCATTTATTTGATTCATGAGTGAGTCATTGGATTTGCATTCATTTGATGAGTAAACTGAATCATTACCTGAAAACGACTCACACAATTCTTGTTTGTTTGTTTCGTGAATGAGTCACATGATTCTAGATTTGCGAACCGAATCATTACCCGAGAATGAGACACATATTCCTTGTTAATTTGATTCATAAATGAGTCACAGGGTTCTCGTTTAGTTGATTTGTGAACTGAAGCATTACCTGAAAATGAGTCGCAGAGTTCTACTTCATGTGTGTGTCACAAGATTCTCATTCATTTGAATTTCAAACTGAATCAATACCCGAGAATGAGTCGCACATTTCTTGTTCATTTGATTCATAAATAAGTCATCGGATTTTCGTTCATTTGATGTGTGAACTGAATCATTACCCAAGAATGTCTTACATGATTCTTGTGCATTTGCTGAGTGATTGAGTCACAGGATTCTCATTCATTTGATTTGCAAACTCAATCATTACCCAAGAATAAGTCACACAATTCCTGTTCATTTGACTCATAAATAAGTCACATGATTCTCGTTGCCCTGCGGTGGGCTGGCGCCCTGCCTGGGGTTTGTTTCCTGCCTTGCTCCCTGTGTTGGCTGGGATTGGCCCGAGCAGACCCCTGTGACCCTGTGTTAGGATATAGTGGGTTGGATAATGGATGGATGAATGGATGAGTCTCGTTTATTTGATTTGTGAACCAAATCATTACCCGAGAACGAGTCACATATTTCTTACTCATTTGATTCATGAGTGTGTCACAGGATTCTCGTTCATTTGGTTTATGAACTAGATCATTACCCAAGAACAAGTCGCTCAATTCTTGTTCATTTATGATTCTCGAGCTTATTGTCTTATTTTAATTATTTGAGCTTCTAACTTACATACAGCATATACAAAGCAGATCAAAGGAATCAATTAATAGGGAAGTAAGTCAAATTTCTCATCGCCATCGAGAACTGGATTCACTATATGGTTGGAACATCTGACCTGAAGCTGTAAGCTCGTTTCTGGTAAACGGGAAACCCTGAAATCTAAAAATGTGTTCAGCTCCAGGATACAGATAAATAATAATAAAAAAAGAGCTCACGCAAAAAGCAATCCAAGGCAAAGAACTCCCAAAATGAAATCCAGAAAATAATCCAAGAAACAGCAGCGAGAAGTCAAGGACTTGTGCAAAAACACAAAAAAAGAAGACAGCAATACTCACAAGTACAAACTCCACTGCTGAGCATTTAAGTGAACCGCACCGGACTTCAATTCCCAGCATGTATTTATAAAGCTAAGGGGCGGTGCCTTGACAGTGATGGACAGGTGGCCCCATCTCTTGTGGATCCACCCACAAAATAGAAAGACCATACATAGATACGATGTAAAGATTAAATAGAACGAATAGCTGACACATAACTAGATAATAATAAATAAATTATCAGTGACGGTGGAGATATATGAACAGTAATAAAAAATGAACCACATAATTCACATATAAGCAAGAGCAGGAACCCTCTTTTAACCCTGACAGAAATATTAATAAGCAAATTGTGGTGATTGGTTTCTTTCTTTAATTTGTGTTCAGCTCTGTTCTGTCTATTCTCGGAGTTAAAGATCACAGAGATCCAACTTTGGAATTCAGTTTTCATTTCCAAACGTCCCCAAAGAGTTGACCACTTCTTCCCTTATGCCGGGGTGCCATTTTTGTCACCCTCATGAGCGCCACCATTTTCAGTCTTTTGTTGTGGTGGTTTGTTGCTATGGGTGACGTGTAGAGGTCAAAGGGTATAAAAGGTCGGTGCCATACACCTCCTGGTGTCTATGATTGGTGTGACAGATAGGGGGCGCCACTGAGCTCCAAACCCTGAAAACGACTGATACACAGACAGTCACGGGTTCAAAATAGAGGTTTTTATTATAAAATACAACACAGGAGGTTTATCACAGGTCTCACCAGCACAAGCAGAATAACACTCTTCTTTCTTTCCTCCATCCATCTTCTCTGTCCATCCTTCCCCCGACTTACCAGAGGAGGCTGGACAACTTCCTTTAATGTCAGACCCGGGTGTAGTTCTGGTGCCAGGGCCATAGCCTGATGGGCACACTTGTGAGTCAGGTGTAAGTCCTGAAAAGTAGGGATCATGAATCCCTACAGCACCCCTGGTGGCTCCCATGGAGTAGTCTCAGGACTACAACTCCCATCATGCTCCGCAGGGTCCCACATGGTTACCGCAGTGCTAGGGTTGCTGCCATCTAGCAGATGGGGGATAAAAAATATACAAAATTCGGAGCGTTTCCCCAGTGCTCCTTTCTCTTGTCCTTCCATACTCATCCCGACTGGGATGCCACATAATCCTGTTCGGCACTTACAATGCATTTTTATTTCTGGTTCATGCCTTTCATGTCCGTCCTTTACGGTTCACCCTTTTTGGTTGTGACATAAGAAAGACTCGACTCTCGGTTTACGGTCTTGGCATGGCTTTTGTGACGCCATCCCTCCCGGTCTTGCCCTTAAAAATTCTTACTTTCTCTTTGGGGACAAAGCAGAAGTGACCAGCAATGCGGGGCTGACAAGCGTGCATAAAGATGAATTTTACAAATCTTGCTGAACAACCCATCGGTCGCCCTTTATTTAATATCCACTCGACTAACAAACACGTCACTTACCAACATCGGTCATAAAGCTGTAAGCCTTGGAGCTCACACTCGGGTCTGTCTGCCAAGCTGCTGGCGGCTCAGCTCGGACGTCGTCAATCAGGCCGACAGTTACGCTGCGGGACGCTGGGGCTCCTGACAGCCAGACAGTTAAACTGCAATGTGATCGGTTCTAATTGGCACTTAAACGGCTGACCTTTACATTTTGACATTGCCAACTCTCCAGACAGGTAAGCAAGCGGGCAATTAACACGGCAGCCTGACCAGCCATTTCACTTCCAGGCCCGTGTACCCGGTAATAACCAGTCCACCAGACGGCAGTCTTTATAGTTTGACGTTGGCAGCCGTGCACACTTGGCCTGCAGGACACCTTATTGGATTCAGTGGACTAGAAATCGAAATGGGAGGTCTTTGGATTCTGACATGGCTGGCATTGCACCCAGCTAATGGAAGGCACTAATGTGGGCTAATAGTTCAAGTTTAAGCTTGTGTGCAGAGTACAAAGAAACTCTTAGCCACAGCTGGCAATGGCATAATGCCAACCACGACACGCAACAGTTACTGGGCACGCCATCAAATATTGATGATGGACGAACCGGCTTCCCAGTGGGTATGGACCCCCACTCCCTTTCCTGGCCAGGAGGCCTTGATAACGGAAGGCCAAGGATGGAGAGATATCTCATTTCCATGCCAGGGTGCTGAGGTGGAAGGATGTTACAGCACCTCCATTGGGTGGTGCCATCCTTATGAGCAGTGAGCAGCATCTGGGATGGGCTCAGGAACCCGGAAGGTCCACACAGTGCTCAACTGCCTGATATGGACAGAGTGTCCCCCCATCTTGTTCTTGAAGTTACTTCAGCATTGTCTTGGTTATCGTGGTGCTGAATGATCACCCCAGTCTGAGTTGGTGTGCAGGTTATCTTCAAGGACTTCTCTGTACTTGGCTGCCATCGCCAGGTTCTGTTTCACTGATGCCACTACTGCCATGCTGCACCTCAGGGATGGTATGGATCACAGCACCACACATCTACTAGGAGTTCCTAATGTCAGCTTACTAGCCTCGACATAGGGGGATGTTAAGGAGGCAGGCAGTATGGCATAGTGGTTAAGGCTTTGGACCTCAGACCCTGAGGTTGTGGGTTCACGTCCTGCTAATGACACTTTGTGACCTCACTGAGTCACCTGACCTGCCTGTGCTCCAATTGGAAGAGGAAAAAGAAATGTAACCACTTGTGTCCTAAATGTTGTAAGTTGCCTTGGATCAAGGTGTCGGTGAAAAAATGTAAGTCAATGCTGTTCTCTTTATAAGGGAATGTTCGTTAGTGTTTACCTGATTGCTTACATACAGTAAGTCCTTGCAGAAGTCAATGGCCTATTTAAGCAGAAAATACCCCCCTATCCACCTACACTAAAGGACAAGTGCATCTGTGTGGCTGTCTGGTTACTGTGTCTCTGTCATTCCAACAGATGGCATGTGACAAACATTTATCATACTGAAGTGCAATGTATTTGTCATTCTAACAGATGGTGCATCTCAAACATTAACACTGCTTTTACGAATCTCAAAGCAATTGGCATATAACAGAGACATATGCATTACATTTGCATCACAAGCATTTGTAGTAAAGAGTTTTATTACTTCAGATGTGTTGATGTGCCGTCTGTTAAAATGACAAATAGAAAGCATTTTATTATTATTATATGTATTACAATTTACACTCCATAGATGGTGCACTGAAAATGTTAATACTGAGGTCTTCCTTGATAATTAGATTTTAACCCATCTCAGACGGATAGCATGACCAGTTCACCTTAATAAAAGAACAAGTGTCTGTGTATCTGTGTGTCCCGTCTGGTTGCTATGTCTCTGCCATTCCAACAGATGGCACATAAGAAACACTTGCTGTAATAAAATGCATTGCATTTGTCATTCTAACAGATGAGGCATCATAAGCATTTGTCATAATAAAGTGCATTGCTTTTGTCATTCTAACAGAAGGCACATCACAAACATTATTACTGCTTTTATTAATCCCACACCAAATGACATATAATAGTGACATTTGCATTGCACGTATCACTCCAACAAATGGTGCATGACAAGCATTAACACTTCTTTTATGAATCTCACACCAAATGACATGTAATAGTGGCATTTGCATTGCATGTGTCATTCCAACAGATGGTGTATCACAAACATTAACACTGCTTTTATGAATCCCACACCAAATGACATATATTAGTGGCATTTGCATTGCATGTGTCACTCCAACAAATGGTGCATGACAAACATTAACACTGCTTTTAAGAATCCCAAACGAAATGCTATGTAACTGAGACATATGGATTGAATTTATCTTTCCAACAGATGGCGCATCACAAACATTTGTAGTAAAGCCTTTTTATTACTCCAAATGTTTGTGATGTGCCATCGGTTAAGATGACAAATACATAGCATTTTATTATTATATGTATTACAATATGCACTCCATAGATGGTGCACTGCAAATGTAAACACTGACGACTCCCTTGATTACTTAGATTTTTAAACCCATCTCAGATGGGTAGCATGACTAGTCCACCTTAATAAAAGGACATTTGACGGTGTATCTGTGTGTCTGCCTGGTTACTATGTCTTTTTCATTCCAACAGGTGGCACATAAGAAACACTTGTAATACAATACAATACAATACAGTTTATTTTTGTATAGCCCAAAATCACACAGGGAGTGCCGCGATGGGCTTTAACGGGCCCTGCCTCTTGACAGCCCCCCAGCCTTGACTCTCTAAGAAGACAAGGAAAACCTCCCAAAAAAAACTTTGTAGGAAAAAAATGGAAGAAACCTTGGGAAAGGCAGTTCAAAGAGAGACCCCTTTCCAGGTAGGTTGGGCGTGCAGTGGGTGTCAAAAAGAAGGGGTCAATACAATACATAGAACAAATCTTCAATACAGTATAAAATAAAAAGTTTTTTTTAGAAGTAAAAAAAAATAAAAATTTTAGAAGTACGGAGCAGAATTTAACAATAGATGATATCACAATAAATAATAATAGTAATAAATTGCATTGCATTTGTCATTCCAACAGATGGGGCATCACAAACATTTGTCATAATAAAGTGCATTGTGTTTGTCATTCTAACAGATGGTGCATCATAAACATTAACACTGCTTTTACGAATCCCAAACCAAATGGCGCGTAACAGAGATATATGCATTGCAGTTATCTTTCCAACTGATGGTGCATCACTAACATTTGTAGTAAAGAATTTTTATTACTCCAAACGTTTGTGATCTGCCATCTGTTAAGATAACAAATACATAGCATTTTATTATTATACGTATTACAACATGCACTCCATTGATGGTGCACTGCAAATGTTAACACTGACATCTCCCTTGATTACTTAGATTTTTAACCCATTTTAGAAGGGTAGAATGACTAGTTCATCTTAATAAAACGACAGGTGTCTATCTACTGTAGATAGATAGATAGATAGATAGATAGATAGATAGATAGATAGATAGATAGATAGATAGATAGATAGATAGATAGATAGATAGATAGATAGATAGATAGATAGATAGATAGATAGATATGGAAAGCAATATACAGCAGATAGGCATGTGAAAGGCACTATATTATTATTATTATTATTTAAATAACATTGTCAATTAATCAAACACAAAAGATTTGTTGAATTTAGTGTCTTAAATGGTAAAATTAATTAATCAAAGATTCATTTCATTGAGTTATTTATTTGCATAAAGTGCTTTAAATAAGATTATCAATTAATCAAATAAAAATATTTTGTTTTATATGGTGTCTTCAATAGGGAAATTGATTAATGAAATGAAAAAATCAAATAATGAATCAAAGATTTATTTTGTACGATGTTTTACATACAGGGCTTTAAATAAGATTATTTATTATTCAGAGACACAGAACATAATATTTTATAGTGGCTTTCAATGGGATGATTGATAATTTAAGGATTTACTTTACCTTTAGTAGGGTCCTCGCCTCTTTTTGCTCTGCACCTCCTCACTGGCCCTGTCATCCAATCAGATGCTTTCTCTTATCTGGTGACACACAGTCGGCCCCTCCAGAGGACTACACGGTACGCATCAGCTACAATCTTGGCTGAAGACTCACGACTTCAGTTTAGCACACCCTGACTAGAGCTGCTGATTAACTGTACAGACTCCATCTCTGTTGTCAGTCATTAGCACTAAAACATAAGGAATATGACAGTTAGAATTTGTTACTAACCCTCCTCACCTGTTCTGTTTCTCTTCTCGGTACTCAAATGTGCCACTTGGTGCCACGGCTCACCTGCCAAGATGTTCTTCCTGCCATCTCTGATGGAGGATCACTAGAATCATCAGGTAGAAGGGTCTTTTCATCGGATTGGCTGGCCCAGCGCTGACTCAGCTGTTGATTGGCCAACAGAGGGAGGCAGCTTGATGGTCGAGGTCTCCAGGACTCTCTGAACAAATCCAAATCCTATTATGGGATATCATCTACTGTTGAATTCTGCTCTGTACTTGTAATATTTCTATTGTACTATTATATTGTTTTGAGGATTACTTGTGTTCTGTTCTGTGTATTGTATTGTATTTACCCCGCTTTTTTTTTTGATACGCACTGCGCGCCTAACCTACCTGGAAAGGGGGTCTCTCTTTGAACTACCTTTCCAGAGGTTTCTTCCTTTTTTTTTTTGGGAGATTTTCCTTGTCTTCTTAGACAGTCAAGGTTGGGGGGTTGTCAAAAAGCAGGGCCTGTTACAGCCCATTGAGGCCTCGTTGTGTGATTTTGGGCTACACAATAATAAATGGTATTGTATTGCATTGTATTGTAACCTTGGCCTGTCTCGCTGATATTGCAACCTGGAAGAACTTCAAATCTTGTTCTGCGAATCCTCCAGCACAGCAGACAAAAACACCTCAGGTAACAAAAAAATACAAAAAACAAACCAAAGTTAAGAGCGGACGTGCAAATACAGCCCGAAGTTAACATCCACTTGGGGTGAATTCTTTAAAACTCCTTTCATAGCCCTCCACAGATTTTACACTAACAAACTACATATCAGGCCTGTCGTTTGAGATGTCTACTCTGTGCAGGGCAAAAGTCATTTTCTCCAGTTTCCAGTGTTTCACTTTTTATTGTTCAGTGGGTCACAAGTATCCATACACTTTGAAAAGTGGGCCTTTAGACAGCATGGAAAAATCCAGAAAATGACGTTCACTTGTGTACCTGTCCACAGGGATGCTCCACAACACTACAACTCCCAGCATGCCCTGTGGTTGTCCACTTTTGTATCTGTCCCCAGGGATGCTCCACAACACTACAACTCCCAGCATGCCCTGTGGTTGTCCACTTTTGTATCTGTCCCCAGGGATGCTCCACAACACTACAACTCCCAGCATGCCCTGTGGTTGTCCACTTTTGTATCTGTCCACAGGGATGCTCCACAATACTGCAACTCCCAGCATGCCCTGTGGTTGTCCACTTTTGTATCTGTCCCCAGGGATGCGCCACAACACTGCAACTCCCAGCATGCCCTGTGGTTGTCCACTTTTGTACCTGTCCCCAGGGATGCTCCACAACACTACAACTCCCAGCATGCCCTGTGGTTGTCCATTTTTGTACCTGTCCCCAGGGATGTTGCCACCTAGCAGTTCCGGAGGGGAACATATAATAACTGCGCTCCGCCTGTCCTTCCTTAAAGCTGGCCTGCTGGCTGGGTAATGTTCCTCCTCTGGATCCTATCTTTGTGTAGGCCGGGGACCCCCTGCTGCTTTTCAAGTCCATTTTTGTTGATTTTTTCCTGTCCCTCCCAGCCAGGCAGAAGAAGGGAGTCCCACCCAGTGGGTGACACACCTGTCCCTGCCTGCCGCACATTATAATGTCTGAATGAGGCTCCTAATGATTCTCTCAATGCGTTTCGTCACCCAAGGAGTCAATGCAGCGGCCTGGCAGTCAAGTTTGCCCCCTTTTTTGTGACAATAGGAATAATGGTGGGTGCTTTGTAGCAGGTGGGGAGTGTGGCTTGTATAAGGGAGAAGTTGAAATGTCAGGCAGAATATCAGCCAGGATGTTACCTGGGCCGGATGCCTTCCAGGGGTGAGGGGGTGGTATCAGGACCACCGTCTCCAGCTCAGCCTGGCAAGGATGGACCTGCTTGTTATCCCAACACCTCATCTCTGTGGAGCTCATTATCAATAATATCTGCCGAGTCTGCACAGTCGTGGCCAAAAGTTTTGAGAATGACACAAATATTCAATTTTCACAAAGTTTGCTGCCTCAGTTTTTAGGATGACAGTTTGCATCGACTCCAGAATGTTCTGACGAGTGAGCAGCTGAAGTGCAGTGAACTGCCAAGTCCTTCTCTGCCATGAAAATGAACTTCATCCCAATAAGCCACTGCATGTCAGCCCTGCCACCAAAGGACCTGCTGACGTCACCTCAGTGATCCTCTCATTCTCACAGGTGACAGTGACGAGGACAAGGCTGGAGGTGACTCTGTCACACTGATTGAGTTACAATAGAGAGGTGAAGAAGGCTTCAGGGCACCCAAGAAAGGCCAGCAAGCGCCAGGAGTGTCTCCTAAAGTGGATTCAGCGGTGGGCACCACCTGGGCAGAGCTGGCACAGGAACAGCAGCAGGCAGGTGGGAGTGAGGTGAAGACTTGTGGAGGATGGCCTGGTGGGTGTCAAGAAGGGCAGCAAAGAAGCCATCAGAGACAGACTGATATTCTGAGATTGGACTGCTGAGGACTGCTGGGGTCAAGTCATGGTCTCTGATGAATCCCCTTTCTGATTGTTTGCAAAGGTGAGTGGTGCTACCATCAGTCCTGTGTCACTGTGCCAACAGTAAAGCATCCTGAGACCATTCATGTCAGCCAAGGCAGTGCAGGGCTCAGAACACAGCCAGGAATAAAGAATGGGGGCAAAACATCTGAGAGCAACTTCTACCAACCATCAGGAACAGTTTGGTGACCAACAATGGACAATCCAGCATGATGGAGCACCGGGCGATAAGGCAACAGTGACAACTAAGTGGCTCGGGGAACAAAACATGAAATTTGGGGTCCATGGCCAGGAATCTCCCCACTTGTAGTCAATCCTCAAGAGGTGAGTGGGCAAACAAAAACCCACCAATTCTGATTCTGCAGGGATGGTCTGCCATCAGTCAGGTTTGGACCCAGAAGTTGATTGCCAGCCTGCCAGGGCGAATTGCAGAGGTCTTGAAAAACAAAGAAGGGCCAACATTGCAAATATGGACACTCTGTGCATAAACTTCATGTCATTGTCAATGAAAGCCTTTGAAACTTCTGATTTCCTTGTCATTCTACTTCAGTGTACCAGAGAAACATCTGACACAAAGATCTGAAAACACTGAAGCAGCAAACAAACACTTGGGTCATCCTCAACACTTTTGGCCACAGCTGTACCCAACCTTGAGGTGACGTCTGGTATCCGGCTGTCCTTCACTCACCATGCCGCTATGGCCTTGTAGATCTGCAGCACCACTCCAGCTCCTGGCGGTGGTCTTGTCACTTCTGGCCTTCCGCAACTCTGCACCCGCATGTGCCACCAAGCCACTGCAGAATGGTTCAGATTGTGGTGGCAGGTCTGAGGTTGGCACGTGTCACTCCTCTCTTCAGATCGCTACATTGGCTCCCTGTGGCAGCACCTAAGAAGTTCAAATCCGTGTTGGTTGCTCGCACCTTAGAGACCCGTCTGAGGTCTTCTGCTCCTTCTTGACCACTTTGGCCTGCAGTGACACCATCTCTGCGTGCTATCAAATCTCAGTCCTGACTGTTTTCATGTGCTGCCCACCTCCACGTCAAACTCTGACTCCTTCAATGTGTTCGTGAAGACCCCTCGGGTTTTGGTGACATTCTGCCCCACTGATATCAGCTGTCTGTGGTGGGCTGGCGCCCTGCCCGGGGTTTGTTTCCTGCTTTGTGCCCTGTGTTGGCTGGGATTGGCTCCAGCAGACTCCCGTGACCCTGTGTTCGGATTCAGCGGGTTGGAAAATGGATGGATGGATTTTCGTTCCGTTCATTTATGAACTGAATCATTACCCGAGAACAAGTCACAAGCTTCTTATCCATTTGATTCATGCGTGAGTCACATGAACCTCGTTCATCTGTTTTGTGAACTGAATCATTACCAGAGAACGAGTCACACATTTCTTGCATATTTGATTCACGAGTGTGTCACAGGATTCCTGTTCATTTCATTTGCGAACCGAATCATTACCTGAGAACGAGCCACGCAATTCTTATCCATTTGATTCATGAGAGAGTCACATGATTCTCATTCATCTTTTTTGTGAACTGAATCATTACCTGAGAACGAGCCACACAATTCTTATCCATTTGATTCATGAGAGAGTCACATGATTCTCGTTCATCTTTTTTGTGAACTGAATCATTACCTGAGAACGAGCCACACAATTCTTATCCATTTGATTCATGAGAGAGTCACATGATTCTCGTTCATCTTTTTTGTGAACTGAATCATTACCTGAGAACGAGCCACACAATTCTTATCCATTTGATTCATGAGAGAGTCACATGATTCTCGTTCATCTTTTTTGTGAACTGAATCATTACCCGAGAACGAGCCACACAATTCTTATCCATTTGATTCATGAGAGAGTCACAGGGTTCTCATTCATTTCAATTGCAAACTGAATCATTACCCGAGAACAAGTCTTGTGGTGGTCACTTTTGGCTCCTGTCACTCTTGTCCCCAAACAGTCCCCCAGACTGATGTTAACTCGGGTATGTTGACCTCCTTTGGATTAAAAGTGTCTGCTGCCTCGCAAGTCCAACATGTCTTCAAATCCCTTATCCATGAGGAGTCTGCATGTTCTCCCTGTGTCAATGTGACTTCTCAGTCCGATCTGCTCTTCCTCCTCCCTACGTGCCCGGATGAGTCTTGTTGCCCGGTTTCTCTGATGGACTGGCAGGGCTCCTGCCTCGTGCCCAACTTTGCCAGCCTGGGCTCTGGTCTCCCGTGAGTCAGCATTGGATTAAGCGGACCTGCAGACGGACGTCGCGTGGCGTTACGTTACACCTCACGGTGAACTGCCTGCCGCAAAGAACTTCACAGAGCAATTTGTCTTTGTTTTATACGACATTACAAAATGCTTGAAAAATCAATCCAACAGAAACGGCACCAATCAAAGATAAATCACACCGTCGGCCCCGCGCGCGTAACGGCAGCCGTGGACAGCGGCGTTAGGAGTCCATCGTGGCAGATTTATTTCTAAAAGCAGTCAGACTTCATTTTGTGCTGCTCACTGCCACAAAGCTCCCTGCGAAATCTGACAATCCGGCGGCTTCCGTGTTGAGCCGTCATCGCACGGAAACTTCACGGGGCTTTGGGGCTCTTTGTTTTAAATCATGGCTTCTGCAGGCAGGCTCATCATGTAAGGATTTGAGGAGAAATTATGGAGATCACAGGGGAAGATTACGCCATTACGGCTGGTGGGCACTTTCCGTCTTAATTTCATTTTCAGAGTGGGCTTTATTGCAGGGCATTTGATATAGATAGATAGATAGATAGATAGATAGATAGATAGATAGATAGATAGATAGATAGATAGATAGATAGATAGATAGATAGATAGATAGATAGATAGATAGATAGATAGATAGATAGATAGATGTGGCGTTATATAGTGCCTTTTACAGACACCTGCGTAAGTAGCTGGTCTTTGGTGCTTTTTAGCGCATTTGTATGTTTTGTCAGTCATTGACGTCATCAGTGACAGCCTCGCGATTGCAAGATTTTTGTTTATTTTCTTCAGTTTATTTCTGTATAGCGTCTTTTACTTTGTGGAGTGAAAGACTTTGGGTAAAATGACAACATTAATGAATGATTTAACGTGAGCACCCATAAAGATACAGTAAGACACAGTAAAGCAAAGCACTGACTGACTAGGATTCTGTCCTTTCATTATACCATTGAGAGCATTAATGCCACAATGTCACTTGGATTTCTACAGTGATGGAGCTTAGCATGTTGTGACGGGATGCCAGCAGGATGGAAGGACCAAGGGAGAGGCACTACCTCCCCTGGGACACTAGAGGGCAGCTTTCCTGGACGGCTTTAACACCACAGAGTTCCCCCAGGGCATGCTGGGACTTGGAGTTTGGTACAGCCCTGTTGGGTTCCGTGGGAGCTGCAGAGCCCCACCAGTGGGAGTGATTCCAGGTAATGAGGCACCTGGAGCACTCCCTGGTACTAAATAAAAGGAGTCGCCTCACTCCGTTCTGGGAGCCAGAGTCGGGAGGAGGTGGATGAAGCTTGCGAAAAGAGAAGAGGAAAGAGGAAGAGGAGGAGGATGATAGAGGAAGAAGACGAAGAAAGAAAGGACAGACTGACTGTGCTGTGCTTTGTTGTTCTGTGCTGTGGGAGCAAAGAAAAAGTGCTCCACCATTGAAATAAAGTGCATTGTCTGTTTCAGGTTAGGATGGCTGTATGCACCCTAGTGGTCCACAATGTACATGCATACATACAGACATACATACAGACATGCATAAGTGTGCTTAATCCAATTCAGGATCTCAAGGGTGAAAGCCGGTGGCACAGAGGGGGTGTCAGACTTCACGACTGCAGTTGCTGATCTCATCACTTGAGGACGCCAGCACCGCAGCCCACATTTCGTGATGTTTAGTTTTAGATAATGTCAGACTTGATGACCAGCATTGCTGATCTCATCATCTAAGGATGTCACATTACACGACCAGTTATGGCAGGGCATGTCACATTACACAACTTCTACGTCACCTGATAATGTTATGTTACATTACAAAAAACTGCAGGGCGTGCCACATTAGATGACTTTAAGTCTTGTGGACTGGGGTTGGTGATCTCATCGCTTGAGGATGTTAGATTACACAAATAGAAATCACAGGGTATGCCTCGTTACAAGACTTCCACTTGGAGGGGATGTCACACTTGATGGCTGCAGTAGCTCATCTGGTCACCTGAGGATGTCAGATTACACAACAAGGTACAGTATCACAGGGCATCTCAGACTTGATGGCTGGCTCTCGTCACCTGAGGACATGAGATCACACGACTCGTTGGATGTCAGATTTGATGACTGCGGTTGCTGATCTTGTCACCTGAAAATGTCACTTGACATTGCAAGAAACCGCAGGGTATGCCACATTACACGACTTTTGATCTCATCACCTGAGCTTGTCAGATCACACAAAGAAATATCATGGGGCATGTCACATTACACAACTTCCAATCAGAAGGGGGTGTCAGGCTGGATGACTGCGGTAGTTCATCTTGTCACCCGAGGATGTCAGATTGCATGACAACAACTCGCAGCGCATGACTTTTAGTTGGAGGGAATGATGGACTTGATGGCTGAAGTTGGTGATCTTGGTACATCTGAGGATGACAGATTACACAACCAAACATTGCAGGGCATGTCACATTACACAACATTTAGGTGGCGGGAATGTTGGAATTGATGATCTTGTCACCTGAGCACGTCAGTTTACATGACTAGGAGGATGTCAGGTCTGATGACTGCTTTGCTGAGCTTGTCAACTAAAGATGTCAGATTACATAACTAAAGATCACAGGGCTTCAAGTCAGAAGGGATGTCAATCTTGATGGCTGCACTTGCTGGTCTCGTCACCTGATAATGTCACGTTACATCCCAAGAAATGGCAGGGCGTGCCACATTACACGACTTCCAGTCAGAAGAGATGTCAGGCTTGATGACTGCAGTTGCTGATCTCATCGCTTGAGGATGCCAGATTACACGACTGAAAACTTGCGGGGCATGTCAAACTACAAGACTTCTAGTTGGAGGGGATGTCAGATCCGATGACTGCACCGGCTGATCTCGTCACCTGAGGATATCGTGTTACTTGAATAAGAAATGCAGGGCACGTCACGTTTCATGACTTCTCAGACTTGATGGCTGCAGTTGCAGAGGATGTTTGGGGTACACAAGTAGAAATAGCAGGGCCTGTCACATTACATGACATTTAGTTAGCGGGGATGTGAGGCTTAATGACTGTCATTGCTGATCTTGTCATCTGAGGTTTTCAAATGACACAATTAAATATTGTAGGGCATGTCACGTTACACGACTTCCAGTCAGAAGGGACATCAGGCTTGACGACTGCGGTCTGAGGAGGTCACGCTTCACAACTAGAAATCGCTGGGCACGCCTCATTGTACGACTTTGAGTCACACTTGACGGCTGCGGTGGTTGATCTTGTCACCTGAGGATGTCATGAGACATGAATAAGAAATGCAGGGCATGTCACATTTACATGACTTCTCATCAGAGGGATGTCAGACTTGATGGCTGCACTTTGTAATCTTGTACATTATGAAGATGTCACTTTACATGACTAGAAATTGCAGAGCATGTCACATTACATGACATTTAGTTAGTGGGGATGTCAGGCTTAATGACTGCGGTTGCTAATGACATCATCTGAGGAGGTCACAATTCACAACTAGAAATCGCAGGGCATGTCTCATTATGCAACTTTTAGTCACATTTGACGGCTGCAGTGACTGATCTTGTCACCTGAGGATGTCATGTTACATGAATAAGAAATGCAGGGCATGTCACATTACATGACTTCTCATCAGAGGGATGTCAGACTTGATGGCTGCAGTAGCTCATCTCGTCACCTGAAGATGTCAGGTTACACAAGCAGTTTTCGCAGGACATGTCACAAGCTGGGGGTGTCAGGCTTCATGACTTCCATTGCTGATCTTGCCATTTGAGGATGTCAGATCACACAATTAAATACTGTAGGGCATGTCACATTACACGACTTCCAGTCAGAAGGGATGTCAGGCTTGATGACTGCACTTGCTGATGTCATCATCTGAGGAGGTCACATGACACAACTAGATATCACAGGGCATGCCTCAATATGCAACTTTTAGTTGTTGGTAATGTCAGACTTGAGAACTGGTGTTGCTGATCTCATCATCTAAGGATGCCACATTACATGAGTAAAAGCCACAGGCCATGTCACATTACCCAACTTCTACGTCACCTGATAATGTCACATTACATTACAAGAAATTGTAGGGCATGCCACATTAGATGACTTTAAGTCAGAAGAGATGGACTGCAGTTGCTGATCTCATCACTTGAGGATGCCAGATTAACATGACTAAAAATTGCAGGGCATGTCAAACTACAAGACTTCCAGTCAGAAGGGTTGTCAGGCTTGATGACTGCAGTTGTTAATGTCATCATTTGTAGATGTCACATTACACAAATAGAAATCACAGGGTATGCCTCGTTACAAGACTTCCACTTAGAGGGGATGTCACACTTGATGGCTGCCGTAGCTCATCTGGTCACCTGAGGATGTCAGATTACACAACAAGGTACAGTATCACAGGGCATGTCAGACTTGATGGCTGCTCTCGTCACCTGAGGACATGAGATCACACGACTCGTTGGATGTCAGATTTGATGACTGCGGTTGCTGATCTTGTCACCTGATAATGTCACATGACATCACAAGAAACCGCAGGGTATGCCACATCACACGACTTTTAGTCTGAGGGGGTGTCAGGCTCCATGTCACCTGAGCTTGTCAGATCACACAAAGAAATATCATGGGGCATGTCACATTACACAACTTCCATTCAGAAGGGGGTGTCAGGCTGGACGACTGCGGTAGTTCATCTTGTCACCCGAGGATGTCAGATTGCGCGACTACAACTCGCGGCGCATGACTTTTAGTTGGAGGGAATGATGGACTTGATGGCTGAAGTTGGTGATCTTGGTGCATCTGAGGATGTCAGATTACACAACCAAACATTGCAGGGCATGTCACATTACACAACATTTAGGTGGCGGGAATGTTGGAATTGATGATCTTGTCACCCGAGCATGTCAGTTTACATGACAAGGGGGATGTCAGGTCTGATGACTGCTTTGCTGAGCTCGTCACCTAAAGATGTCAGATTACATAACTAACGATCACAGGGCTTCAAGTCAGAAGGGAGGTCAATCTTGATGGCTGCACTTGCTGGTCTTGTCACCTGATAATGTCACATTACATCCCAAGAAATGGCAGGGCACGCCACATTACACGACTTTCAGTCAGAAGAGATGTCAGGCTTGATGACTGCACTTGCTGATCTCACCGCTTGAGGATGTCAGATTACATGACTAAAATTGCTGGGTATGTCACACTACAAGACTTCTAGTTGGAGGGGATGTCACACTTGATGGCTGCAGGTGGTTGATCTTGTCCCCTGAGGATGACAGATTACGTGACTAAAAATCGCAGGGCATGTCACGTTACACTGTTTCCAGTCGGTGGGGATGTCAAACTTGACTACTGCATTTGATGATCGTGTCATATGAGGATGTCACATTACACAATGAGAAATGAGGATGTCAGATTACACGACCAGAGAGGATGACTGTGCTGCCAGTCTCATCACTTCAGGATGCCGGATTACACGACTGAAAATCTCAGGGCATGTCACATTACATGACTTCTAGTTGGAGGGAATGTCACACTTGATGACTCATTGCCAGATTACTCGACTCATGATCACAGGGTATGACAGAGCGTTAGACTCTGTGACACTTCTTCAGCACAGTTTGACATTTCTAAAATGTTACTTGTACTTCCTGCCTTGTGTTCCCTGCCGTCGGCTTAGGCTGAGGTCACCTTAGAAGGCTTCTATTTAGAGGGGATGACTGAGATTTTAGGGATCTGCACTGGCAATTGGAAGGTTGCCGGTTCCAATGCCGTAAAATGCCAAAAGGGATTCTTCTCTGTTGGGCCCTTGAGCAAGGCCCCTAACCTGCAATTGCTAAGCATTTTGAGTAGTGAGAAAAGCGCTATATAATGCAAAGAATTATTATTATTATTATTAACTAGACACCTCTGGGGATGTAAAATCATGTTACTGTGTGAGGATTTTCCTGCCCAGTTTTGTTTTACAGCATTACAAACTGGCAGTATTCTGATTTATCGCGTGAAGCCTGCAATCAGACGACAAAACAAAACGTGCGCGTGACCAGGGAATGAAACTCATTCACACCTGCTGAGGGAGGCCCGTTCAATAGGCGCGGCGGTACTGCGCATGTCAGTAGGTGACAATGTCACATACTTAACAGTGACACAGAAGAGAAAGTGAGGCTCTGCTGACGGAAGAAGGGTTGCTCCTGTTGTTACTAACTGTAAGAGGACAAAAAGGAGAAGGCAGAGTGTCAGAAAGCAGTGAAGGAAGGGCGATTATAATATTATCACGTGCAGGGACCTAAATGATGAACACGTGCGCTTCAGATATGCGCTGTAATGGCCTGTTGCGTCATAATCGTCCCTTCAGTCACCAGTGTGGCTCTCACGTAAAGAAATTCACCACTTTAGGTACACAGCACCGTGTCCGCAGCGCTGTGTAGGTGTGAGACTGAGTGGCGAAAAACCGCACGAAGGGGCGTGTCTCCGTCTCTGACGTTCTTTTCACGGCTCTCGCGCCATGCGCGGACGCGGCATCGGTCTTTGAATGTCCGCCGTCAGATAGCCAGTCAATCCTCACAGTGCACGCTGACCTCTAACCAGTTATACTCGAGCTTCGAAATAAGTGGGTGGGGCAAACACAGCGTGCGGTATGTCAGCTGTTTCTGGTTGAGGCCTTCATCAAGCACGTGGGTTGGAGAAGATAAGGAGCGTATGGAAGGTGATTAGTATGAAGAAAACAAAATCCCTCTTATTTTTAAGAAAACCCTTCCACGTTATATTTTCTGATGCTTTCTCTTAGCTTACCTTTCAAGTCCAGGTGTATAAGATGATGTGTATTTGCATCACCAATAATGTTATTTGTTCAGCGATTTCTTAGTCCTTTATCCTATTTTGAAGCTTCTTACTCGAATTCAGAGCTGTGGGATTCATGTCATTTATCCTTAATGTTTGTACGTTACGCCGATATTGTTATTATTATCATTATTTTGAAATATTTTGAATGATACATATTTGATCTTTTTTCTTATACTTTTTTATTCCCCAGTAGTTCATGTTGAATTTTTGTAAAGCGCTTTCAGCATGGAAAAGGTGATATATAAATAAAATGTATTAATATTTATTGATTTGATTTAAAGATCCTGCCAAGGTTCAGCTCAAAACTTTGGGAAAAGTGATGCAGATGCTTCTGACCCCAAATGACATCTGAGGTGGTGCTGGAGGTATAAATGTGTGGGCAGGAAAAAATAAAATGAATAAGAGCGACATGGAGTGACGTGGAAGGAGCTGTGGAATATCAGGATGGGGGGGCAGCAAGGATGGAGGGAAACCCCCACCTCCACCCCGGCACCACAACGCATGTCGAGATTAGATCGACAGATTCATAGAGAGTGAAAGGCGCTATATAACAGATAGATAGATATGTAAGACGCTGTATAATAGATGTGAAAGGCACTATAGATATCAATCTATTATATAGCGTCTTACATATCTATCTCTCTATCTAAGATATAGCACCTTATCTATCTATCTATCTATCTATCTATCTATCTATCTATTATATAGTGCCTTTCACATTTATCTATCTATTATATAGCGCCTTACATATCTATCTATCTATTATATAGCATCTTACATATCTATCTATTATATAGTGCCTTTCACATGTATCTATTATATAGCGCCTTACATATCTATCTATCTATCTATTATATAGTGCCTTTCAGTCTCTATCTATCTATCTATCTATCTATCTATTATATAGCGCCTTACATATCTATCTATCTATCTATCTATCTATCTATCTATCTATCTATCTATCTGTCTATCTATCTATATAGTGCCTTTATCTATCTATCATATAGCACCTTACATATCTATCTATGTATCTAGATATCTATATAGTGCCTTTATCTATCTATCCATCCATTTTCCAACCCGCTGAATCCGAATACAGGGTCACGGGGGTCTGCTGGAGCCAACCCATGCAGACACGGGGAGAACATGCAAACTCCACGCAGGGAGGACCCGGGAAGCGAACCCAGGTCCCCAGATCTCCCAACTGCGAAGCAGCAGCGCTACCCACTGCGCCACCGTGCCGCCCTCTATCTATCTATCTATCTATCTATCTATCTATCTATCTATCTATCTATCTATCTATTATATAGTGCCTTTAATATCTATCTATCTATCTATCTATCTATCTATCTATCTATCTATTATATAGCACCTTACATATCTATCTATCTATCTATCTATCTATCTATCTATCTATCTATCTATATAGTGCCTTTATCTATCTATCTATCTATCTATCTATCTATCTATCTATCTATTATATAGTGCCTTTAATATCTATCTATCTATCTATCTATCTATCTATCTATCTATCTATCTATTATATAGCACCTTACATATCTGTCTATGTATCTATCTATATAGTGCCTTTATCTATCTATCTATCTATCTATCTATCTATCTATCTATCTATCTATCTATCTATCTATCTATCTATTATATAGTGCCTTAAATATGTATCTATTATATAGTGCCTTTAATATCTATCTATCTATCTATCTATCTGTCTATCTATCTATCTATCTATCTATCTATCTATCTATCTATCTATTATATAGCACCTTACATATCTATCTATGTATCTATCTATATAGTGCCTTTATCTATCTATCTATCTATCTATCTATCTATCTATCTATCTATCTATCTATCTATATAGTGCCTTTCTATCTATCTATCTATGCAAAAAACAACTCACAAAAAAGAATGTTTTGATAGCTAGATAGATTCTGATTGGCTATTCATCTCTCACCTATTACCTCAGGTGTAATGAGCACTCTGGTGCCATAATGGCTGCCCTTGCATCATCCATGTGGGGGCTACACATTGGTGGTGGCTGACGTGGTTCCCCACTCACTATGTGAATGGCTTTGAGTAGTGAGAAAGGCACTATATATATGTAAATAATCATAATTATTATTATTATTAACCCTAAGCCTAGACAGTGAGGAGAGAGGATGCTTATTGGGCTCTTTGGTAACAGTAGATTAAGAGGCATCAGTAATTCAGAGAAAGAGATAAAGAAAGGAGAGGAAACAAAGGGATAGTGAATAAAGGAGGAGAAAAATAAAGACAGGGAAAATAAAAGAGATTTAGAAGAAGGTGAAAAATAGAAAAATACTTTACCCTAACCGTAACCCTAAAACTAATGTAAATAATTATTATTTTTAATTAAATCAGACTTATCAGACTTTTTCAATGTATCCAAAGCCAAGAGTTGCAGGTTTGCTGCCACACTGGTCACTTTGTGTTCATTTTCTGTCCCTGCGTCACACATCCCATTCCAGACTGAGGATTATTATGATAATTAGTATTATTGTTATTGTTAAATTATTATCTTTGATCTTTGCCCCCCCCATGCGTATGATGAGTCGGTGCTCAGGGGTGCAGATTTGCTTCACTGATATGGCACCCTGGATGAAGGCTCACCTTCTCCAGTTGAACCTGCCAAAGACAGACTGTCTTGTTATCCCAACATGTCCTCCTACTCAGCACCCCAGCTGTGTTCAGCTCGTCTCAGCGTCCCTAACACCCGCCAAGTTGGTGCCCGACTGTGAGGTGCTGATCGATGACCAGCTGTCCTTCAGGGACCGTGTTGCAGTGGTCTCTTGGGTGTTCCCCTCTGTGTAAGGTCAGAGCTTATCTCATGGAGTATGCAGCACACCTCCTGGTGCAGGCCTTTGGTCTCGTCACGTCTGGACTACTGCAACTCACTGCTAGTGGGAGAACCCGCATGTGCCATCAAGTCACTGCAGATAGTCTAAAATGCAGCATCTGGTCTTGTAAGATGGGCGCCTGTCGTGGACTTGAACTCCCTGTGGCAACACACCTTAACTTCAGAGCCTTGATGTTTGCCTACAGAGTAGTCAACAGGTGAGCACCTGTGAATGTGGAGACACCCGTGAGGTCCTCTGTTTTTTCTTGCCCACTCATCTCTGCTGATAAAGCTTTCTGGTGATGCCCATCCCTGCATGGCACCAAACCTCACTCCAGACTGCTCTCATGCGTTGCCCCAACCTGGTAGAATGACACCCGTGATGTCCTCTGCTCCTTCTTGCCCACTCAGGCTGCCTGGTGATGCCCATCCCTGCGTGGCACCAAACCTCAGTCCAGACTCTTTTCACGTGTAGCCCCTACATGGTGGAACGACACCCGTGACGTCCTCTGCTTCTCCTCACCCACATCACCGCTGCGTGGTATCAAATCTCAATGCAGACTCTTCTCTCGTGAAGCTGCTAGTTGGCAGAAAGAACTGCCCACCTCCAACTCTCTGCTGGCAGGGGTACCAGCAGGCGTCACCAAGCCGCTGCAGATGATTCCAAAGGCCTGGTGTTCAACCTGCCGAGGTGGGCACACGTCACTCCTCTCTTCGGAGCACAACATTGGGGTCCCTCCAGCCTTGACGCTTATCTACAGAGCAGTCAGTGAGTCAGCACCTGCGGAGACACGTTGGGGGTCCCCTGCTCCTTCTCGACCACTCAGGTCTGCTGATGAATGGCTGCCTGGTGATGCCCATCCCTGTGTGGCACCACACCTCAGTCCAGACCGTATCCACGTGTAACCCCTACCTGGTGGAATGACACTCGTGACATCCTCTGCTCCTTCTTGCCCACTCGGCTTTGCTGATAAATGACTTTCTGGTGATGCCCATCCCTGTGTGGCACCACACCTCAGTCCAGTCCGCTTTCACGTGTAGCCCCTACCTGGGGGAACGAGCTGCCCACCTCCAGCGTTTCGAAGGCTCCCATGTTGGATGAAGTTCTGTTCTTGTATTTCGTCTGTGGTCCCTTTGTCCCGTCACACTTGTTTCCCAAACAGCCCCCCAAAGACTGATGTTTTCTCGATTAGGTTGACCTCTTGTGTAAGTCGCTTTGGATAAAAGTGCCCACTAAGCAAATAAATGAAAATGTATTTTTGTTTAATTACTTTTCGTTCCTCTCAGCAAGTATTGTTCTTTATATGAAGTATTTTTTTCCTTATGGTTTGCATAATTCTCAGAAACCCTCTTACCATATTAAAGGTTAAAATTTGCAACAACCCATTTACAAAACGCTGCATGATGCCATAGCAGTGGTCACACAATTGGCAACCATTTGCAAGCTTCGCCAACACTGGCACCTCTGTAACTGGCGCTGGCACAGATCTCACTGAGCAGAGGAGACATTGTGTCCCTGCACACCGCTGACGGCAAGGCATGGCATTCACCGCCACGTCACAGAGACACACCTGGCACGGAAACGGAAGGGCTTTCGAGCTGAGACCCCGCCGGCACGCGCAGGTGCCCTCTCATCTGTCACGGCCGCCCGGTCATTGCCAACACGCTCTTGCACGCACACCTGCGGACACGCCCCCCAGAAACAGCTGTTCGCCGAGCCCTGCGGCGCTCAACTCGAGGCTTCCCGTCCGCGCCTCTCAGCTCCGCTCCGCGGCCCGAGGCCACCCTGTTGAAAAGCCGCTCAGCTCCGGGCTGTCCGGTGGAGGAGTGGGCGAGGCACATTCCAGTTGTGCACCTTTTGGCCGGCGACCTCTCGCTTCTCGGCCGATCCTCCCTCACTCACCTGAGCTTCTTAACCAGACACAGCGACGCCGTCCCCCCCCCGGGTCCCCCCTGATAGGGAAAGTGGTCTGCTTTTGTTCGCAGATGTTAGGGTCTCACACTGTCCGTAGTCTGTATGAGAGGTGGTGCTGGTGACAACATTGGCTCTTTTGTGACTTACATACATATATACATATATTTGTCACGTGTATACACAAACACACACGGTAGATCTTTCCTTTCTGACGCATTCCTCGAAGAGTTGCATATTAAAACGGTGCCGTCTTCTAAGTTCCGTAAGTCCAAAAAAAACGAAAAACGAAAACAAAAACAAAAATAAAAAATAAAAACGTGTTTAACCGGCCCGCTGATTTTCACTGCGTGTGCATTTTGCGCCTCCGTGTGGTAATATTGCGTTACTGCCAAATAACCCTTACCTGCATCTTGCGTAATTTGTATGCGTTTCTTCACGCCCACCATCAAGATGCCGGGAGGCCAAGAGAAGAACAGGACAAATGACTCGGGTGTCGGTTTTCCTTCAACTAAGACTATCTTTTGGGACTTGAAAAGAGTGGGAGAGGCATGTGAACAAATGAGCCGCACTTATAATTAAAGGAAAAAAGGAGCGCAAACACTTAAAAAACAGAGGGGCAGCAGAGCGATGCCATAAGAGGGGAGTTTATATTGTTAAGTAAGAGAGCAATCCACAGGTAGGTCCTAGGAGACCACCTTTTAATTTAACGCCAATGAAGAAAAAATGATAACCGATTTTTGAAAACTTGATGGCTTCAGGATTTTAAAATGACTCCTGGAGTAACAACGGGCAGGCAGTGTGTGGCAGCGCTCAAAACCTCGGACTTCACACCCTGCTGTTGTGGGTTCAAACCGCGCTATCTATCTATCTATCTATCTATCTATCTATCTATCTATCTATCTATCTATCTATCTATCTATCTATCTATCTATCTATCTATCTATTTATTATATAGTGCCTTTCATTTCTATCTATCTATCTATCTATCTATTATATAGTGCCTTTCATTTCTATCTATATTTCTATTATATAGTGCCTTTCATTTCTATCTATCTATCTATCTATCTATCTATCTATCTATCTATCTATCTATCTATCTATTATATAGTGCCTTTCATTTCTATCTATCTATCTATTATATAGTGCCTTTCATTTCTATCTATCTATCTATCTATCTATTATATAGTGCCTTTCATTTCTATCTATATTTCTATTATATAGTGCCTTTCATTTCTATCTATCTATCTATCTATCTATCTATCTATCTATCTATCTATCTATCTATCTATCTATTATATAGTGCCTTTCATTTCTATCTATCTATCTATTATATAGTGCCTTTCATTTCTATCTATCTATCTATCTATCTATCTATCTATCTATCTATCTATCTATCTATCTATCTATCTATCTATTATATAGTGCCTTTCATTTCTATCTATATTTCTATTATATAGTGCCTCTCATTTCTATCTATCTATCTATCTATCTATCTATCTATCTATCTATCTATCTATCTATCTATCTATTATATAGTGCCTTTAATCTATCTGTCTATCTATTATATAGTGCCTTATCTATCTATGTATCTATCTATTATATAGTGCCTTTCATTTCTATCTATCTATCTATCTATCTATCTATTATATAGTGCCTTATCTATCTCTATCTATCTATTATATAGTGCCTTTCATTTCTATCTATCTATCTATCTATCTATCTATCTATCTATCTATCTATCTATCTATCTATTATATAGTGCCTTATCTATCTATCTATCTATCTATCTATCTATCTATCTATCTATCTATCTATCTATCTATCTATCTATTATATAGTGCCGTTCATTTCTATCTATCTATCTATCTATCTATCTATCTATCTATCTATCTATCTATCTATCTATCTATCTATCTATCTATTATTTAGTGCCTTTCATTTCTATCTATATTTCTATTATATAGTGCTTTTCATTTCTATCTATCTATCTATCTATCTATCTATCTATCTATCTATCTATCTATCTATCTATCTATCTATCTATCTATCTATCTATCTATCTATCTATCTATTTATCTCTTTATTATATAGTGCCTTTCATTTCTATCTATCTATCTATCTATCTATCTATCTATCTATCTATCTATCTATCTATCTATCTATCTATCTATTATATAGTGCCTTATCTATCTATCTATCTATCTATCTATCTATCTATCTATATATCTATCTATCTATCTATCTATCTATCTATCTATCTATTATATAGTGCCTTTAATCTATCTGTCTATCTATTATATAGTGCCTTATCTATCTATCTATCTATCTATCTATCTATCTATCTATCTATCTATCTATCTATCTATCTATCTATCTATTATGTAGTGTCCTTCATTTCTATCTATCTATCTATTATATAGTGCCTTTCATTTCTATCTATATTTCTATTATATAGTGCCTTTCATTTCTATCTATCTATCTATCTATCTATCTATCTATTTATTATATAGTGCCTTTCATTTCTATCTATATTTCTATTTTATAGTGCCTTTCATTTCTATCTATCTATCTATCTATCTATCTATCTATCTATCTATCTATCTATCTATCTATCTATCTATTATATAGTGCCTTTCATTTCTATCTGTCTATCTATTTATTATATAGTGCCTTTCATTTCTATCTATATTTCTATTATATAGTGCCTTTCATTTCTATCTATCTATCTATCTATCTATCTATCTATCTATCTATCTATCTATCTATCTATCTATCTATCTATCCTCAGTCTCTCATTTATGGCACACAGAGTGGCATGGCTTTTATGGCTTTGCACTTCAGACCCTGAGGTTGCGGGTTCAAGTCCCACTACTGCCACTGGGTGACGCTGATCGAGTCACTTCATCTTTCTTTGCTCCACCTGATTTTTTTCTCAGATGCTCTCAGTATCCTTTGACAATGGTGACAGCCAATGTGATACCACGGTGACACTGTCACAGTCCAGGTCTTCTCGATCTGGTGTTCTTGTCCTCGGTTGGTCCTTCAGGGCAGTACCAGAGGAGAACTCATTTGTGGTTCCTTACAGATCCCTCCACATGGAGGCTCCTACATGAACCTTTTATTTCGACCCTAACTAACCTCAAATCTCCGAGGTAAGGTGTCTACAATCCCAATGGCTTCCTGAGTTACAGGGTCTGTCTGTGATTTTAGTAACGCAGCCAAGTTCGTATTCTCTTGATCTGTGGGGGTCCCGTAGCCTTCCAAACATTTCCGAGTTCTCCTTTGTTCAGATATTAAGAACTTTTTCAAAGCCCAAAGATTTGAGTGCATTTGCACAGAAGTCTCCCCAAGCAATGGCACTACGAGGGGCCGCACAGCTCAGTAAAATGCTGTTACAGAACCCCAGTTTTAAAATGCACAGCTTAAAGTAGAAATGTGTTGTTAGCAGAGAGGACTGCACCAGAAACCTTATGCTCTGCAGTCAAGATGATTTAACAGCAAAGACAAAACTTGTGCACATTACCTCTTATGTTAGACTGGGGGTCTGCAACGTCAGTCCAGGGGTGTGGGGGTCATCAGGGCTGTAGGTTTTCCTTTTTGGCTCAGTGCCTTCCTTCCCAAGTCGGTGATTTCTGTTGACGCACTTATTGCTCATGCCATATTTTTACGCTTCACTTTCATCATTTTTGTCGTCAGACCCCCAGCCTGTTGTTGCTTATTTTAGTTGCCCCTTATTAGCAATGCGATTCCAAAGGCAAAAGGGACCAGCAGTTCTCCATCTAAAGCTGATGTCACATTAGATGACTTCTACTGGTGGGGTCTGTCAGTCTTGCTGACTGCTGATCTTGTCGCCAGTCCATGTCAGTTTACATGAATGGCAATCACTGGACATCGCTGGCTCCATCGGGCTGCATGCTATTGGTTGTTAGAAAAGGGGCGTGGTCACGTGCACTACAAAGTCATCATCAGCCAGTCGTTAAATTTGACACACCCAGTGATATTCAGTCCTGTAAACTGACATGTCCACTGTCGAGACAAGCATGTTATTGGCTGTTAGAAAAAGGGGGCGTGGTCAAGTGCACTACACAGTCATCATTCAGTCGTTAAATTTGACACCATCCATCCATTCCATCTATTTTCCAACCTGCTGAATCCGAACACAGGGTCACGGCAGTCTGCTGGAGCCAATCCCAGCCAACACAGGGCGCAAGGCAGGGAACCAATCCTGGGCAGGGCACCAACCCACCGCAGGACACACACACACACACACCAAGCACACACTAGGGCCAATTTAGAATCACCAATCCACCTAAATTTGACACACTCAGTAATATTCAGTCCTGTAAACTGACATGTCCACCATTGAGATCAGCGATATAGTTGGTAAGTCTGACACACCCTAAGACCACAAGTCATGTAATGTGACATTCTCCTCATTAGCATTAGGATGCAAAGGAGAAACAATCCAGCAGTTCTCCATCTTACACAACGTCTACTTGTGGGGTCTGTCAGACTTGATGATTGCTCATCTCATCGCCACACAATGTCAATTTACAGGACTGAATATCGCTGGGCGTGACACATTAAGTCCGATGTCCCATTAGTCAATGAGTCGCCACCTCAAAGGGGTTTGACTTTGAATAGGCGTTCAGCTGGAAGAACAACACATAGAAAGTAGAGATGAGGAAGAAGAAAACGCAGGACCTCACAAACAGAGGAGAAGCCCTTCTGTCTGGTGTCTCGTGTTTTATGTACCACAGCAGAAAAGAAAAATGGGGACACAGATTGTAAGTGAACCCCCAATACCTGCTAACCCCTTGTACAGCTCCGACTCTAACTGGCTGCATGCTATTGGCTATTAGAAAAAGGGGGCGTGTTCAAGTGCACTACAAAGTCATCATGTAGTCGCTAAATTTGACACACGCAGTGATATACAGTCCTGTAAATTAAAATGCTCTATATAATATAGATAGATAGATAGATAGATAGATAGATAGATAGATAGATAGATAGATAGATAGATAGAAATGAAAGGCACTATGTAATAGATAGATAGATAGATAGATAGATAGATAGATAGATAGATAGATAGATAGATAGATAGATAGATAGATAGATAGATAGATAGAAATGTAAGGCACTATGTAATAGATAGATAGATAGATAGATAGATAGATAGATAGATAGATAGATAGATAGACAGATAGATAGATAGATAGATAGATAGATAGATAGAAATGAAAGGCACTATATAATAGATAGATAGATGTGAAAGGCGCGATAGATAGATAGATAGATAGATAGATAGATAGATAGACAGACAGACAGACAGACAGACAGACACACACACACACACACACACACACACACACACCATGGCACGTCTTCCTTGGCAGTCCCAGTCCCCATGAGGTGCTGTTGGTATAAAGGAGACCCCCAGTCACTTTTCCCCTGAATGATTCATTGGCTGTTAGTCCTCAGTGTTGGTGTCACAGAGAGGGTGTGCCGCGTGGTTCATAATGGCACTCAGTTTTGTCTTCATCCCCCCCCCCCCCCCCCCCCCAACACCTCTATGATGTCCAGAAGGCGTCTCCTATCTCTAAGGCTGCCCCTTTAATGAGCCTGTCAGTTCGGTGGTCCTCTGTTTTTGTGACGTTACCAGCCCAGCACACTGTAGGAGATGTGAAGGGGGTCAGTCCCATCCAGGCTGCCAATCTTTTAGATGATATCCTTGATGTAAGAATGAGCTGACACGGCCAAATGACAACACTAAGGAGCCATAAAATGAAATGAGATCTGTTATTGGCGAGGTTTGGTTTCTAATTAGGCGAGTGGATTGGAACAGAAATCTGCAGCCGCTGCGGCCCTCCAGCTTTGACTTTGCAGACCCCTTTATTCAGATTTTTACTTTCTGTAGTAAGCGCATTCCAAATGCTTTTTAGATTGACCTTTTGAGAGGTTTCTAGCTTTTGTGACCTGCACTTGATGTTAAGTGTAAACCTCGTTCTCTCACTCATCCCTTTGTTCATTTGTTAATAATTTCATTATTCTTGGCTCAAACTCCTGGGCTATAAATCAGAGAGCTGCTGGGTAAATCGAGCCGGTGGCTCACTCTGTGACGCTGACTAAGTAGAACAGCAGGCTCGTCTTCCAAAAAATACGCACCAAAGCAGACGTTTCACTGCTGTTTACTTGTCAAGGGTCTTTGGGGTCCATGCGTTCTCCAAAGCCACCTATCCTGTACAGGGTTTTGGGGAAGTTGGAGCCCATCTCAGTAACCTTCGTGCATGGGGCAGGAACAATTCCTGGACTGGGTGCCACTCACCACAGGGTAAACACACACACACACACACACACAAATGTAGCATCGCTAATTCACTTAATGTATGTGTCTTTAGAATGTGGAAGGAAACCCACACAGGGACACAGGGAGAACATGCAAACCCCAGCACCAGTACCAAAGTGCCACCTAAAAAGCAGAGTCCACTGTCGTAATCCAGAAAAATCCAACATTGAAAAGGAAAGCTGAACAAGCAGAAAGCCTCTGATAAAGTCCTGGGGGGGGATATTATGGGTGGCAGTCCTATAACTTCTATATTCAGGAGGCTCCACCCCCTTAGGCTCACCAAAGAGAGAACAAGGAACATAAATATGTAATTACCACGTGTGACACTAGGGATCGCTGTTGCCCTGTAAAACCCACAGACAACACCAGGTAAAAGTCCCAGTAATATTTTTATTATTACAATAATGTGCACAAAGCACCTCCACCTCCACAATACTCAATACAATAATCAATAATCACAATAATAATAATACAATAAATCATTCCTCCTGTCCACCCAGCAGCTCTGTCACTCTTTCTCCCAACTCCGGCCCTCCTTTCCCACAGTCCTGTAAATAGTCCTTGACCCAGAAGTGCTCCTGTCCTTCAGTCCATGTGATTCCATAGCACGTTCAGGTCAGATAAAGAGTTATATTTTTCTTCAGCCCGGAAGTACTTCAGTTCTTCCATCCCCGTGACTTGTAAGTAGCTTCCGGGCTATACGGGAAATAAAAATCCCCTTGTCTTCCTGCAGCGTTCCACGGTGGTCCCCAGGGTTCCCAACAGGGCTGTAAAACCGAACTCCATCTCCCATGGTGCCCTGCGGTAATCCTGGGAACTCCTATGTTGCAGGGGAGACGCCATCTAGCGGCCTGGATGTGTCGGCTGGGATGAGTTGCCGGCCGTCCATCACACATGATATAACTATGGCCATTGAATAATAGCAAAGTGAAAACAAAAACCTAATTAACAACTTGGGCGGCACAGTGGCGCAGTGTGTAGCGCTGCTGCCTCGTAGTAAGGAGACCCGGGTTCGCTTCCCAGGTCCACACTGTGTGGAGTTTATATGTTCTCCCCGTGTCTGCGTGGGTTTACTCCTACAGTCCAAAGACATGCAGGTTAGGTGCATTGGCGATCTTAGTGCGTGTGCTTGGTGTGTGTGTGCCCTGCGGTGGGCTGGTGCCCTGCCCAGGGTTTGTTTCCTGCCTTGCGCCCTGTGTTGACTGGGATTGGCTCCAGCAGACCCCCGTGACCCTGCAGTTAGGATATAGCGGGTTGGATAATTAACATCTTTAAATACAATGAAACACATCACAAACAATAACATTAAAGAGACGCAGCGCTGTCAGTTTAGCTATCCTCCATGTCTTTGGACTGTGGGAGGAAATCCAAAAGAGCAAGGGGAGAACATGCAAACATGCACCAGCCCTACAATTGCTACATCAGGAGACTCCGGCCCCTTAAGCTCAGCACAGAGATATCATGGAACATCTAACCATCCATCAATCCACCTACCTTCCAAAATCAATCCAAAAGAGCAAGGGGAGAACATGCAAACATTGTGCAGGTGCAGCCAAGACTTGAAACCCTGTCAGCACCACCACTGGGCCAATCAAACCAACTGCTACATCAGGAGGTCCCACCCCCTTAGGCTCAGCATAGAGTTATCCATCCATCTTTCAAACTTGTTTCACAGGGAAGTTGGAGCCCATCTCAGCACACATTCAGCATAAGACATGAGCAATCCCTGGAGAGGGTGCCAGTCCATCACAGGGTGAACACACACACGCATATCAGGGGGCCAGCTCTACCACTGGGCCACCCAAAACCAAAACCCCCAAGAATCCAAGGACTGCTGGACAAACACAAAGCAAAGTCCAATGCCTCGGCGCTGGCACAGATGATGGCTTCTAAAGGCCTGGACCTACAATTGCTACTTTAGGAGACCCCAGCCCCTTAAGCTCAGGATATAGAGAGAACAAGGAACATCCAACCATGTATCCGTCCATCTTCCAACTGGAGCTGAAACCTATACCAGGAACAATTGGGCACAAGGCAAGAACAACCCCTGGAGTGGGTGCCAGCTCACAGTGGGGTGAGCACACACATACACATCAGGTGTCAATTTATCATCCTCAGTCCACCTAACCTGCATCTCTTTGGACTGTGCATGGAAACCCACACAGACATGGGGAGAACATGACAATTTCACATAGGATGCACAGAGCAGCCCTACCACGGTGCCATCCAAAAGCGAAATCCACTGTCGAAATCCAAAAGAAAATCCAACAATCCACAAAGCAAAGTCCAATGCCAAACCGCTGGCACAAAGCCTCAGGAGACCCAGAGCACAGAGATATCATGGAACATCCAACCATCCATCAATCCATCTACCTTCCAAAACCAGTTTACCCTGAACAGGGTCATAGGGAATCTGGAGACTACACCCTCAACCATTGGGCACATGGCAAGAACAATCCATGGGCCCAAATGTAGCAATTGTAGGAACACCCCCAGGCCTTTATAAGCCTGGGGGTGTTCCTACAATTGCTACATTAGGAGGCCCCAACCCCTTAGGCACAGCGTAGGAAGAACAAAGAACATCTATCCATCCATCTGTTCATTCATCTTCCAACTAACTTTATCCTGAGAATGGTCATAGAGAACTTGGAGTTTACACCAGGAACCATCGGGCACAAGGCAAGAACAATCCCTGGACAAAGCACCAGGCCACTGTGGGGTGAACACACACACACACACACACACACACACACACCAGGGACTGATTTAGCATCATCAGTTCACCTAAGCTGTGTGTCTTTGGAATGTGGGTGGAAAACCACATGGGGAGAACATGACAATTTCACATAAGATGCACCAGCAGCCCTACCACGGTGCCATCCAAAAGCAAAATCCACTGTTGGAATCCAAAATCCAACAATCCACAGGAGAGCTGAACAACAAAAAAGCAAAGTCTAATGCCAAAGCGCTGACACAAATGATGGCATCTAAAGGCCTGGACCTACAATTGCGACTTTAGGAGGCCCCGGCCCCTTAAGCTCAAGATAGCAAGAACAAGGAAAATCCAACCATGTATCCGTCTATCTGTCTTCCAAACCCACTTTATCCTGAGCAGGGTCATAGGGGAAAATGGACCTCACACTGGCAGCCATTGGTCACAAGGCAAGAATAAACCCTGGGCACAAATACCAGCTTATAAAGGCCTGGGGGGCATCCCAACAATTGCTACATTAGGAGGCCCCAACCCTTTAAACTCAGCACAGAGAGAACAAGGAACATCCAAGCATCAGTCAATCCATTTTACTAACCCACTTTACCCTGAGAATGGACATAGGGAACATGGAGCTTACACCAGGGACCATCGGGCACAAGGCAAGAACAATCCCTGGACAGAGCACCAGGCCACTGTGGGGTAAACACACACACACACACCAGGGACCAATTTAGCATCACCAGTCCACCTAAGCTGCATGTCTTTGGACTGACACCACACAGACATGGGGAGATACATGACAATTTAGAACATTAGAACACTCTGGACGAGAACAGGCCATTCAGCCCACCAAAGCTCATCAGTCCTATCCACTTATTTCTTCCAAAAAACATCAAGATGAATTTTGAAAGTCCCTAAAGTCTTACTATCTACCACACTACTTGGTCTCTTATTCCAAGTGTCTATCATTCTTTGTGTAAAGAAAAACTTCCTAATGTTTGTGTGAAATTTCCCCTTCACAAGATTCCAACTGTGTCCCCGTGTTCTTGATGACCTCATTTTAAAGTCACCGTCTGATCCACTGCACTAATTCCCTTCATCATTTTAAACACTTCAGTCAGGTCTCCTCTTCATCACTGTAAAGGCTCAGCTCTTTAAATCTTTCCTCCTAATTCACCCCCTGTAGCCCTCAATCAGCCTCGTCGATCTTCTCTGGACCTTTTCTAGTGCTGCTATGTCCTTTTTGTAGCCTGGAGACCAAAATGGACCCATGACTCCAGATGAAGCCTCACCAGTGTGTTATACAGCTTGAGCAGAACCTCCTGTGACTTGTACTCTACACATCAAGGCGCTATATAACCTGACATTCTGTTAGCCTTCTTAATGGCTTCTGAACACCGTTGGGAAGTCGATAGCTTAGAGTCCACTACGACTCCTAAATCCTTCTCATAAGGTAGACTCTCAATTTTCTGACCCCCCCATTGTGTATTCTAACCTCACATTTTTCCTTCCTATCTGTAATTCTTTACATTTACTGACATTAAATTTCATCATCCACAAGTCTGCCCAAGCCTGTCTGCTATCCAAGTCCTTCTGTGATGATATAGCGGATTTCAAATTATCTGCTAATCCACCTTTCTTGGTATCATCTACCAACTTAACCAGCTTGTTCTTTATATTCCTACAAGGGGGCTCTGCCCCCTGCTCGCTTCGCTCGCCTACCCCCGGTGTTGGGTATCCTGAAATACATTAGTCGACCCAAGCAGCACATTATTCCTAACTTCACTCCGCAGTAGTGCCACTCACAATATGGCGGTGACGCCTGTGCCTTCACTCCGCAGTAGTGCCACTCACAATATGGCGCTGACGCCTGCGCCTTCCGTACTTTATGGAGCCGTGGGGCCGCCGTAGCCTCTTCCGTTTGAATCTGGGCTGCAGCGCAGAGTCCTCTTTTTTGTGTGGCTGTCGTTAGTCGTTAGCTATGGGCGCGTTGTTGCTTCATTTCTCATTCATGTCAGTTGAGCTCTTTCGTTTTTGGCCCGTGACTCCTTCGCGCGTGGTGGATACAACTTTGCGTGCGGTTTATGAGATGCGCACTGTAAGCACCTGTGCAGTACGTCTCATGGTCCCATCACCGTGTACCTGCGTCCATGCCATCCGGTTTACATTCTCGGTTAGTAATATGGATCTAAATCATTTATATATATTAACAATAGCAGCGGCCCCAGCACTGCCCCCTGCTGGTCACCACTCTTAACATCGGACAATTCTTGATGAGGTTCCTCACACCATCACCCTCTGCTTCCTGTGTCTGAGCCAATTCCGAACCCATCTACAAACATCACCCTGAACTCCCACTTCTTTTAGTTTGATGCCCACCTCTCATGTGGCACCTTATCAAATGCTTTCTGAAAGTCCAGATCAATAACATCATCTGCTCCACTCTGGTTGTATCCTTTTGTTGTTTCCTCAGTATGTTAGTAAAACACGACCTCCCTCTTCTGACCCCACACTGACTGTTCCTAATAACTCCTGACCTTGCCAAGTGTTGCTCCATCTTATCCTTAATAATTCCTTCCATTAATTTTCCTGTGATGCCTGTTAAGCTTACTGGCCTATAAATTGCTTGGATCTGCCCTGTCACCCTTTTTATATAATGGGATGATATTCTCCATTTTCCAGTCCTTCGGAATCTCTCCAGTGCGCAGTGACTTCCTTATAGTCCTTTCACAATGAATGTACCAGCAGCACTACCACGGTGCCATCCAAAAGCAAAATCCACTGTTGAAATCCAAAAGAAAATCCACAGGAGAGCTGAACAAACACAAAGCAAAGTCCAATGCCTCAGCGCTGGCACAAAGGCTGGCTTATACAGGCCTGGGGGCGGCCCTACAATTGCTACCTCAGGAGGCCCCGGCCCCTTAAGCTCAGCATAGAGATAACATGGAACATCTAACCATCCATCAATCCACCTACCTTCCAAAACCAATCCAAAAGAGCAAGGGGAGAACATGCAAACATCGTGCAGGTGCACCCAAGACTTGAAACCCTGGCAGCACCACCACTGGGCGAATCAAACCAATTGCTACATCAGGAGGCCCCACCCCCTTAGGCTCAGCATAGAGTTATCCATCCATCTTTCAAACTTGTTTATGCAGAGCAATGTCACAGGGAAGTTGGAGCCCATCTCAGCATACATTCAGCATAAGACATGAGCACCTGGAGAGGGTGCCAGTCCATCACAGGGTGAACACACACACGCATATCAGGGGGCCAGCTCTACCACTGGGCCACCCAAAACCAAAACCCCCAAGAATCCAAGGACTGCTGGACAAACACAAAGCAAAGTCCAATGCCTCAGCGCTGGCACAAATGATGGCTTCTAAAGGCCTGCACCTACAATTACTACTTTAGGAGACCTCGGCCCCTTAAGCTCAGGATATAGAGAGAACTGGGAACATCCAACCATGTAAGGGTCCATCTTCCAACTGGAGCTGGAGGCTATACCAGGAACAATTGGGCACAAGGCAAGAACAACCCCTGGAGTGGGTGCCAGCTCACAGTGGGGTGAGCACACACATACACATCAGGTGTCAATTTATCATCCTCAGTCCACCTAACCTGCATCTCTTTGGACTGTGCATGGAAACCCACAAAGACATGGGGAGAACATGACAATTTTACATAGGATGCACCAGCAGCCCTACCACGGTGCCATCCAAAAGCAAAATCCACTGTCGAAATCCAAAAGAAAATCCAACAATCCACAGGAGAGCTGAACAAACACAAAGCAAAGTCCAATGCCAAAGCGCTGGCACAAAGGCTGCAGCCCGACAATTGCTACCTCAGGAGACCCCAGCCCCTTAAGCTCAGCACAGAGATATCATGGAACATCTAACCATCCATCAATCCACCTACCTTCCAATACCAATCCAAAAGTGCAAGGGGAGAACATGCAAACATTGTGCAGGTGCGCCCAAGACTTGAAACCCTGGCAGCACCACCACTGGGCGAATCAAACCAATTGCTACTTCAGGAGGACCCGCCCCCTTAGGCTCGGCATAGAGTTAACAACAAACATCCATCCATCCATCTTTCTAACTTGTTTATCCAGAGCAATGTCACAGGGAAGTTGGTGCCCATCTCAGCACACATTAGCCATAAGACAGGGCGCCAGTCCATCGCAGGGTGAACACACACACACACACCGACACATCAGGGGGCCAATTTAGCACCACCAGTCCACCTAACTTGCATTTCTTTGGAACTGTGGAAGCAAAGCCATGCAGACACGAGAAAAACACGCAGATTCCACGTTGGCAGAACCCAAGACAAGAACCCCAGTTTCCTTGCTGCAAGGCAGGAGCCTGTACCACCTTGCCACTAAGACTAGGAACATAACTTTAAAAATGAATGAGTACATAATTAACATGTGTGAACCCCAGAGGAGGGCAGCACGGTGGCGCAGTGGGTAGCGCTGCTGCCTCGCAGTTGGGTGACCTGGGTTCGCTTCCCGGGTCCTCCCTGCGTGGAGTTTGCATGTTCTCCCCGTGTCTGTGTGGGTTTCCTCCGGGTGCTCCGGTTTCCTCTCACAGTCTAAAGACATGCAGGTTAGGTGGACTGGAGATTCTAAATTGGCCCTAGTGTGTGCTTGGTGTGTGGGTGTGTTTGTGTGTGTCCTGTGGTGGGTTGGCACCCTGCCCGGGATTGGTTCCTGCCTTGTGCCCTGTGTTGGCTGGTATTGGCTCCAGCAGACCCCCATGACCCTGTGTTCGGATTCAGCGGGTTGGAAAATGGATGGATGGATGGAACCCCAGGGGTCGCTGTCTCCCCATTAAACCCAACAGATGGATACGCAGACACAGGACAAAAGCATGAAGAAGTTCTTTGTATTCTTTTTTCTTCTTCATGGTGCCTTTCAAGCACCACATCCACGATAAATAGAATAAATAATCAATAAATCAATGCAATACTCTCCTCCACCTCCCAGCAAGCTCCATCACACTCCCTCCCAACTCCGGCTCACTTGCTGGGTCTCCAACAGTCCTTTATCTAGTGCCCGACCCAGAAGTGCTTCTGTTCTTCCTTCCACATGACTTGCCAGCAGCACTTCCGGGTCAGATGGAGAATACCAATTCTTTAATCAGTAGCGTAGCGTGGGTGTCAGCCGCCCGGGGCGGAGGAAAATTCCGCCGCCCCCTTATTTAGGTATGGTTCAAATTTTTACAAGATATTATTATTATTTATTGTGAAATTTTGCCGCCCTCTAAAAGTGCCGCCCGGGGCGGGCTGCCCCTGCCGCCCCCACTACGCTACGCCACTGTCTTTAATCAGCCCGGAAGTACTTTGGGGCTTCCGTCCTCATGACTTCCTAGTCCTTTAACAGCTTCCCCTGGTGGCACCCACGGTACCCAACAGGGCTGAGAAACCGGACTACAAATCCCAGGATGCCCTGCGGGAATCCGGGGCACCGCTACACTCTAGGGGAGCTGCCATCTAGCGTTTTGGGGGAGGCAGTGTCCTCGAAAAGCTGCCATCCTCCATCCTTCCATCTCAGGGACGTCCCGGCCGGGATGAGCTGCCGGCCATCCGCTACACATGATAGAACCAACCAGTATTTATTGAATGATAACAAAGCTGAAGCAAAAACATATTCTATGAGATTAAGTACAAAACAAAATACATGAAAAATGATAAAATTAAAGAGACGTAGAAATGCCAGTTCACCTGACCTGCATGAGTTTGTGCTGTGGGAGAAAAATCCAGGTGGGCACAGAGAGAACATGCAAAGGCCACACAGGGAGCAACTGGGACAGCAGGATCCTCACTAGCCTGCCTTGCCTGGGGATGCAGTCAATAATATCAAAGAGTTTGGGGTGGGCTTAATACCCCCTTAGAGTTTGGAGTGTGCTAAAATGTGTGGGAATGGGAATAGGGGGGTATTTAAGGGTCCTCCTTGAGGGTTTAAAGCAATGTGATATTCCTATTAGGAATCATTAAGCGGGGAAGCAGTGAGACCCATGGGGTTTTGAGTGTACTGATATAAATATCAGGAATCAATGAGCTGTGGGGGTCCTCCTTAGAGTTTTTGAGGGCACTGATATACAGAACCATTGGGGGTAGGGGGTATTTAAGGGTCACCCTTGGGGTATCAAGCATGCTGAAATACAGTGATATGAAAAAGTTTGGGACCCCCTCTCAGCCTGCATAATAATCGACTCTCCTTTTAACAAAAAAGGTAACAGTGGTCTGTCTTTCATTTCCTAGGAGTACTGCGGTGTTTTCTGAACTAAGATTTTTAGTGAAGCAGTATTTAGTTGTATGAAATTAAATCAAATGTGAAAAACTGGCTGTGCACAAATGTGGGTCCCCTTGTCATTGTGCTGATTTGAGTGCCTGTCACTGCTCAATGCTGATTACTTGGTTGATGAGCTCATTGATTCTTGAACTTCATAGACAGGTGTGTCCCATCATGAGATATAAAGGTATTTAAGGTGGTCAATTACAAGTTGTGCTTCCTTCCCTTTGACTCTCCTCTGAAGAGTGACAGCATGGGATCCTCAAAGCAACTCTCCAAAGATCTGAAAACAAAGATTGTTGAGTCTCCTGGTTTAGGTGAAGGCTACACAAAGCCATCTCAGAGGTTTAAACTGTCAGTTTCAATTGTAAGGAATGGAATCAGGAAATGGAAGGCCACAGGCACAGTTGCTGTTAAACCCTGCAGGTCTAGCAGACCAAGAAAAATACAGGAGCAGCATATGAGCAGGATTGTGAGAATGGTGACAGACAACCCACAGATCACTTCCAAAGACCTGCAAGAACATCTTGCTGAAGATGGTGTATCTGTACATCGTTCTACAATTCAAACATCTGTATGGCTGGGTGATGAGAAAGAAGTCCTTTCTGCACTCATGACAAACAGAGTCGCTTGTTGTATGCCAATGCTCATTTAGACAAGCCAGATTCATTTTGGAGCAAAGTGCTTTGGACTGATGAGACACAAATGGAGTTATTTGGTCAGGACAAAAAGTGCTTTGCATGGCGGAAGAAGAACACCGCATTCCAAGAAAAAACACCTGCTACCTACTGTCAAATTTGGTGGAGGGTCCATCATGCTGTGGGGCTGTGTGGCTAGTTCAGGGACTGGGGCCCTTGTTAAAGTCGAGGGTCGGATGAATTCAACCCAATATCAACAAATTCTTCAGGATAATGTTCAAGCATCAGTCACAAAGTTCAAGTTACGCAGGGGTTGGATATTCCAACAAGACAATGACCCAAAACACAGTTGGAAATCTACAAAGGCATTCATGCAGAGGGAGAAGTACAATGTTCTGGAATGGCCGTCACAGTCCTGCTGACTTGAATATCATATAATAATCTATGGGATGATTTGAAGCAGGCTGTCCATCAAATTGAACTGAACTGGAGAGGTTTTGTATGAAGAATGGTCAGAAATACCTCCATCCAGAATCCAGACACTCATCACAGGCTATAGGAGGACAGCGTCTAGAGGTGTTAGATTAGCAAAAGGAGGCTCAGCTAAGTATTGATGTCATATCTCTGTTGGGGGGCCCACATTTATGCACCTGTCTAATTTTGTTATGATGCATATTTTCTGTTAATCCAATAAACTTAATGTCACTGCTGAAATACTACTCTTTCCATAAGGCATGTCAGATATTAAAAGGAAGTTCAGCCAATGAGAAACAAAATCCAAAGAATTAAGAGGGGGTCCCAAACTTTTTCATATGACTGTAGATTATCTGGAATTGATCAGCTGGGGGGGCTCCTCCTTGAACTTTCAAGCCTGCTAATATGTGTGGGAATAGGGATGGGGGTATTTAATAAGGGCCCCCCTTGAAGTTTAAAGTATGCTGATAACATGCATAAGGAATCGATGAGCTGGTGGAGGGGGGGGGGGGGGGGGTCCTTCTTGAGTTTCGGGAGCACTAAAATATACAAGGCCTTTGGGGGTGGGGAGTATTTAAGGGTCCCCTTTGGAGTTTCAAGCTTGCTGATATTTGTATTAGAAATTGTTTAAGTGGGCACAGGGGTCGTGAAATCTCTGGGGTTTTGAATGTGATGATATACAAATCAGGAATCAATCAGCTCGGGGGATCCAATTTGGAGTTTCAAGAGTGCAGATAAGGCAAAGGTGCTGGTATTCATATCAGAACTCAATTAACAAAGGGGTGGGGAAACCCCTTGAGGGGTCCTCCTTGGAGTTTTCTGAGTGCTGATGTGTGCAGATTGGGCAAGGACAGTGACAGACCTACATTTTTGGGGGGCCCTAAGGCTTGAACTGTTATGGGGGTCTCCTTCACCACCAACAATGACGTCTGGGTAACCACCGTTATCTTCTTCAATAGGGCTGTTCCACAACAGATCACCATAATGTTTTTAAAATCATGTACAGGTTTTAAAATTCCCAATGATTTTTAAGAAATGCGGAATAAAATCACTTCATGGGGCCCTTCTGGGATTTTAGGGGCCCTTAAGCTTAAACTTCATTAATTTCATAGTAGATTTGTTCCAGGGTTCCCCCTTGGAGTTTCAAGAGTGCTGATGAACAAATCAGGAATTGATGAGCTAGGGCCGGGGGGTCCTTCTTGGAGTACTAATACATACAAGACCATAGGGGTTGGGGGGTTTTAAGGGCCCCCCCCCTTGGAGTTTTGAGCATGCTGATATTCAAATCAGGACTTAAATCAGCATAGAAGGTGTGAGGGAACCCTTTGGGGTTTCTAATGTTCTGATATACAAATTATAACTGGGCAATCAAATGTCCAGGGGAAGCTGTCCGGAGTCCAGGTGTGTTTTTGCAGGGGTGTATATGTAGCCTTGGTGTGAGGGGTTGGGGGGGTCACATTAAGTTTTTGCAGCACTCCTCTAGATGATGGTCTCCCAAACGTGCAGTTTGTATCTGTCTACATACACCGGATTGATTTGCTATATATTTTGCCTTATGACACCCCCCCCCCCCCCCCCCCCCCTTTAGGTTAAAGACTTACACGAGCATTATCTCGATGTCCGATTATTATTGGGTTTTTAGGGCCATTCATTATAAAGCGTACAAAGTAACAACTGCGAAGACTACGACAAACCTGGGAAGCAGAGGTGCTTCCAGTGATGGAATGTCTTTGATGAGCTCTATTAAAAACTGTAAGAGTATCGGATTTCTGGTTGGGGGTCTCGAATGGATCTGACGGCCCTCTTGATCGCCGCCTCACCGTTCAGATCTTGCCTGCGGTGGCGCCCAGCGTCGTGACGTCACTGCCGCTCGGTGTGTTAAGTTACGCGCGCTCGTCTCTCACGGAATCTTCTAGCTGTCGATGATCGAGGATGCTTAAACATACACACACACACACACACACACACAAAGACACACACACACACACGCTGATCTCGCAGATAGGTCGGGAATACTGAGAAGAGGACGCATGGGACGCCAAGGCAGATCGAGGGGCTGGGGTTTTACAGGCAAATAAAAATACAAATCTCAGAATCTGACAAACTTTCAGTTTATGCCTTGCAGTTCGAAGGAGATATTAGATTACAGCTAACGTAACTGACAATGATGTCATGATGCTTATTTTGTTATCCATCCATCTTTGCAACCTTTCATTTTTAAAGCAATGCAGACTAAGAGGTGCCATAGCCTACTATGGCAGCAGTTTTACTTTTCCTGCATATACGGATAATGGAATTACGAATCCTGCCTTCATTATTAGACTGACGCCTTTATCCCATTTGGGACACAATTGGTTACATTTCGTTGGTTTTTCCAATTGGAGCACAGGCAGGTGAAGTGACTCGCTCATGGTCACACAGTGTGAGTTGAAGGACTGGAACCCTCAACCTCAAGGCTTAAAGTCCAAAGCCCAATACCGCTATCTGGCACTGTGTGCGAGTTTAGGAACTGAACACGTCTGGGCCACTTTCAGAGTGACATCTGTGCGTCTGTGGACACGAAAAGTGACAACGAATCACTCGCTTACCCGAACTGGGCAACAACACAAGCCTTTGATTTTGCGCAAACTCGCCCTCGTACTCGCCGGTACAGCTGGAGAAGGAGAATGAATACTTTTTTCCCATTCCATTTTATTCCTGGTAATAAAATAATTGCCACTGTTGCTAAATCACCAGTTTATGTAGAGACAGTCATGTGTTGGATTTTCTTTTTAAAAATAACTGTTAATAACCATGACACAGAATTAGATTACATATAGACTGGAAATGAATGAATAATAAAAGAGAGCCCATAGTAGAAAAGAAAAGAAAATCATTTGGGCTAAAGCTGTGGACAACCGTGTGCCCGGGACTTTAATAACCTAAGAAATTAAAATTCACCGTAAACGTCATGCTAATTGATGACATTGAAGAATTAGAAATCAAATGCTAATGGGATTAAAACAAATTCAAACGATAAAACAATTGATTTGGGAACGCGACCATACATCTGCAGAAATATGTAACTCTTCAGTTAGAATGTGACGAATACATTTTATAGATTTGTGTATTTATATTTATAGAAAACGTATGACCGTACAGGGCAGCTCTTTAAATACGCCGCAAAAGAATATATGGCCGCTGTTTGATTTCATTAGGACAAAGATACATAAAAGGTGCGATAGATAGATAGATAGATAGATAGATAGATAGATAGATAGATAGATAGATAGATAGATAGATAGATAGATAGATAGATAGATAGATAGATAGATAGATAGATAGATAGAAATGAAAGGCATTATATAATAGATAGAAATGAAAGGCATTATATAATTATTAGATAGATAGATAGATAGATAGATAGATAGATAGATAGATAGATAGATAGATAGATAGATAGATAGATAGATAGATAGAAATGAAAGGCATTATATAATAAATAGAAATGAAAGGCATTATATAATTATTAGATAGATAGATAGATAGATAGATAGATAGATAGATAGATAGATAGATAGATAGATAGATAGATAGATAGATAGATAGATAGATAGAAATGAAAGGCATTATATAATAGATAGAAATGAAAGGCATTATATAATTATTAGATAGATAGATATGAAAGGCACTATATGATTATTAGATAGATAGATAGATAGATAGATAGATAGATAGATAGATAGATAGATAGATAGATAGATAGATAGATAGATAGATAGATAGATATGAAAGGCATTATATAATAGAAATGAAAGGCATTATATAATTATTAGATAGATAGATAGATAGATAGATAGAAATGAAAGGCATTATATAATAGATAGAAATGAAAGGCATTATATAATTATTAGATAGATAGATAGATAGATAGATAGATAGATAGATAGATAGATAGATAGATAGATAGATAGAAATGAAAGGCATTATATAATAGATAGAAATGAAAGGCATTATATAATTATTAGATAGATAGATAGATATGAAAGGCACTATATGATTATTAGATAGATAGATAGATAGATAGATAGATAGATAGATAGATAGATAGATAGATATGAAAGGCACTATATGATTATTAGATAGATAGATAGATAGATAGATAGATAGATAGATAGATAGATAGATAGATAGATAGATAGATAGATAGATAAAAATGAAAGGCATTATATAATAGATAGAAATGAAAGGCATTATATAATTATTAGATAGATAGATAGATAGATAGATAGATAGATAGATAGATAGATAGATAGATAGATAGATAGATAGATAGATAGATAGATAGATAGATAGATAGATAGAAATGAAAGGCATTATATAATAGATAGAAATGAAAGGCATTATATAATTATTAGATAGATAGATAGATATGAAAGGCACTATATGATTATTAGATAGATAGATAGATAGATAGATAGATAGATAGATAGATAGATAGATAGATAGATAGATAGATAGAAATGAAAGGCATTATATAATTATTAGATAGATAGATAGATAGATAGATAGATAGATAGATAGATAGATAGATAGATAGATAGATAGATAGATAGATAGGACTTGCACATTAAGATAGAGGTGATAGGCACTATATGACAGATATTCATTTTATTTATAAAGCACACGTTTGACAGTTCCTGAATTATTTATATGCCAACTTAAATTGTCTCCTCGAACACTGTACGGTAAAACTGTTTAATTATTATTTAGCCAGGATATTGTTAAATATTTAAATAGCTCTTACAAAAATATGAGTAATTGATTTAATCTGATTATTATTCTTATTATTACTATCATTAATAATCATCGTCGTAATATTTGATTCCTGCCTTACTCCCAGTGATGCCCAAATTTACTCCACCCTAACAGTTCTTATTTGATTTAACTGATTTTCAGGCTCCGTTATTGAAGTTGCAATGTCGCTTTGAACAGTCCAGTAGTCCCGGCTGTAGCCTCTGATTGTGTTTTGAAGAAGAATAAATGAATTGTCGACTTTAAGCAATTCTTAAATTCACGTTTCTTTAGCAAATATTAAACTTCAAAGACTGAAAGAATGAAATACCGAATAACGCAAATTATTTTGACTCTATATTTAAAATACACGAGAGTTTATGAAAATGAGTATTAAGAAGATGTATTTTGTGTCGTGTGTTTTTAATGTAAACACAAATTGTGTGGCCAAACCCCTTCATGTACGTTGGCTCGTCTGTCGTGTGGTGTTCCCACATGTGCCCGTATGTCTAGTTTCCGATATGTGTGTTTATTCCGTTTTCTGGCGGTAATGAGGATTCTTTTTTTCCCTTTTACGAGGCCGCGCTATTAAATTCTAAAGTGTCGGCAGCGCGTCTGCTCCTGCGCCCCCTCGAGTGCCTGCGCCGTGTGTGTGTCGATGGGGGGCTGATTGCGCGCCGGTTGTCTGTGAATTTCTCGTGCGGTTTTGCAGCTCTCCGAGGCCCCAAATAATGCACATTATTGCAAAATAATAATACCGTGGTTAGGATAAACAGCAGCAGGCCTTGTAGTAGAAAATCAATTCTACAATCTAAGAGTGAATGATTTTTTTAGGGGTTGATGGCCGACTATTTTAAAGCTCGATTTTATGATCGCCCCACGTCGAGCGCAATATGAAATTGATTAGACAATATTCATGTGAGTCCTCACGGGTCAAGCTAAACAAGCCAGCGCGGTGCGGAGATGAGCGTCTATGGGGCTCATTCTGATGGCTGTAATAATACCGTAAAAAAATCAACCCCCCTAAACGGCAAAAAATTTATATGCATACGTGCATTGTCTGTGGCGTAAAATGTAATGTGTCGGCAGTAAAAAGAAATACGGCCGCTGAAAGAGGCTTACGTGTTATTATTAGAAGGCGGCCATGCGACTCGTGGCAGACGACACCACGGGATCGAAGCGCAATTACAGCGACGCGCGGCCCGTTGCGAGTCAGCCAATGGATACACAAATATCTATAATTATTTTTTATAGCTCCTTACCTCGAAGATGTATATGGCTGATGGAAAATGCGTCATGGTATTATTGTTATATATCAAATAGAAATAAATATTTATAACTTCGGTATTGGGACAACATGAAGTGCAAATTGCGGAAGAATGAGAAACGTGGAAGTGAATGTGCAAACGCCCCGTGCTATCATAATAATGTGCTCGGCTGTGTTCACCTACGTAATGAAACGTTCTGAGTACACTTATTTGTGCAATATCTGTGAAAGGCGCTATAATCGATTATGATATATGTATACTGTATGAACAGTTGAATTTTTCAGCCATACAGCTGCGGTGGCGGGACCTGAATGACCAATCCATTCATCCAGGTATCCATTTTTGAAGTCTTTTATTCCGTTACAAATAATAATAATACTTAATCAACAACAGAAATTATTATTATTATTATTATTATTATTATTATTGTCGTTGTTGTTCTTATTTTTTTTAAATAGTGATAATGTGGTAGTAGTTGTGAGTGGTTGTTTATATTATTATTGTTATTATTATTATTATTGTCGTTGTTCTTATTTTTTTAAAATAGTGACGATATGGTAGTAGTTGTTGGTGGTTGCTGATATTATTATTATTATTATTATTATTATTATTATTATTATTGCTGTTGTTGTTGTGTTGATATTATTAGTAACAATATCAGCAACAACTATCATTATCACAATTGGTGGTAGTAGTTGTTGCTGGTGGTGGTATTTTTGTTTGCTGAAGTTGTTATTAATAATATCAAGAACAACAACAATAATAATAATAATAATAATATTACTAATAATAATTGTTGCTGTTGTAAATGCCACGGCCTTTGCGACCCTGAAATGGATCATTATAATAACAATAATAATAATAATAATAATACTAATAATAATAATAATAGTTGTTGTTGTTGTTGTAAACATCGCGTCCTTTGCGACCCTGATTATTATTGGTCATTGGTGTTAGTATTCGTTGAAATAGTAATAGAGTAGTAATAGATGTATGATTCATTATTTTTTCAGTTCGTTTATTTTCACTAATTTCTAAAATTTCAGTTTCGCTAACATTATTTAGTATGACGACGCGTTTTACAGTATATCTGCATTTTTCTTTTCCCGTCCCATACGAATCGACGTTTCATGTTGCTCTGAGTTTTGAATTAAGAAAAGGGACGAGTCTCTTCGGATACATTTGTAAGTCTGGTATGTGGACAGAGCCGGAGCTCCAGAAAATACATGTTATTCCAGCAAATCAGATGGCACGGAATGCTAATGAGAGACCTGCAAGTTTAAACGCCAGTTGCTGGCCGCAGGGTCACAGACAACAGACAGGCGCAGCCTTGGAGCTCCACAAAGCCACGTTCTAATCGTGGTCTGAAGCTGATATGTTGCTCTTAGGCATCTTTGCACAATTTGTTTGGGACTGCAATAAAATTTGTGAACAATAAAGTCGAGGGAAAAAAATGTACTGTTTATAGAGTGTGCACAGTGACGTTACATATACACGTTTAACGCAGTCGATGTGATTTAAGATAGATGTGCGCATCTTGTCTATAATACTTTAAATACAATAGTCTTGAATTTTATTATGTTCTCTCTTTGCTTTGTTAGTGTAATTGCTGTTCATTGCATTGTCTATTCTCTGCCCTCCGTTACAAATAAAAGGCTGCTTACTCATACAAACAAAGTGGCTTTATGTGGTCAGTTGGTTATTTATAACTACCGCATTTCCGATAATGAAAGTTATACTAGAAAATGACGCCCGACAAATAATAATAGCAACAATAACAACAACAACAACAATAATAATAATAATAATAATAATAATAATAATAATAATAATAATAATAATGTATCTTTCCATCATCCACCAATATGTTTTCCTAACCTGCTTGTGCAGGACAGAGTCGAAGAAGAACTGGAGCCTAACTGAGCAAGCAAAGGGCGCAAGGCAGGAACAACACCTGACCAGGATGACATTTCATCGCAAACTGCATACAACGCATATAACTGTAACTGTTATCTATCTATGCCATACGAGAGGAGTTTTATTGTTAAGTAAAAGAACCATCCATAGGAAGGTTCCCGGAGACCACCTTTTATTTAACCCCCATGAAGAAAAAATGATAACCGATTTTTGAAAACTCAATGGCTTCAGGATTTTAAAATGACTTCTGGAGTATCCACAGGCAGGCAGTGTGTGGCAGCGCTCAAAACCTCGGACTTCACACCCTGCTGTTGTGGGTTCAAACCGCTCTATCTATCTATCTATCTATCTATCTATCTATCTATCTAATAATTATATAGTGCCTTTCACTTCTATCTATCTATCTATCTATCTATCTATCTATCTATCTATCTATCTATCTATCTATCTATCTATCTATCTAATAATTATATAGTGCCTTTCACTTCTGTCTATCTATCTATCTATCTATCTATCTAATAATTATATAGTGCCTTTCACTTCTATCTATCTATCTATCTATCTATCTATCTATCTATCTATCTAATAATTATATAGTGCCTTTCACTTCTGTCTATCTATCTATCTATCTATCTATCAATCTATCTATCTATCTATCTAATAATTATATAGTGCCTTTCATTTCTATCTATCTATTATATAATGCCTTTCACTTCTATCTATCTATCTATCTATCTATCTATCTATCTATCTATCTATCTATCTATCTATCTATCCATCCTTCGCCTAATTGACCGATTGATTGATCCAGATGCCATAACACTCACGGCGACAGTGAATTGGATTGATCGAAATAGAAAACTGTCGGATGGATAGCACAGTTCATAAGTGCTGGCAGTTCCAAGCATTTAACTTACACACATAAATAAATCATTGTCTCTCTTTGACTAATGTATACTTTTTTAACTTTCACAAATTTATATACTCTCACAAATAATGCTACCAAGATACCAATTGGAAACAAAAAATGTTTCTTCTGTGCGGTGTTTTGTTTCTTAAAAAAACATCCGCATGAATGATCCGAACTTCTGACATTTTAGATCTGTAACTGGTAGACAACCGTAAATAGTTCATGATATCCCAGTGTGTTCCTGGGACACTCACTGCCTACAATTAATTATTTTTTTATCTTTTAGTGTCCTGCGACATTGAAGATTTTTGTTTTTGTCCACAAATTAGCAACCTTTACCTGTAAGTCTAAAGAACCAACTTGACATGCAAAGAGCCCTTCACAGAATGAAATGATTGTCAGCAATGGAGCAAAATGGAGCTATGAGGAACCACACCATCGGTTAAGTATCATTAGAACCTTTGTTCGTAATTATTGTTGAGATCATCAATTTCAGAAGACTTTTTTTTAAATATGCCTAGTGCCGCGAATTTAAGAAGCGCGAAGCCCGATGTCGAACTAAAACAATGTCTACTAGCTGTCGCTCACACCACTCGTGTCTCCTCCTCACCAGTGACCAGTGTCCATTAAATACTGTAATTCATCTGGTTGATCCAAGCAAATACAAGTCATGTTAGAAATATCTTAGCGGGGAAACTCTGTCTCAATCCCGATGGCACAAAAGAGAAGAAATAGCAAGGAGGCTAAACTCCGGGTACGAAAACCAATAACTGCGAGGACTAAAGAGGCCGACTGGGGCAGAACAATACTGACTCGATCGTGTGAAAAGCGCTCCTCAAGTGATCGACACACGGAACTGCGGCCTTGCGCCTGCCATACTACTGTGTGGCCGCTAGGGGATCACGCGGTTCGTTTCTTGTACTGATTGATTCCCTGCTCCGCTTTCCTCTCTTAGTCCAAAGGGATGCAGGTTAGGTGGACTGGCGATGCTAAATTGGCCCCTGATTGGTGTGTGTGTGTGTGTGTGTAAGCGTGTGAGAGACATAGAGAGAGAAAGAGTTTATCCTGTGATGGATTGGTGTCCAGTCCAGAGATTGTTTCTGCCTTTCGCCTGATTAGCTGATGTAGGCTCAGAGCTGACACACAGTCCTGATCAAGATGAGTTGGTACAGAAAATGGCTGGCTGGGTGGAAGCTGTTGAATTTTGTATATAAGGCAGGCGGTGGGGTGTCTTAGGACTTCAAACATTGTGGTTGTGGGTTTAAATATCTATCTATCTATCTATCTATCTATCTATCTATCTATCTATCTATCTATCTAAATCTCACTGACAGTATGTGACCCTGAGCAAGTCACTTCACCTGTCTGTGCTTCAACTGGGGAAAAGAAAGAAATGTAACCTGTGGAATCACAAATGTTCTAAATTGCCTTGTTTTAATTATTTGGTTTAATGTACATAATAATAATAATAATAATAATAATAATATAGTGCTTTTCATATCTACAGTATCTATCGATTATATAGTGCCTTTCATATCTATCTATCTATCGATTATATAGTGCCTTTCATATCTATCTATCTATCTTTCTATCTATCTATCTATCTATCTATCCATTATATAGTGCCTTTCATATCTATCTATCTATCTATCTATCTATCTATCTATCTATCTATCTATCCATTATATAGTGCCTTTCATTTCTATCTATCTATCTATCTATCCATTATATAGTGCCTTTCATTTCTATCTATCTATCTATCTATCTATCTATTATATAGTGCCTTTCATTTCTATCTATCTATCTATCCATTATATAGTGCCTTTCATTTCTATCTATCTATCTATCCATTATATAGTGCCTTTCATTTCTATCTATCTATCTATCCATTATATAGTGCCTTTCATTTCTATCTATCTATCTATCTATCTATCTATCTATCTATCTATCTATCCATTATATAGTGCCTTTCATGTCTATCTATCTATCTATCTATCTATCTATCTATCTATCTATCTAATAGTGTTTTTCACATCTATCTATCTATCTAATAGTGCCTTTCACATCTATCTATCTATCTATCTATCTATCTATCTATCTATCTATCTATCTATCTATCTATCCATTATATAGTGCCTTTCATTTCTATCTATCTATCTATCTATCCATTATATAGTGCCTTTCATTTCTATCTATCTATCTATCTATCTATCTATCTATCTATCTATCTATCTATCTATCTATCTATCTATCCATTATATAGTGCCTTTCATTTCTATCTATCTATCTATCCATTATATAGTGCCTTTCATTTCTATCTATCTATCTATCTATCCATTATATAGTGCCTTTCATTTCTATCTATCTATCTATCTATCTATCTATCTATCTATCTATCTATCTATCTATCTATCTATCCATTATATAGTGCCTTTCATGTCTATCTATCTATCTATCTATCTATCTATCTATCTATCTATCTATCTATCTATCCATTATATAGTGCCTTTCATTTCTATCTATCTATCTATCTATCCATTATATAGTGCCTTTCATGTCTATCTATCTATCTATCTATCTATCTATCTATCTATCTATCTATCTATCTATCTATCTATCCATTATATAGTGCCTTTCATGTCTATCTATCTATCTATCTATCTATCTATCTATCTATCTATCCATTATATAGTGCCTTTCATTTCTATCTATCTATCTATCTATCCATTATATAGTGCCTTTCATGTCTATCTATCTATCTATCTATCTATCCATTATATAGTGCCTTTCATTTCTATCTATCTATCTATCCATTATATAGTGCCTTTCATGTCTATCTATCTATCTATCTATCTATCTAATAGTGTTTTTCACATCTATCTATCTATCTAATAGTGCCTTTCACATCTATCTATCTATCTATCTATCTATCTATCTATCTATCTATCTAATAGTGCCTTTCACATCTATCTATCTATCTAATAGTACCTTTCACATCTATCTATCTATCTATCTATCTATCTATCTATCTATCTATCTATCTATCTGTTTCATGCCATTCATACCTATGGTACTTTCACATCTCCTGACTATATAGTGCCTTTCAGTCTATCAACTACCTTGTGCTTTTAATATATCTCTCAACAGAGTGCCTTTCACAGTTTTATTCTATACACTGACAAAAGTATAACACTGATGTTGTTCATTCAACGTAGATTTTCTGTTTCAAGCAACTTAAGATTAGTTATTTAGTGTTGTAGCTTGAAATATTTGGTTTCAGATCTCAATCAAAGTAAAAAAAATTGTTTGTATAGAATAAACATAGAAATCCTATTGCACTTAACTTAATATTTTAGTTTGTTTGTGTGTTGTGTTTGAGGGGCCGTTTGTATATTCTTCCGGTTGAACTTTCCAGCGTGCTGGCTTTCCAAATGCCAAAAAAGAAGAACTTAAAAATAGATTTAGTATAAAACAAGTGAATTGCACCCAATCACTCTAAATGATTTTCCTCAACTTAAAAATTGTGGGATCAATAAGCTAAAAAGAATTATATTGGTTCAGATTGAAAATATTAAGTGTGAATCATCACATTTTTTTAGGTGTATAGCGCCTTTCATATCTATCCATCTACAGTATATATCACTGGTGGTGTAGTGAGTAAGCGTTTCCACTTCAGTCTCTGAGGCTGTGGGTTCAAGTCCCTCTACTGTCACCGTGTGACCCTGAGCAGGTCACTACACCTGCCTGTGCGCCAAATGGAAAAACTAAGGAACTGCAAGCAGCTGTGTCTCAAATGATGTAAGCCTCCTGACTGAAGGTGTCAGCCTAATAATAAAGTGCCTTTCATAACTATCTACTCTTTATAGTGATTTTTCGTATCTATATTGTCCTTTTCACATCTACCTACTGTAAAATGCCTTTCATGCTTACCTGTATATCTATATAGTGCATTCCACATCTATCGACTATCTGGTGCCCTTCACATCTATCTACTACATAGTGCCTTTAATATATCTATCAATATAGTGCCTTTCAGAGCTATCCATCTATAAACTATACGGCAGGCAGTGCGGTGGTTGTGAGTTCACATCGTGCTACAGTAAGTGAGACCCTCATCAGGTCACTACACCTGCCTGCACCCTAACTGGAAAAACGTTGCAGCACAACTGTTGTACATCGCCTCAAATAAAGGAATCTGCTAAATAATAATAATTTCTAACCCGGTGAATAAACGCGCGATGTGGAGAATTGAAACATAACGCCCGTTTATCCGAATCGTGGGTTCAAGGCGGACACCATTCCTGGACGGGACGCCAGTCCCAAACGTTACACGTTCCTATTACATTTCACAATTCCGCTTCACACAACTGTGCGCGGTTACCTTCTTCAAAGCTTCTCCGCTGAAAGATGCCGAGCGCTAATCTGGCCACAAGCGGCGCTCTAGTCCAACGAAGTCCTCACGATGCTCCGGTTGGCTTTGTTCTTGGGCTTTTCAGACCGAAAGTGTAAAAACAAAAATCTGATTTGAGATTGTAGAGGGAGCAATATGGTCACCCTCGCCAAAGCTGACATTAAAAGAAGAGAAGAGCGGGCGGAGCGGCGTGTGAGCACTGAACGCCACATTGGCCGCTCGCCCCACACGCTGTTCACAACTCGTTTGTTTGGTTCGGTTTGGTGTTTTCCCAAACCCCGATGAAAGTGGCTCCCTCTACTGGTCATTGGCCGCAACTCGGCGAGCCTCCAGCAAACAGAGGCGAAGCAATAAAACATTTTAATGAGCGAGCGAGGTTTCTTCGCCGAGCAGATCTTTCCCTGAATTTGTTTTCATTTCCTTGACCCTTTGATGACTGATGAAAAGCTTTTCGTCATGCAGGATGCTGTCGGGCTTCCTCTCCGCCGCTTGCCAGACACGAGGAGCGGCCTACATTTTCAATACACGAGCATCGCCAATGACCGTGGGTGGGGTTTTGGCGGAGGAGATGGGGTTGGTGGGTGGGTGTCCAGAGTACCTCAATTACCAAACAACCAATGCCACACACGATAGCAAATCTGGGAGCCGTTATGAGTGAGTTATGAGGTTCTTAGATAATATTATATATAGCGACCTGAACACAGCGACGGCCATGTCCTTTAAATTACTACCAAGCCCTGGGGTAACCCGAAGGGGAGCAGATCGTGAGCTCAAGCCTCTCTTGAACTTTCGTCAAGCGCACCAAAGACACGGGGTGGGGCAAAAATCCAAATTCTGTAATCGGGGGTCGTGTTCCTAAAAGAAAGGAGTATTAGAATGAATACAGGAATAGACAAAAGCAGCAAGGAGGTCAAAAACAGAATCCGCATTGAATTATAGCGCCTTTCACAATAAAAAAAATGCTATACAGAACGCATTGATTATACAGCCTTCATTTTTATATAGCACCAGCCTTAAAAATGCTACACGGGCAGCCCTACGTGAACGCGCGCTCGTCGGGGTTTAATGGAACCCGATGGGTGGCGTCCTGGAAAGGTGCTATATAAGAACGGCTGAACGGTCACAATCACATCTCAAAGTAACTCATCGAAAAGGGGGCACCTCACGTAGCCCCTTTCGTAAGGAAAACTATAATCAACAATTAGCGGATGCATCTGACAGTCCGTCGGTCTTTCACGGGTTGATATGACACGCAATGCAATTTATCCCAACGTGAACGTTTTATATAGCGCCTTTCAAAAGAAACCCCGTCAGCAATTTTCTTTACCCGCGGATTAATCTGTCAGCCTTTAATTGAGTGAAGTTCAGCACAGGTTGACGTGGCAATTCATTAAAAATTGAATGTTTTATATAGCGTCTTCAATTAGGAAAACCATCAACCATTCACATTACCATCTCTTTAATCTGGCAGTTCGTCTTTAATATTTAAAGTTTTTCATAGGCAGACACAGCGAACACAGCAACGGATCATATTATATAGCGCCATTCGTAACAGCGACTGATTTTATTATCCGAATACTCAGGCAACCGGCCTTTCTTTGATTTAAGGATTCCTTATGCTGGCATAACATGCGGTGATCAAAAATGGTATTTTACATCAGGAAAACCGTCAACGCGGGCCTCTACACGCTAACTAATTTGTCATTTGTTTAACTTCTTTCTGACGTGGTAACTTATTCAAAGTGAATATTTTATATAGCGCCTTTCATGAGGGGAAAAAAACGTCAACAACAGGCTTAATAAGATGATTCATCTGTCATTCTTTCATTTATTTAAGTTATTTTACAGGTGCTGCGGTGGGTTGGCACCCTGCCCGGGATTGGTTCCTGCCTTGTGCCCTGTGTTGGCTGGGATTGGCTCCAGCAGACCCCCGTGACCCTGTGTTCGGATTCAGCGGGTTGGAAAATGGATGGATGGATGGATTTTACAGGTGGACGTGGCCATTCGTTTAAAATATATAGCGCCTTTCATATGGAAAGCCATGAGCCATTCATATTGATATCTGATTAATCTGGCAGTTCGTCTTTCTTTAAGATTTTTCATATCTGCAGATATAGCGATCTTGGTAATGCATTAAAAACGGGATATATTATATAGCGCCTTTCATAAAGTAAAACATCAGCGATTGATTTTCTTATCCGATTAATCTGAGAATCGGCCTTTTGTTTACAGGCACAACATGCACAACATGCATTAATCAAAAAAGTATTTTCATATAGCGCCTTACACGAGGAACCCCGTTAACAATGACCTCTACATGCTGATTAGTCTGTAGGTCGTTTTATTACTTCACTGCTTTCACAGGTTGCGGTAAATAACTAAAAGTGAATATTTCATATAGCGCCTTTCACAAGGATAAGCATCAAGAAGCGACGTTATCATGTGACGGATCTGGCCGTCCTATACTTTATTTTCGTTGAGGTATTTCACAAGCTGACGTAACATGTATAACAATTCATGAAATGGCATTTTTATATAGCGTCTTGGTAGCGTTGCTGCCGCGCAGTAAGGAGACCTGTGGTTCGCTTCCCGGGTCCTACCTGCGTGGAGTTTGCATGTTCTCCTCGTGTCTGCGTGGGTTTCCTCCCACAGTCCAAAGACATGCAGGTTAGGTGCATTGGCGATCCTAACTTGTCCCTAGTGTATGTGCTTGGTGTGTGCGTGTGTGTGCCCTGCGGTCGGCTGGCGCCCTGCCCGGGATTTGTTCCTTCCTTGCGCCCTGTGTTGTCTGGGATTGGCTCCAGCAGACCCCCGTGACCCTGTAGTTAGGATATAGAAGGTTGGAAAATGACTGACTGACTGACTATAGCGTCTTACACGAGGAATACCGTCAACAATAACCTTTACCCGCTTTAATTTATTTAAATTCTTTCACAGGTTAATGTGGCAGTTCACTAAGAAGTGACTCTTTTATATAGCGCCTTTCATAACCCTAACCATTAACAATTTATATTACTATCTGATTAATCTGGCAGTTCGTCTTTATTTAAAGACAGACTCAGCGAATTTGGCAATTCATTAAAATGACCTTTTATAGCGCCTTTCATAAGGAAAACCATCAGCAGTTGATTTTATTGTCCGATGAATCCGGCAGCAGCTGGTCTTTCTTTCATTTATGGTCTTTCATAAGCCGGCATACATAACACATCATAAAATATAGCGTCTTAATCAGGAAAACCGTCAGCAAAACCTTTACATGCCGATTAATCCGTCAGTCTTTAATTTATTTAAGTTCTTTCACAGGTTGATGTGGCAGTTCATTAAGAAGTGAATACCTTATATAGCGCCTTTCATAAAGAAACCCATCAGCAATTCATATTAGCATCCGATTAAGCTGGCTGCTCGTGTTTTTTATAGGCAGACATAGCGAACACGGCAATTCATTAAAACCGGATTATGTTATGTAGCGCCTTTCATGAGGAAGACATAGCGAACTTGGCTAATTGAACGTGAATAATTTTATCGCGGAAAACCGACAACACGAGGATTTACAAGGTGATTAAATTTAATTTAAAATCTTTGAAAAGCTTGACAGAGCAATACGTTTAAAAAATGTACATTTTTATATATCGCCTTTCATAAGAAAATCTACCAATAATTACGTTTATTATATGATATATCTGGAGGTCAAACTTTTTTTCCTTCTTCAAAGGCTGACATAACACACACAAAAGTTACGTAATCAGAAATGGGTTTTATATTTTATAGCGCCTTTCATGATTATATTAACCGATTAAACTGGCACTCAGTCTTTACTGTATTTAAGGTGTTTCATAGTTGGAGATATGTATTTCAATTAATAACCAAGCATTTTATATAGCGCCTTTCATACAGAAGACTACCTACAGTTGGCGGTGAGCCTTTATGTTATTTCGGGGCTTTCACTGCTTGATTTGGCACGCCACTAAGTGACAGTCCCATCCACAAAACAACACAATGGGAGCTTTCAAAACCGAGCATTCAGCTCAGGCTGTGCCAGTTGTAAGTGGCACAAAGTAAAAACCAGTCCTGGACGGGCCGCCTGTCGTCATCTCTTTTCTCGAACCAATCGGCACGGAGATGTGACCTGTGACTAGCTCTCAATGCACACGCACGTGCACTAGGGGTCCTGCTGAGAAGAGACAACTCACCGAACACACGCGTCTTTGTCATAAACACTGAGCTGACGAGAACATGCAAATGTCACACAGAATATGAAAGAAATCTGACAAACGAGAGGAGACCATTCAGTCCATCTAAGCGATAACAACGGGGAGTGTAGCGGGAACACAACGTCATCTGCAACGCCAATGCGGGGCTCTCTAAAGGCAGGCAGCTAAGATAGCCTCAAAACCACGACTCTGGTGGGACTCGAACCCACAACCTTTGAATCACTTCTCAAGAGTGCTCACACTAGAAGTCCAATGCGCTATCCATTGCGCCACAGAGCCACACAAGTGCGGGGAGGACGAACGATCTGAAAACAAGACATGATACCTGTCACAAACAGCTGCTACCAAACCAGTCAATTCAGAATTCAAGGTTTATTCTATATAGCGCCTTTCAGAGCAACAGGAATGACTTTATCCATCATTTGTAGAAATGTAACATTCTGCAAATACTTTTGATTTTATATAGCGCCTTTCAGAATAAATGCATCAGCCAACAATTAGATTTGTGAATATGCTGTCATATGCGTTCAATTCTTGATTCTTCTTACATCCATTTTCTGAACACACTTATTCCAATGCAGCACTCAAACCTTAATTTATATAGCGCCTTTACGGGCCGGTCAGTATCACATATTGTTAAAACGCTCTTTATAACTTCAGTCAAGTCAGGGGTTTTCTTTCTTTCTTGCTTTTGAGTTTTCTTTCTGGTTATCATTTTGGTTTAAATGAGGTTTAAATGGGGTAATATGACTATCTGTCATAATATAATAAAAATATTTATTTGTTTGTTTGTTTGTTTGTTTATATTGATTTATTAATTTAAAAAATGCAAAAATGTCAAATTACCTGCGGAGAAATATCTGTCTATCTATCTATCTATCTATCTATCTATCTATCTATCTATCTATCTATCTATAGTGCCTTTCATTTCTATCTATCTATCTATCTATCTATCTATCTATCTATCTATCTATCTATCTATCTATCTATCTATCTATCTATTATATAGTGCATTTCCTCTATCTATCTATCTATCTATCTATCTATCTATCTATCTATCTATCTATCTATCTATCTATCTATAGTGCCTTTCATTTCTATCTATCTATCTATCTATCTATCTATCTATCTATCTATCTATCTATCTATCTATCTATCTATTATATAGTGCATTTCCTCTATCTATCTATCTATCTATCTATCTATCTATCTATCTATCTATCTATCTATCTATCTATCTATCTATCTATCTATCTATCATATAGTGCCTTTCACTCTATCTATCTATCTATCTATCTATCTATCTATCTATCTATCTATCTATCTATCTATCATATACTGCCTTTCACATCTATCTATCTATCTATCTATCTATCTATCTATCTATCTATCTATCTATCTATCTATCTATCTATCTATCTATCTATTATATAGTGCATTTCCTCTATCTATCTATCTATCTATCTATCTATCTATCTATCTATCTATCTATCTATCTATCTATCTATCTATCTATCTATCATATAGTGCCTTTCACTCTATCTATCTATCTATCTATCTATCTATCTATCTATCTATCTATCTATCTATCTATCTATCTATCTATTATATAGTGCCTTTCATTTCTATCTATCTATCTATCTATCTATCTATCTATCTATCTATCTATCTATCTATCTATCTATCTATTATATAGTGCATTTCCTCTATCTATCTATCTATCTATCTATCTATCTATCTATCTATCTATCTATCTATCTATCTATCTATCTATCTATCTATCTATTATATAGTGCCTTTCATTTCTATCTATCTATCTATCTATCTATCTATCTATCTATCTATCTATCTATCTATCTATCTATCTATCTATTATATAGTGCCTTTCATATCTATCTATCTATCTATCTATCTATCTATCTATCTATCTATCTATCTATCTATCTATCTATCTATCTATCTATCTATCTGTCTGTTATGTTCTGCCTAATTCACCTAATGTAATTTTATATAGTGTCTTAATGCATCTTTCACATCTATTTTATAAATTACATTTCATAACTAACTATCTGTTGAGTTATCTCTCAGTTATATAGTGCCTTTCACATCTATCTCTCTTGAGCTGTCTTTCCCATTTTAACATAATGAAATTTTTTTTTCCACTTAGCAAAGGCTCAGTTAAGCTAACTAATCAATCAAGCCAGTTTTTATTTGCCCCCCTTTTTATATAGCGCCTTTCACAGCTCTTTCCAAAGCAGTCAGGTGTTCTTTTTAATGGGTGCCTATTAAGAGTATTTTGCTATGCAGACAGTCATTCAGTGGCTGTGTATAGCACCTTTCATTGCCATGAGCTGCGTTAGAAGTTGCCAATCCGCGTATCTGTCCTTGTGTTTTCATTCTGGGTGACCAAATCGACGGCTCGGCTGTTTTCTTAGCTGGATTTGATTTGGGCCTAAAATGGAAACTGGAAGACAGAAAGACGCTATCCCACAGCTGCATCCCTAAGAGGTTTGCTTTCACCACCCATTTTTGAAATATAATTGTTGGAGTTAAGTATTTTTAACAATATGACAATAATGCAAGGTGCTATATGAAATTTCCTCCGTTGGGTTTCACTTTCCTGACAGCGTAGAAGAATTAGGCCTCAAATAAAAAGACAGTCCCACCTAACGACTCCCCATTTTAAACAAAGCCCCAAAAACCCAGCTTTCCTTGGAGCTGTGAAGGTCAGTTTTCTCCATAGCCCCCCTGCCCGTAGCCCCCCCACAGCCCCAGACGCCTCAGAGCTAAAAAAAAAAAAAAAAGTCCAAATCACTGATTTATGACAGGAAACGGCGCAGCAGCTTTGATCTTCGCAGAGGACGCAGCCCAGAATCAAGTGCAATAAACAAATAACCTTAAAGAGAAGATAAAAGCTGCCTGTGGACAGCCATAAACGCTCCACCCTCACCCAGGGGTCTGCTGCCCCTCCAGGACGCCCACCCCTCCTGCCAACGCTAGGCCCTCAGATTCTTTCTTTTCAGGCAAAAGGGATTTTTTTTTTCAGCTGCTTTTATCTGCCTGGACTCCTCTTGGCTTTAATGCCCCCTCCGGGGAAAGAGACGGAGTGATTAACACCTCGGCTTCTGAAGGTTTTATTGCCCCCCATCAAGGCAGAGCTGCACAAAATGCCAATAGTCTTATCTGGCTTTGCCCACAGTCCCTGCAGGCCTGGCAATAAAAAGGAGCCAGCAACTGTCAACCCCCCCCCACCTAATACCCCACCCCCAGCTCCCAACACACATTCCACATCTCCTAGGAACATGGGGGTCCTGACAGTCTAAGGAACCCAAACTCTCAACACCACTGCCCTGGCATTAGGCAAGGCTGCCTGTCATCAAGAATGCAGTTTAGTCTTAGGGGTCTTAAAGATGGTGGTAGGGGGTGACCTCTGAGCCAGACAATGGTGGAAGTGAGCAGTGTTTGGAATTGGGGTCTGGGGGTGCTGGCAGTCACATACATCCGGTGTGTGTGGGGGTGGGGGGGTGGGGGGATTTGGGGAGTTCCCAGAGCGCCCCCATGCGGCTGAAGGAGCATTAAGCGCTTTGGTGGGCTTGGTGGGGGCTGGGCAGGAAAGAAACAACGGAGCAACGTCTCCGGTCTTATAGCCTTGCGAAGGTGGCCCTCTGCTGGAATATTCAGGGATGGCAACTCTGAATTGGCAAACGAGTCTGCCAGAGACCGTCGGGAAACCGAACCGGAATTCTACGGGAACGACCGCATGGAATGAGCGAAAGAAACTGGGAATTTTAGACTTTTGTTTTAACAACTTCGGCCATAAAAAATGTGTTTGTGCTTTGTGAAGACAGGCTGAAGTGAGGGCAGACACAGTGAGAGGAGAACTGAAATGTTTGATATCAAGGTATATAGTGCCTTTCATATCCCAACATCTAGCTAGCTAATATATGGCGTATTTCATATCTATCTGTTTATCAGTCTGTCTTTTAAATGGTGTCTTCTTTATCTATCTGTTTATCAATTATATAGTGCCTTTCATGCCTTGTTATCTCTGTATTACAGAGCACCTTTCCTATCTATCTATCTATCTATCTATCTATCTATCTATCTATCTATCTATCTATCTATCTATCTATCTATCTATCTATCTATTATATAGTGTCTTTCACATCTATCTATCTATCTATCTATCTATCTATCTATCTATCTATCTGTCTATCTATCTATCTATCTATCTATTATAAATCGACCTAGAATTCTGTTTTTGCGATCCCAACAGTCTAATTGCAGGGATGAGTAAAAGGAGCGCAGACTAACACGCAGTGCTAGGACCACTTCAACGTTTTGCTGTGGAGCTGCAAGTCTAGTGTGGCGTAGACGTTAACAAGTGTTCTCACGTACCACGGACATTTTCAGTCACGCAGCATGTGTGTAAACACACACACACACTCGCGCGAACCCGTCACAGCATGTCGCCTCCAGGCGGAGAGGAATGTCCGCCTGCACTTAAGAGTCCAGCTGCCTCCTCGTTTCCTTCCTGTTTGCTTAACGAGGTGTGAGGATGGCCATAAATCGTCCCTACGGGACAAAGACCCCCGAACTGCGAGCTGATTGTCTCGAGCCAACGGCCCGAGGAGCCTGATGGCTAGCGTCTAGTTAAAGGAGCTGGTCATCGCGCATGCGTACGCTGCAAAACGGCAGTCCCCCGAAATAGCGAGTAGCAGCCTTGAAATTCACTAAGGTGTCCCAGTTAGGAGAAAACCAAATGCCTCCTTCGATCACTGTCGCGCGCGCGCGGGTGTATGTGTTTGTGTGCGCGCGCGTGTGTGTGTTTGTGTGCGCGCGTGTGAAGCCTGAGATTCCAGACAGAAGTCTAAAAGTCTGACCCGCGTGAGCGCGTGCGTGACCCGACTGAAGACACGCTCGTGCACGTCTATCGGACCGTATGACAGAGTATAGAGACACAGCAGTGTTTGGTGTGTGTGTATATAATAATAATAATAATAATAATAATAATAATAATAATAATAATAATAATCCATCCATCCATCCATTTTCCAACCCGCTGAATCCGAACACAGGGTCACGGGAATCTGCTGGAGCTATTATTATTATTATTATTATTAATAATAATAATAATAATAATAATAATATTTAATATTATTAATATTATGCTCTGCCTATGCTCAAAGAACTACATATATATACTGTATACAGTGTGTGTATATATATATATATATATATATATATATATATATATATATATATATATATATATATATAGGGGCGGCACGGTGGCGCAGTGGGTAGCGCTGCTGCCTCGCAGTTGGGACATCTGGGGACCTGGGTTTGATTCCCGGGTCCTCCCTGTGTGGAGTTTGCGTGTTCTCCCCGTGTCTGCGTGGGTTTCCTCCGGGCGCTCCGGTTTCCTCCCACAGTCCAAAGACATGCAGGTTAGGTGGATTGGTGATTCTAAATTGGCCCTAGTGTGTGCTTGGTGTGTGGGGTGTGTTTGTGTGTGTCCTGCGGTGGGTTGGCACCCTGCCAGGATTGTTTCCTGCCTTGTGCCCTGTGTTGGCTGGGATTGGCTCCAGCAGACCCCCGTGACCCTGTGTTTGGATTCAGCGGGTTGGAAAATGGATGGATGGATGGATATTATAATATATATATATATATATATATATATATATAATATAATATATATATATATGGAAGAGAAGGTCTGTGATACGGTTTGCATATTTGCAGTTGGAGATCCACAAAGGGAGAAAAAACGAATCACGTATCATAAAATAGTTTTTATTCCTGAGCTTTCAACCCCTATCATTACCCTCTGATGAAGACCCCTGATAGGGGTTGAAAGCTCAGGAATAAAAACTATTTTATGATACGTGATTCGTTTTTTTCTCCCTTTGTGGATCTCCAACTGCAAATATATATATATATATATATATATATAATTATATATAATATATATATATATTATATATATATATATATGTATATATGAGGGTCCATAGCAGTGGGGGTCCCTAAGGAGCCTTTCTGATTATACAGTGATCGCAGCTCTTCTACAGTTGAGGCAGATTCAAATGAGGTTATTATTGTTAATGCAGTTACTTTGTGTGCAGATCTGTTCTCTGAAGTTCTTTGTTTTTTGTGGGTGGTTCCCCCCCAAGAGGCTTGGCCATCCTTACGGCTCACCGCTAAACGATTGCCCCTTACCAATAAAATCAGACAGGGAATTGCAGTCCCTTGCGGTTCATTGTGTTGTACCCTGGCAAAGGTGGTCTTGTCTTTCCAGTGACTGTTATGCTCTTTCAGGTCTCTGGATGTACTGATTCCACTAAATGTTTGCTTAGGTTTATTAGAATACACTTGGATTGAGTTGTTGTTATTTGTTCATCTTAGGAGAGCCTTTCAGTCAAATCTTTTTTGCTCTTTTGAGCTTTGTGTGGCATTTTTCCTTTTTTTTTTATAAAGAAAGTCTGCCTTTATTCATTTTTTTCTGCCTTGCTTTTCACAAACCAGGGGTTGATGGTGATCCTCTCTCTTGTGGAGCATTTGGATGATTTTTTTTTTGGTCCAATCCTAATTTTTCTGAATGTTTTGAAACTTTTGCTGGACTTTTGGGCTAATCCTTATGTTTTTTGAACATTTTGAAACCATTTGACCAGGTGCCAGCCTTTCCCATGGGTCACTCAGGCTACTGGAAAGCGCACCTTTTCTGGGCAGGTTTGGTCAAATGCTGGCCAGTTTTCCACTCTTGTTTGCTATTGTTGTGTTCTGGAAATCACATAATGTGGTTTGAGGGGTTCCTTCCCTTTCTGATCTCTAAACTCCCAGACTTGAAGAAGCCTGGAAGATTAATGGTAGCCCCGCCTCTGGCCACACCCCTTTCTGTCTGTCTCCACCCAGCATGAGCTCTTTGTCCTTTGCAGGACAAACATGGAGGAAGACATCCCATTGATGACGTCTGCTGCATCCAATGACATTCCCTTCTTCCTCTTTTTAGCCGCATCCAGTGACTAGTAAATGGGGTTACCCCCTGGTACCCCTAATCCTCTCGTGTGTTTTTATTCATGTCTGTTATCACACTATATATATATGTGTGTGTGTGCGTCATTGATTTGTCATTTGTAAAGTTTGCATTGTGAACTCTGAGCTTGTGCTTGGTGAAGGGCGCTATATAAAAATAAACTAAACTGAACTGAATTAAATCTGCTTGTGTGTGTAAACACTATTGTGTGTATGTGTGTGTTTGTGTGTGCATACATGTGCACTTATATCTTCTTACAAGAGTGTGAGCACGTGTGTGTGTGTGTGTGTGCGCACCTATCCAGGGGGCATACTGCTCTCTCCACAGCAATCAGAAAATGTCCACCCGTGTGCAGTATATTGCATGTCACGTGTCAGTCCCCAGTTGCCCCAGTCAGGTGGTCCAGAGCAGAGCGCCATGTGACGCCTCCCACCAGCCATTGAGCTGCCATTCATCATCATGCGAGCAACTCCGCCAGCAGTGACACGTCTCGCCGGGCGTCCATAAATAAACCTTACGGCACCCAAAGCCATTTTTACTTTGTTCTCTCAAACAAAGCTCGGGCTCCCTTGCGCCCACACCACCAAACACATTGGTGCCCCCATCGCTGCACCCGACACATCCATATTTCAAATGCCGCCAATCTGAATTATGTGACACAGATCCCATTACGCCGGGGCCGTTGTTTGCCTTTTGAAAAATAACATTGCACTTCTTCTCTCACCGGCCATAAAAGATCAGAAGCTCCCCGGCTTGCTTGTGCCCACCCTCCTCGGTTCATCTGGGACGGGTGGGCCTCACTGTTTGTAAAAGGATACACTTGGCTCTGCTGAATCACTGCCTCCTGTTCTGCTGTAGCTCACTCAAGTCTTCAGGGAGCCAGCAGGTGCCACCCCAACAGGGCACCAACAGGCAAACACAGCACACCTGGGTGTTAAGGGGCACATGGCTAACCAGCAGGTGGCGCTGTGGAAAAGCAACACAGCTGCATTGATGTCCAGGATCTGCAGGACTGGGCCAAAGACTCAAGATCGGATTGCTGGATTGATGTTTGAAAGTCTCCGATTTTAGAGACCTGAAGATGGATGTTCCAGCACACTGAAAATGAACACATCAGGAATGAAAACCCCAAAAGAGATCTCCATAATGTCTTTTTGGGGTTACCTAGACAACAATGAGATCAGAAAGAAATAAAATGGAGGCACTTCCTTATGTCTCATGCTTCTCAGATCCCACTGCTGACACCATCCTAGAAAAGATAGCTGAGCTATGAAACTTGGGGGGGCTGGGGGGTGGGTGTCACTTAACAGTGATGTAGAAGCCACACGGTGGTGATGGACTCCATGTACTGCTCTCGACCAAGTGAAGAACATGACGGACCACCTATGGCCCACCGACTTATTACTATAAATTTCCACATTACAATTATCGCATACTCATGTGAAGAACAATGTTAAGACCCACAATGCCAAGAAGAGCTGGCACTGAGACTCAAAAAGTGAATTAATACTCTTATTGGGAAACACTATTTGATGCAGTGTTACGCCTTGGGAATGAGACCTGCTCTTCCCATGGTGTGCCCACAGGCGGCCACTGTGTGCACATTTGCTGGGATTACCACTCATAGGAAGAAGATCTCCACACTTCTGCTGCAAGAATCATTCAATCAGGCAATCTGAGGAATTCCATCTTGTGACGACATCTCACCTCAGTTGACGTGCAGGTAATTTGAGTTCTTGTTGTTATTTTTCATGATGGAGGACCTTTGCACCTGTGGACTGTTTCAGATGGCCAACAGTTTTTGGTTGAGTGAACTCTGCATGAACAGGAAGCCATTCATGAGCAAAGCAGCCTGCACTTTCTTGGTTGGCATCTCACATAGCCAGCGCCGTCCTAATAGCATTAAAGGCCCCCTGGGGAAAGCGGTACACTGGGACCCCAATACCTACACAACCACTCAGCAAGTCACAACATACATAGATTAGCATAAGAAAGACAACAAAACTCCAAAACTCGGCCAAAGTCGTAGAGCTCCTCAGGCTTTTTCTGTGCTGAACGCTCCACTCTTGCACTTCTACTCCAAGAGCTTATACAGTGCATTCGGAAAGTATTCACAGCGCATCACTTTTTCCACTTTTTGTTATGTCACAGCCTTATTCCAAAATGGATTAAATTCATTTTTTTCCTCAGAATTCTTCACACAACACCCCATAATGACAACGTGAAAAAAGTTTACTTGAGGTTTTTGCAAATTTATTAAAAATAAAAAAATTGAGAAATCCCATGTCCATAAATATTCACAGCCTTTGCTCAATACTTTGTCGATGCCCCTTTGGCAGCAATTCCAGCCTCAAGTCTTTTTGAATATGATGCCACAAGCTTGGCACACCTATCCTTGGCCAGTTTCACCCATTCCTCTTTGCAGCACCTCTCAAGCTCCATCAGGTTGGATGGGAAGCGTCGGTGCACAGCCATATTAAGATCTCTCCAGAGATGTTCAATCGGATTCAAGTCTGGGCTCTGGCTGGGCCACTCAAGGACATTCACAGAGTTGTCCTGAAGCCACTCCTTTGATATCTCGGCTGTGTGCTTAGGGTTGTTGTCCTGCTGAAAGATGAACCGTCACCCCAGTCTGAGGTCACGAGCGCTCTGGAGCAGGTTTTCATCCAGGATGTCTCTGTACATTGCTGCAGTCATCTTTCCCTTTATCCTGACTAGTCTCCCAGTCCCTGCCGCTGAAAAACATCCCCACAGCATGATGCTGCCACCACCATACTTCACTGTAGGGATGGTTCCAGGTTTCCTCCAAACGTGATGCCTGGCATTCACACCAAAGAGCTCAATCTTTGTCTCATCAGACCAGAGAATTTTCTTTCTCATGGTCTGAGAGTCCTTCAGGTGCCTTTTGGCAAACTCCAGGTGGGCTGCCATGTGCCTTTTAATAAGGAATGGCTTCCGTCTGGCCACTCTACCATACAGGCCTGATTGGTGGATTGCTGCAGAGATGGTTGTCCTTCTGGAAGGTTCTCCTCTTTCCACAGAGGACCTCTGGAGCTCTGACAGAGTGACCATCGGATTCTTGGTCACCTCCCTGACTAAGGCCCTTCTCCCCTGATCACTCAGTTTAGATGGCCGGCCAGCTCTAGGAAGAGTCCTGGTGGTTTCGAACTTCTTCCACTTACGGATGATGGAGGCCACTGTGGTCATTGGGACCTTCAAAGCAGCAGAAATTTTTCTGTAACCTTCCCCAGATTTGTGCCTCAAGACAATCCTGTCTCGGAGGTCTACAGACAATTCCTTTGACTTCATTCTTGGTTTGTGCTCTGACATGAACTGTCAACTGTGGGACCTTATATAGACAGGTGTGTGCCTTTCCAAATCATGTCCAGTTAACTGAATTTACCACAGGTGGACTCCAATGAAGCTGCAGAAACATCTCAAGGATGATCAGGGGAAACAGGATGCACCTGAGCTTAATTTGGAGCTTCATGGCAAAGGCTGTGAATACTTATGTACATGGGATTTCTCAATTTTTTTTATTTTTAATAAAATTACAAAAACCTGAAATAAACTTTTTGCACATTGTCATTATGGGGTGTTGTGTGTAGAATTCTGAGGAAAAAAATGAATTTAATCCATTTTGGAATAAGGCTGTAACATAACAAAATGTGGAAAAAGTGATGCGCTGTGAATTCTTTCCAGATGCACTGTATGCCAGCTCCCCTCTGTTGGATCTACACGTAGGTCTCTCCCCAACCCTGTCATCTTTGTTCAGGTCTGGGTGGCACACACACCCGTCCCGATTTCAATTTCTTGTTTTCCAGGCTCTCAATGACTCATGAACGGTTCAACAGACTTTGGTGGATTGATGTTTAGTAGCCTCTGATTTTAGCCAATGACCGACAATAAAGACCTGAAGATGGATGATCCAGCAGTCAGAAAATGAACAAATCAGGAATGAACACTCCCAAAAGAGATCTCCATCATATGGTTTTGGTGTCTCCTAAACAACAACGAGATCAGAAAGAAATAAAATGGAGGCACTTCCTTTTGGTTTCATCATTCTCAGATCCCACTACTGACACCATCCTGGAGAAGATAGCCTGGAGAGTAAAGAGCTCTGATTGCCATTTAACACATATCTGTGATGTAGAAGCCACATGGCGGTGATGTACCCCATGTACTGCTCTTGACCATGATGGACCACCTATGACCCACCGATATGTTAGTATAAATTTCCACATTACAATTATCGCATACTGTGAAGAACAGTGTTAGACCCACAATGCCAAGAAGAAGAGCTGGCACACAAACTCAAAAAGTGAATTAATACTCTTATTGGTAGTACTAGGGTGTTGTACCGTGTTAGCCATTATGGATGTAGTGAGACGTTAAGCAAAATGAACCCTTTTATTTGCTAACCAGAAAGATCAGTAGTGGTACATTTCGGTGTCTTGTATGTCTATGTGCTTCATCTTTGCCTGAAGAAGGGGCCTGAGTTGCGTCGGAAGCTTGCATATTGTAATCTTTTTAGTTGGCCAATAAAAGGGGTCATTTCAGTTAACTTCTCACTACTCCTATTGGGGAACACTTTCTTAATTTTCATGCAGAGTTACGCCTTTGGAAGGTGACCTAAGAAAGACAACAAAACTCCCGAAGTCGGCCAGACTCATAGAGCTCCTCAGGCTTTTTCTAGGTTGCACACTCCACTCTTCTACTCCATGAGCTAATATGCTGGCTGCCCTTTGTTGGATCTACACGTAGATCTCCAATTGTGTCGCCTTCGTTCAGGTCTGGGTGGCACACACACCCGTCCTGATTTCAATCTCTTCTTTGCCAGGTGCTGAATGAGTCAAGAACGTTTCAACACACTTTGCTGTATTGATGTTTCGGAGTCTCTGGTTTTAGCCAATGATCCTCAATAAATTCTAGAAAGTTGATTCCTGCCTTGTGCCCTGTGTTGGCTGGGATTGGCTCCAGCAGACACTCGTGACTCTGTGTTCGAATTCAGCGGGCTGGAAATTGGATGGATGGATGGATGGATGGATGATTCAGTTCATCTGGACATCGTTCTCTTCACATTACATCACTCATCCAAGTGACTTCCTCAGTCTCAGTTGACTGCAGGTTTCTCCAACATTATAAACAGCACCTTTGCATAATGACCGAAAACTATCACCATTGACTAACAATGGGCCATGTGATCAATGACATGCAAATTGTCCATTGATCAGTGGCCATGAGTACCGTTCACAGAGAGTTGGGGAATGGCTGCAATCACAGCATTGTAAGATGGTGGAAGATGTACCCTTAGGCCCCCTCCTCGGTTCAGAGATGGTCGTTCCTTTTTCACGTAAATGGCCTCCTTGACTCCTCGCTCAAACCAGAGTTCCTCCCTGTCCAGGATGTGCACATCTTCATCACTGAAAGAGTGACCACTGTCCTGTAGGGTGGAAATAGACTGCGGAGTCCTGGCCTGACCAGGTAGCTCTTCTGTGTTGTGCCATCCGCTTTGCCAGTGGTTGTTTGGTTTCCCCGATGTATAATTCATGGCAATCCTCTTGGCACTTAACTGCGTAAACTATATTACTCTGTCTGTGCCGGGGCACCCGGTCCTTGGGGTGGACCAATTTTTGCCATAGCGTGTTTTGGGGTTTGAAAGCCACCGAGACCTGGGGCCTCATGTATAACGCTGTGCGTAGAACTCAAACTATAGATAGATAGATAGATAGATAGATAGATAGATAGATAGATAGATAGATAGATAGATAGATAGATAGATAGATAGATAGATAGATAGATAGATAGATAGATAGATAGATAGATACTTTATTAATCCCAATGGGAAATTCACATTCTTCAGCAGCAGCATACTGATACAATAAATAATATTAAATTAAAGAATGATAATAATACAGGTGAAAAAAACAGACAATAACTATGTATAATGTTAAATATTAATGTTTACCCCCCCGGGTGGAATTAAAGAGTCGCATAGTTTGGGGGAGGAACGATCTCCTCAATCTGTCTGTGGAGCAGGACAGTGACAGCAGTCTGTCGCTGAAGCTGCTCTTCTGTCTGGAGATGACATTATTTAGTGGATGCAGTGGATTCTCCATAATTGATAGGAGCCTGCTGAGCGCCCTTCGCTCTGCCACAGATGTTAAACTGTCCAGCTCCATGCCAACAATAGAGCCTGCCTTCCTCACCAGTTTGTCCAGGTGTGAGGCGTCTTTCCTCTTAATGCTGCCTCCCCCAGCACACCACTGCGTAGAAGAGGGCGCTCACCACAACTGTTTGATAGAACATCTGCAGCATCTTATTGCAGATGTTGAAGGAAGCCAGCCTTCTAAGGAAGTATAACCGGCTTTGTCCTTTCTTGCACAGCGCATCAGTATTGGCAGTCCAGTCTAATTTATCATCCAGCTGCACTCCCAGATATTTATAGGTCTGCACCATCTGCACACAGTCACCTTTGATGATCACTGGGTCCATGAGATGTCTGGGCCTCCTAAAATCCACCACCAGCTCCTTGGTTTTGCTGGTGTTCAGGTGTAGGTGGTTTGAGTCGCACCATTTAACAAAGTCATTGATTAGGTCCCTATACTCCTCCTCCAGCCCATTCCTGATACAGCCCACGATAGCAGTGTCATCAGCGAACTTTTGCACATGGCAGGACTCCGAGTTGTATTGGAAGTCCGATGTATATAGGCTGAACAGGACCGGAGAAAGTACAGTCCCTTGTGGCGCTCCTGTGTTGCTGACCACAATGTCAGACGTGCAGTTCCAAGACGCACATACTGAGGTCTGTCTTTAAGATAGTCCACGATCCATGCCACTAGGTATGAATCTAATCCCATCTCTGTCATCTTGTCCCTAAGGAGCAGAGGTTGGATTGTGTTGAAGGCGCTAGAGAAGTCTAGAAACATAATTCTTACAGCACCACTGCCTCTGTCCAAGTGAGAGAGGGATCAGTGTAGCATATAGATGATGGCATCTTCGCTCCCACCTTCTCCTGATATGCAAACTGCAGAGGGTCGAGGGTGTGTTGAACCTGTGGCCTAAGGTGGTGAAGCAGCAGCCTCTCCATGGTCTTCATCACATGTGATGTCAGAACAACAGGCCGAAAGTCATTCAGCTCACTAGGACGTGATACCTTTGGGACTGACTGGGATGATACAAGATGTTTTCCAAAGCCTCGGGACTCTCCCCTGTTCCAGGCTCAGGTTGAAGATGCGCTGTAGAGGACCCCCCAGCTCTGATGCACAGACCTTCAGCAGTCGTGGCGATACTCCATCTGGACCCGCTGCTTTGCTGGCACGAAGTCTCCTCAGATCTCTGCTCACCTGCGCTGTTGTAATTATGGGTGGGGATGTCTTTCCTATGCTGGTATCAGCAGAAGGATGTGTGGAGGGTGCAGTACTCCGAGGTGAGAGTGAGAGTGGGTTAGGGTGGTCAAACCTGTTAAAAAAGTTGTTCATTTGGTTTGCTCTCTTCACGTCTCTCTTGATGGTGGTACCCCGCTTCGAGCTGCAGCCAGTGATGATCTTCATCCCATCCCACACTTCCTTCATGCTGTTATTCTGCAACTCCTGCTCCAGCTTTCTCCTGTACTGCTCCTTCGCCGCCCTGAGTTGGACTCGGAGTTCCTTCTGCACGCGCTTGAGCTCATGCTGATCACCGTCTTTAAAAGCCCTTTTCTTCTGATTCAAAAGGCCCTTGATGTCACTTGTAATCCATTGCTTGTTGTTAGCATAGCAGCGTACTGTTCTTACTGGAACTACAATGTCCATACAGAAGTTGATGTAGTCAGTAGTGCAGTCAACAACCTCCTCAATGTTCTCACTATGTGATCCCTGCAGGATATCCCAGTCTGTAATTCCAAAACATTCTCTCAGAGCATTCTCAGCCTCCGGGGTCCACTTCCTGAATGATCGTGTGGTTACAGGTAGGACTCTCACTTTTGGTTTGTAGTGAGGCTGAAGCAGAACCAGGTTATGATCTGCTTTCCCAAGCGCAGGCAGCGGGGTGGCGCTGTATGCGTCTTTAACGTTTGCATACAGTAAATCAATAGTCTTATTTCCCCGGGTGTTACAGTGCACATACTGGGAGAATGCAGGTAATGTTTTGTCCAGCGTCACATGGTTAAAGTCTCCAGCGATTAGCACAAGCGCCTCAGGGTGCTGCGTTTGTAACTTAGCAACAGCAGAATGGATGATGTCACTCGCTGACTCCTCGTCTGCCCGAGGAGGAATGTATACAATAACAACAATGACATGTCCAAACTCTCTGGGCAAATAGTAGGGACGCAAACTTACGGCCAACAGTTCGATATTCCTGCAGCAAGTGGAGATTTTGACGTTAACATGTCCAGAGTGACACCACCGTGTATTAACATAGAGAGCGAGTCCTCCTCCTTTGTGCTTCCCACAGGTACTTGCGTCTCTGTCCGCTCTAACTGTGCTAAACCCGGGTAGCTCCACATTAGCATCTGGGATGGTGTTATTTAGCCACGTTTCGCAAAAACACAACAAACTGCATTCTCTGTAGGTCCTTACATTTTTCACCAGCGCAGCCAGTTCGTCGATCTTATTTGAGATTGAGTTTACATTCCCCAGAATCACAGAAGGCACCGAAGGCTTGAAACGCCACTTTCTCGCAAGCCACTTCTTTTTTAGCTTAGTGCCGGCTCTGCTGCCACGATACCGCCTTCTTACCTTGTCAGGTAAATATGGAACCACACCGGCACTGGCATTTGTTCTCAGCGCCCGAAGTTGAGTACTTGAATAGGCGAGTCTCGGCGTGTTAAAATCCATGCCCACGTTGTAAAAGTAAGTGTGTCCAGGGAAGGAATCCACATAAAATAAAGTAATAGGAGTGATCAATAAATAAAAATAGAAAAATAAAAGTAGAAAATTACACATACATATACAGTCATACACGGAGCTGCTGAAAAGGCTGCCACTCACGGCGGCGCCGGATGCACAAGGCATCTTCCGCTCCCACCTTCTCCTGATATGCAAACTGCAGAGGGTCAAGGGCGTGTTGAACCTGTGGCCTAAGGTGGTGAAGCAGCAGCCTCTCCATGGTCTTCATCACATGTGATGTCAGAGCAACAGGCCGAAAGTCATTCAGCTCACTAGGACATGATACCTTTGGGACTGGGGTGATACAAGATGTTTTCCAAAGCCTCGGGACTCTCCCCTGTTCCAGGCTCAGGTTGAAGATGCGCTGTAGAGGACCCCCCAGCTCTGATGCACAGACCTTCAGCAGTCGTGGCGATACTCCATCTGGACCCGCTGTTTTGCTGGCACGAAGTCTCCTCAGCTCTCTGCTCACTTGCGCTGTTGTAATTATGGGTGGGGATATAACATGACATATATATATAACCTATATAACATGACGTAAGCACAAAAGCGGGAATGTGCGTACGCACAGCAAAATCCAGACGCAGGAATCTGTACGTACGCACCATTTATACATGAGGCCCCTGGTGTTTTGAAAAAATGCGTCTCCGCTGTCCCGATACTCCTGACACATAAGGGATCACCGGTTAGGCAGCGGTTGTCCTTCCTCTCTCCTGGATTGCTTAGAGCATTCTTTAGGTGTCTTCCCTGCTTTGACAAAAGTCCAGCTGGGATAACCACATTTTCTCAGGCCCTTTTTGAAGTGATGTTCTTCTGCTCTAATGGCCGCTGTTTCTGTAGGTATGGTGTTTGTTCTGTGTTGTAGAGTCCTGATGACACCTATTTTGTGGTCTAGCGGATGGTGAGAGTCAAACCTTAAATACTGATCTGTATGCGTTGGTTTACGGTACACATCAACTTTCAAATGTCCCCCATTGCGGATGGAAATTTCACAATCTAAGAAAGCTAGCCTGTCACATTTTGTCTCCTACCTGGTGAACTGGATGTGTTTGTCCACTGAGTTGATGTGGTCAGTGAATTGTGGTACCTCCTGAGATTTGATTTTCACCCAGGTGTCGTCCACATACCTGAACCAATGACTCGGTGGTGTTCCAGGATGGGATAATAGTGCCCTCTTTTCTACTTCTTCCATGTACAGATTGGACGCAACAGATAGATAGATAGATAGATAGATAGATAGATAGATAGATAGATAGATAGATAGATAGATAGATAGATAGATAGATAGATAGATAGATAGATAGATAGATAGATAGATAGGATAGATAGATAGATAGATACTTTATTAATCTCAAGGGGAAATTCACAAATGGCACCCAGAAGAGCTCCAGGTGTTCAATGACCTTCTCCCAGCAGCACATCCACTTGTGGCAGTACCTATAGCACCCCCTGGTGGCGCCCATGGAACCCAACAAGGCTGCACCAAACTCCAACTCCCATGAAGGCCTATAGGAGTTCAAATCAAATCAATATTTAATGTTCCTACCTTTTTCCTTCAAACCAGCATCAATTCTTATAGGTCCATTTGCACAAAGTCAGGGATTTTGTAGGATTCTAGTCAGGTGTCTGATCAGCCAATTCCACCAGACAGGTGCTAATGATCATCAATGTCACACGTAGGTTGAAACACAGTCATTAACTGAAACAGAAACAGCTGTGTAGGAGGCTTCAAACTGGGTGAGGAACAGCCAAACTCTGCTACCAAGGTGAGCTTGTGGAAGACAGTTTCATGTCATGGCAAGATTGAGCACAGCAACAAGACACAAGGTATTTCTACTACATCAGCAAGGTCTCTCCCAGACAAAGATATCAAAGCAGACTGGGGTTTCAAGATGTGCTGTTCAAGCTCTTTTGAAGAAGCACAAAGAAACGGGCAGCGTTGAGGATCGTAGACGCAGTGGTCGGCCAAGGAAACTTAGTGCAGCAGATGAAAGACACAGCAAGCTAATTACCCTTCGAAATCAGAAGATGTCCAGTAGTGCCATCAGCTCAGAACTGGCAGAAATCAGTGGGACCCAGGTACACCCATCTACTGTCCGGAGAAGTCTGGCCAGAAGTGGTCTTCATGGAAGAGTTGCAGCCAAAAAGCCATACCTCCGACGTGGAAACAAGGCCAAGCGACTCAAGTATGCACGAAAACATAGGAACTGGGGTGCAGAAAAATGGCAGCAGGTGCTCTGGACTGATGAGTCAAAGTTTGAAATATTTGGCTGTAGCAGAAGGCAGTTTGTTCGTCGAAGGGCTGGAGAGCGGTACAATAATGAGTGTCTGCAGGCAACAGTGAAGCATGGTGGAGGTTCCTTGAATGTTTGGGGCTGCATTTCTGCAAATGGAGTTGGAGATTTGGTCAGGATTAATGGTGTTCTCAATGCTGAGAAATACAGACAGATAATTATCCATCATGCAATACCATCAGGGAGGCGTATGATTGGCCCCAAATTTATTCTGCAGCAGGACAACGACCCCAAACATACAGCCAAAGTCATTAAGAACTATCTTCAGCGTAAAGAAGAACAAGAAGTCCTGGAAGTGATGGTATGGCCCCCACAGAGGGGGCCCTGATCTCAACATCATCGAGTGTGTCTGGGATTACATGAAGAGACAGAAGGATGTGAGGAAGCCGACATCCACAGAAGATCTGGGGTTAGTTCTCCAAGATGTTTGGAACAACCTACCAGCCGAGTTCCTTCAAAAACTGTGTGCAAGTGTATCTAGAAGAACTGATGCTGTTTTGAAAGGCAAAGGGTGGTCACACCAAATATTGATTTGATTTAGATTTCTCTTTTGTTCATTCACTGCATTTTGTTGATTGATGAAAATAAATGATTAACACTTCCATTTCTGAAAGCATTCTTTGTTTACAGCATTTTTTCACACCTGCCTAAAACTTTTGCACAGTACTGTATGTGGATTGAAGACACAGTTCCAAGAGCAGACACACTTGGTCGGTGCTGAGAGTGGTCCTTTTACTGAGTGTGGGGTCATCCTGTAATCTCTTACGGACCACCTCCACTGGAACGCAAGTAAATAGAGATGTAACATCATATGAGACCATAGTCTCCTCTGCCTCCATAATGACATCTCTCACCTTCTCCACAAAATCCAAAGTGTTCTGAATATGGTGCTTTGAGCTGCCTACCAATGGGTTGAGGACAGTGGCCAGGAACTTTGAGATGTTATGTGTAACCGAATTGACCATGAAGACAATGGGTCTTAATGGTGCATCCTGTTTATGTATCTTCGGTAAACCATACAGACTTGGTGTAGCTTCCCCTGGGTATAATCTGTGGTATGAGGTCCGGTCAATAGCGTTGTCATGCTCTAACTGCTTGAGACAATCTATCACCTTTTTCCTGTAACCACTACTTGGATCTCGTTTAAGGGGCTCATAAGTGTTTTTGTCACTAAGCAGAGACTTGAAGATGGGTGTTCCAGCACACCGAAAATGAACACATCAGGTATGAAAACCCCCAAAACAGATACAGTTAGGTCCATAAATATTTGGACAGAGACAACTCTTTTCTCATTTTGGTTCTGTACATCACCACAATGAATTTCAAATTAAGCAACTCTGATGCAGTTGAAGTGCAGACTTTCAGCTTTAATTCAGTGGGGTGAACAAAACGATTACATAAAAATGTGAGGCAACTAAAGCATTTTGTGAACACAATCCCTTCATTTCAGGAGCTCAAAAGTAATTGGACAAATTAAACAACTGGAAATAAAATGTTCATTTCTAATACTTGGTTGAAAACCCTTTGCTGGCAATGACAGCCTGAAGTCTTGAACTCCTGGACATCACCAGATGTTGGGTTTCCTCCTTTTTAATGCTCTGCCAGGCCTTTACTGCAATGACTTTCAGTTGCTGTTTGTTTGTGGGCCTTTCTGTCTGAAGTTTAGTCTTCAACAAGTGAAATGCCTGCTCAGTTGGGTGAAGATCAGGTGACTGACTTGGCCATTCACGAATTTTCCACTCCTTTGCTTTAATAAACTCCTGGGTTGCTTTGGCTGTATGTTTTGGGTCATTGTCCATCTGTGTCATGAATCAATTTTACTGCTGTATTTAGCTGGATTTGAGCAGACAGTATGTCTCTGAACACCTCAGAATTCATTCGTCTGCTTCTGTCCTGTGTCACATCATCAATAAACACGAGTGTCCCAGTGCCACTGGCAGCCATCACACTGCCTCCCTCCACCGTGTTTTACAGATGATGTGCTATGCTTTGGATAATGAGCTTCTCCATCCTTTTTTCTTGCCATCATTCTGGTAGAGGTTGATCTTGGTCTCATCTGTCCAAAGAATGTTTTTCCAGAACTGTGCTGGCTTTTTTAGATGTTCTTTAGCAAAGTCCAATCTCACCTTTCTATTCTTGAGGCTTATGAGTGGCTTGCACCTTGCAGTGCACCCTCTGTATTTACTTTCATGCAGTCTTCTCTTTATGGTAGACTTAGATATCAATACGCCGACCCCCTGGAGAGTGTTGTTCACTTGGTTGGCTGTTGTGAAGGGGTTTCTCTTCACCATGGAAATGATTCTGCGATCATCCACCACTGTTGTCTTCCATGGACATCCAGGTCTTTTTGCGTTGCTGAGTTCACCAGTGCTTGCTTTCTTTCTCAGGATGGACCAAACTGTAGATTTTGCCACTCGTAATATTGTAGCAATTTCTCAGATGGGTTTTTTCTGTTTTCGCAGCTTAAGGATGGCTTCTGTCACCTGCATGGAGAGCTCCTTTGACAGCATGTTGTCTGTTCACAGCAAAATCTTCCACATGCAAGCACCACACCTCAAATCAACTCCAGGCCTTTTATCTGCGTAATTGATAATGACAGAACGACGGACTTGACCACACCTGCCCATGAAATAGCCAAAGAGTCAATTGTCCAATTACTTTTGAGCCCCTGAAATGAAGGGATTGTGTTAAAAAAATGCTTTAGTTGCCTCCCATTTTTATGCAATCATTTTGTTCACCCCACTGAATTAAAGCTGAAAGTCTGCACTTCAACTGCATCTGAGTTGTTTCATTTAAAATTCATTGTGGTAATGTACGGAACCAAAATTAGAAACAAGTTGTCTCTGTCCAAATATTTATGGACCTAACTGTATCTCCTTAATGCCTTTTTGGTGTCTCCTAGACAACAATGAGGTGTCTCCTAGACAACAATGAGATCCGAAGGAAATAAAATGGAGACCCTTTCTTTTGTTTCATGCTTCTCATATCCCACTGCTGACACCATGTAACCATGAGCGAGTCACGTCATCTGGCTGTGCTCCAATTGGAAAAACAAAAGAAGTGGAGCCTGTCGAATCTCAATAGTGATAACGACATCGGTGCAGTGTCGCAAAGATGAGTCACAGACATCATGAAGGTTTGGGGCAGCCACCCGTTTATTGTTTCCAGGCTGCAAAATTGCAGTAAATTAGAACAGAGATGTTCACAGGTTTGAGTTCAGAATAGCACTGATGGTATGGAGGTAAGATGGCGGCTTTAAAGGTCGGTAAAGGAAATGATGTCATCGGGGGGCTGGAAGTGGAAGTGATGTTGTTGAGACCGGAAGTGCCATCGTTATTGGCGCCAGAACCGGAGGTGACGTTGCTGGAACCGGTAGTGACATCATCAGTGGCGCCAACACCCTGCGGGATTTCCCATGAATGGTCTGAAGGAGATTGAGAGAGACAGTCAGCGTACCCCGCCACCCTCTGGTCTGGCGTGGAATTGCTCTATCATTTAGTCCCCTTCAGCTGTCTCCCAATCGCACGTGTGTGACACCAGCAATAAGTGAAACATATAAAGTCCATCCATCTATCCATTTTCCAACCCGCTGAATCCAAACACAGGGTCACGGGGGTCTGCTGGAGCCAATCCCAGCCAACACAGTGCACAAGGCAGGAACCAATCCCATGCAGGGTGCCAACCCACCGCAGATATATAAAGTCTTTGAAGGAAATTAAAAGGTGACTAGAAAGAGATCTCACAAAACCTAACATGCTTTTCAAAACCAACTTCTCCATTTGGACTTACCTCAGTTGTATCTCATGGCTCCTTTTTTGTCTCCTAAGGAATTTTCGGAGAGACACCTGGTGATGACGTTGATTCTTAAACGAAACACGAATGAGAATCTCTTTAAAGTCTCACGAGCCATCACAGATCAACCTTTGAGCAGGAAATGGGTCTTTAAGAGGAAGAATATGAGAAGGTGGACGGTCCAAAAGCGAGGAAGGATGGGAAAGAAGATTAGAAAAAGTGGGACACCATGGGGTAAGTGAAGAGATCGGCCAGCATTACCACACCACCACTGAGATCTCTTCAGCTTTGTACGGCCAACCGGTTTGGGCCACCAGGGGAACTTTGCTAAGAGACCCCCCTTGCAGTAGTAGCCCCCACATTGGACCAGTGAGGTGTTTAATTGGGTTTTTCCAAGACCATGCTGCCCATGGTGTGCCCACAGGTGGCCACTGTATACACATTTGCCTGGATTCCTGACTCATAAGGAGAACTCGTTGTAATGGAATTTGACCTGTAATAATAATAATAATAATAATAATAATAATAATAATAATAATAATAATAATAATAATAATAATTATTTGCATTTATATTGTGCTTTTTCTTGCTACTCAAAGCGCTTTACATAGTCGGTGGGGAGCCACTTCAGCCATCCCTACTTTGTAGCACCCACCTGGATGAAGAGATGGCAGCCATTTTTGTGCCAGAACACTCACCACACATGAGCTGTTAGGTGGTGAGAGATACTTAGCCAATTGGAGATGAGTAGGGGGCCAGGCCATGGTCAGCCATTTCGTCTTGACATCGGGATACCCCTCTTCTCTTTGCGAAGGATGCCCAAGAATTGTTAAAGACCACAGGGAGTCAGGACCTCAATTTTATATCTTATCCCACATTTTGGGCCAGTGAGGTGTTTAATTGGGCTTTCCCAAGCTCACGCTGCCCATGGAGCGGCCACACTGTGTGCACATTTGCTGGGATTCCTCACTCATAGGGATAAGATCTCCACGCTTCTGCTCCAAGAATCCTTCAAGCTGGCATCTTGTGACGGCATCTCACCTCAGGTATGTGGAATATGTGGAAACTGTCAAGACCGTAAAAATACTTTGTTGTAATGAAAACTTCATTATAACGTAATTCCATCCATCCATCCATTATCCAACCCGCTATATCCAAATAAAAGGGTCACGGGGGTCTGCTGGAGCCAATCCCAGCCAACACAGGGCAGGAAACAAACCCCGGGCAGGGCGCCATCCCACTGCAGGGCACTCACACAGGGACTATTTAGGATTGCCAATGCACCTAACCTGCATGTCTTTGGACTGTGGGAGGAAACCGGAGAGAACATGCAGGGAGGACCTGGGAAGCGAACCCTGGTCTCCTAACTGCGAGGCAGCAGCGTTACTCTGTAATATAATAATTATTATTATTATTACTTCTCACTGGCCCAATCCAAGGGGGTCCCTTAGCAAAGTTCCCCGACTGGCCCAAACTGGCTGGCAGCGCAAGTTGAAGAAGCCCCTCCTTTGCCCAGGGATGGTGTGGTAACATCTCCCCAATAGCATTGCGTCCCACTTATTTTAGCGTTCTCGCCCTTCCTTCGCCGCTCTCGGACACTCTACCTTCTCGTATTCTTCGTCATGAAGTCAGTAACACCTGCAGGCATACCTCTTGATCCAGCGGCAGACCCTTACGAAAATCAAAGGTTGATCTCGGAAGGCTTGGGAGACTCTAAAGAGATCCCCATGACGCATTTTATCACAGTTTCTGTTTCTTCTTGCCATCCACTTCGTCGACAAAATATGATATGAAAGATTAAAATCGGCTCATATCAAATTTCCAAATGCTGATATCAAAAATTTGAAAGTTGAGATCAAATATCTAACTCTTGATATAATGCTTAACTCTTTGAGGGCTGAATATATTTTCCAAGAAACAGTTTCTGAAAAGCAATGGTTTCACACAGAAATCAACAAAAAACGTCTGTTGCTGCATGCTGCGGCAGCCAATTTGACAAGAATGTGTGGCAGACTTGCTGCCAAGCTGTCTTCATGTGGCTGAGGCAGCACAGCAGCGATCACGGTTTCTACCTCTTATCATTGTTAAGTGGCACTCCTCCCTGGTGAACATTGCCATAGGCGTATCAGCTACATGAACCCGTTCAGCACCATGGGGACCAGTCAACTGAAGCTGGAACCTCACATTCGTTTTCGATCACTTGTATCAAAATCATTGTCCGACAAGTCATAGTCCAGTTCAGAGATAATAGGCCAATCATCCTCCACGCAGTAGTTTTGCTTTATGCATTCACTTTGATCTCTCGCTAGATGTCAATGCCATTTTTACTGTTGTTTGCGCCTTGCTACTCACACAAGCGCAGGAAATCTCGGTCAAACCAATTAAACTAACTTTCCTTCTAGCAACGAGAGTCCAGCTAAAACATAACAGTTGGTTTTGTCCCAGTTTACAGTTGATTACCATTGTCAACTCCTACTTTTGACAAAAGTCGACATCAACCTTGAAAGAGTTAAAAATGACAATGTCAGCGTTGTAAGTGCTGATATCAAGGAAAATTAATTACGGTAGATACTCACTGTGAGATTAGATCCTTTATAGCGCCCGACCCGGCACAAACTCACTCGGAGGCACTTTTATTTTCTTCAGCTGGAGGGCACGTCTTCCCCCTAATCCCCCCAGTCACAACACACTCCCAAAAGCACTTAAATCACACAACACAGTCCTTTTCCTTCTGGCACCACCACTCTTCCCATCTAGCTTCGTCCTCCACCTCCCGACTCTGGCTCCTGAATGGTGGTTGCCGGCCCTTTTTAGAGCCCACCCGGAAGTGCTCCAGGTGCTTGATAATAATAATAATAATAATACATTTTATTTATATAGCGCCTTTCCCATGCTCAATTGATCACCTATTTCTGATTGCACTTCTGGGCAGGGCTGTAGAGTTGTCCCAGCCGGCTCAGGGACCCATGCAGCACCCCCCTGGCAGCCACCCCAGATCCCAACAGGGCTGTGGAGAACTCCATCTCCCATGGAGCCCTGCAGGAAACTGAGGCACCATTGTCCGCCAGGGAGGCTGCCACCAAGTGTCCCGGGGGAGGTAATGAGGAGCCCATGGTTGCTCTCCCGGAACATATGTAGAAGGGGCGTCCAGGCCGGGCATGGAACCCGGCCGCCCATCACATTGTATACAAGTCGGTCCTTGAAACATGAAAAATCAATCATAAAATCAGACCCCGACACTTACATTTTTTTTTCATCTTCTTGCCTCCTCCAATCTCGCACCAGTTTCTCAGACACATTAAATTTTGTTGCAGCAGCACAGTTACCAATTTCTTTCGCCACTTCAACGACTTTTACTTTAAAACCAGCTTCATATTTTCTTCTGATCAAAAACGCTCCATCGTAGATAAGGGATGCTCTTACGATAAAGGTGTATGAGGGTGTGAGATACAAAAAACACAAAGTGCAGTGCAAACGTCGCTTCTGAGTAGTTCAGATATTACCGCGTGGTCACGTGGGCACAGTACATAGAAACAAAAAAGGCCGTGTGCTCCGTGGTTACTCTCTCAGGTGGGCGTTAGCATATCGTAATCTCGTGGGGCAATAGCATGAGTTCTCCACTTATATGACCGACATTATAAAATAGTGGAAATTATACGGTAAAATCAACTCCCAACTTATCCCAACTATATCCAAACACAAGGTCACGGGGGTCTGCTGGAGCCAATCCCAGCCAGCACAGGGCACAAAGCAGGAATAAATCCCGGGCATGCCTCTCTAGCCCACCGCAGGGCACACACACACACCAAGCACACACACTAGGGACAATTTAGGATCGGCAATGCACCTAACCTGCATGTCTTTGGACTGTGAGAGGAAACCCACGCAGACACTGGGAGAACATGCAAACTCCACGCAGGGAGAAACTGGGAAGTGAACCCAGGATTTCTCTTTATTTTGGACCTAATTTAATGATTAGTTAAAATTGCTTTTATATTATATTATCCATCCATTATCCAACCCACTATATCCTAACCACAGGGTCACAGGGGTGTGCTGGAGCCAATCCCAGCCAACACAGGGCACAAGGCAGGAAACAAACCCCAGGCAGGGCGCCAGCCCACCACAGGGCACACACACACACACACCAAATACACACTAGGGACAATTTAGGATCGCCAATGCACCTAACCTGGATGTCTTTGGACTGTTGGAGGAAACCCACGCAGACACGGGGAGAGCATGCAAACTCCACGCAGGGAGGACCTGGGAAGTGAACAACAGGTCTCCTGACTGCGAGGCAGCTGCGCTACCCACTGCGCCACCGGGAGAACCTAAACACGAGTATATACGATAGATATACAAATAGTACAAGTTGAGCAAGTGCAAAATATTTACGAATAGACAAACAGCAGAGTTACCAGTTAAATGTTGTAAAAACAGTTCGGAGTAACCCTAAGTACGTTTATTTAGGATTTGAATACTTTACGGGGCGGCACAGTGGCACAGTGGGTAGCACTGCTGCCTCGCAGTTGGGAGATCTGGGGACGTGAGTTCGCTTCCTGGGTCCTCCCTGCATGGAGTTTGCATGTTCTCCCCGTGTCTGCGTGGGTTTCCTCCCACAGTCCAAAGACATGCAGGTTAGGTGCATTGGCGATCCTAAATTTGGCTTGGTGTGTTTGTGTGTGTCCTGCGGTGGGTTAGCACCCTGCCCGGGATTGGTTCCTGCCTTGTTCCCTGTGTTGGCTGGGATTGGCTCCCTTGACCCTGTGTTCGGATTCAGCGGGTTGGCAGATGGATGGATACTTTACGGGGTGAAGTGGAGATGGTGTGTAATTTAAGATGGAAGTGGAAAATGCACAGCCAACTTTCAATTTTCTATTTGACAAATAAGAAGAAAGATCAGCATGAGCTCAAGCGTGTGCAAAAGGAACTCCAAGTCCAGCTCAGGGCGGCGAAGGAGCAGTAGAGGAGAAAGCTGGAGCAAAAGTTGCAGAATAACAGCATGAAGGAAGTGTGGGATGGGATGAAGATCATCACTGGCTGCAGCTCGAAGCGGGGTACCACCATCGAGAGAGAAGTGAAGAGAGCAAACCAAAAGAACAACTTCTTTAACAGGTTTGACCACCCTAACCCACTCTCACTCTCACCTCGGAGTACTGCACCCTCCACACATCCTTCTGCTGATACCAGCATAGGAGAGACATCCCCACCCATAATTACAACAGCGCAGGTGAGCAGAGAGCTGAGGAGACTTCGTGCCAGCAAAGCAGTGGGTCCAAATGGAGTATCGCCACAACTGTTGAAGGTCTGTGCATCGGAGCTGGGGGGTCCTCTACAGCGCATCTTCAACCTGAGCCTGGAACAGGGGAGAGTCCCGAGGCTTTGGAAAACATCTTGTATCACCCCAGTCCCAAAGGTATCACATCCTAGTGAGCTGAATGACTTTCGGCCTGTTGCTCTGAGATCACATGTGATGAAGACCATGGAGAGGCTACTGCTTCACCACCTTAGGCCACAGGTTCAACACGCCCTTGACCCTCTGCAGTTTGCATATCAGGAGAAGGTGGGAGCGGAAGATGCCATCATCTATATGCTACACTGATCCCTCTCCCACTTGGACAGAGGCAGTGGTGCTGTAAGAATTATGTTTCTAGACTTCTCTAGCGCCTTCAACACAATCCAACCTCTGCTCCTCAGGGACAAGCTGACAGAGATGGGATTAGATTCATACCTAGTGACATGGATTGTGGACTATCTTAAAGACAGACCTCAGTATGTGCGTCTTGGGAACTGCACGTCTGACATTGTGGTCAGCAACACAGGAGCGCCACAGGGGACTGTACTTTCTCCGGTCCTGTTCAGCCTATATACATCAGACTTCCAATACAACTCGGAGTCCTGCCACGTGCAAAAGTTCACTGATGATACTGCTATCGTGGGCTGCATCAGGAATGGGCTGGAGGAGGAGTATAGGGACCTAATCAATGACTTTGTTAAATGGTGCGACTCAAACCACCTACACCTGAACACCAGCAAAACCAAGGAGCTGGTGGTGGATTTTAGGAGGCCCAGACCCCTCATAGACCCCGTGATCATCAAAGGTGACTGTGTGCAGATGGTGCAGACCAATAAATATCTGGGAGTGCAGCTGGATGATAAATTAGACTGGACTGCCAATACTGATGCGCTGTGCAAGAAAGGACAGAGCCGGTTATACTTCCTTAGAAGGCTGGCGTCCTTCAACATCTGCAATAAGATGCTGCAGATGTTCTATCAGACAGTTGTGGTGAGTGCCCTCTTCTACGCAGTGGTGTGCTGGGGAGGCAGCATTAAGAGGAAAGGCGCCTCACGCCTGGACAAACTGGTGAGGAAGGCAAGCTCTATTGTTGGCATGGAGCTGGACAGTTTAACATCTGTGGCAGAGCGAAGGGCGCTGAGCAGGCTCCTATCAATTATGGAGAATCCACTGCATCCACTGAACAGGATCATCTCCAGACAGAAGAGCAGCTTCAGCGACAGACTGCTGTCACTGTCCTGCTCCACAGACAGAATGAGGAGATCGTTCCTCCCCCAAACTATGCGACTCTTTAATTCCACCCGGGGGGGGTAAACGTTAATATTTAACATTATACAAAGTTATTGTCTGTTTTTCACCTGCATTATTATCATTCTTTAATTTAATATTATTTATTGTATCAGTATGCTGCTGCTGAAGAATGTGAAATTCCCATTGGGATTAATAAAGTATCTATCTATCTATCTATCTATCTATCTATCTATTTAAATGTTAAAACAGCCTGCCATAGACCTGTGCGTTAATGGAATATCACTGCTTACGGTTAAAACGAAAAGCGGCTTCTTTCTTATTAGGTGCCCTTATTGCAACATGAGTGCTGTCAAGGGCTCTGATTCCGAGAGGTGAAACTCACACGGCTGTAAATTTGCCTTTTTGTGCTGCTAAACACCTGTAATGTTTTATGTCTGCGCACCCACACCATACAATAACTGGATATAGCGTCTGGCCAGTCAATTAATGGCAAAGTGGATATGACAAAGTGGAGCTTGGCCGAGGTGCTCCTGACCTGTCAGCCATTGACCTGAGACGTGACAACAGGTAACCGATATGAACTGACTAAAAAATAAACTCAAAATGTCCTTCCGTGTGAATACGCAGCATTGGCCCTCTTTAATGGGAACTGAAGCCCAGTCTGTATGTCATATTCAACACGTGTTTGTCACGTCAACACACATTCTAATAAGGACTGGCGGATATGAATTATTACACGTGTCAGTCATCATTGAGAGGGTTTGGCTGCATTTCCCAACTTGACCAGGGGTGTCGTCATTTCCCAGTTTCTTTGACATGTTGCTCACGAATACGTCTGATTTGCTCTAAATATTTGCACAGTTCTCCCAATCAAGTTCTCTTGAAAAGGCAATACAGTATTTTTCTGTGTTCTTTCTTTAATTAAGGTGCAGTTCACCTTGAATTTATTAGTCATTGTGATTGGTCTGTCCTGAGCGGGAACTTGGCCAATCAGAGTGCTCCACTTTGAACCCTGTAGTTTAGCTTGGTGGCATCTCAGCAGTAAAGTAAGTGTTAGCTTAATTATATAAATGCAGTAAGTAAAATTTAATTGCTTGGCCTTAAAGTACAGTATGTTGTTAATGTGATTAAGTTTTTATTCTTGAATATTTATATAATGTTTCAGTATGGTTTCTAAAATGTAGAAGTTTAGAGGATGCAGGCCATTTCTCTAGAGTTTCATCCATGTTTTTGTATTAGAATTACAGTACTGTAGTTTCCTCATGTATAGTATTTGTGTGTGTGTGTAAATATACTGCTCAAAAAAATGAAAGGACCCCTTTTGAATGAGAGTACAGCATCAAGTCAATGACACTGGTGGGCTATTGATGTGGTCAGTGAAGTAGCAGAGGGGCTTGTTCATCAGTTTCTGCTGCTTTGGTGCACTAGGGGGGCCACAATGAGACGACCCCCAAAACAGGAATGAATGGTTTAACAGATGGAGGGAGGCCACTGACATTTTCTCCTCCTCATCTGCTTTGTCACTCGTTTTGCATTTGGCTACGGTCAGTGTCACTACTGGTAGCATGAGGCCATACCTGGACCTTACAGAGCTGGCACAGGTGGTCCAACTTCTCCAGGATGGCAGGCACATCAATACGTGGCATTGCCAGATGGTTTGCTGTGTCTCCCAGCACAGTCTCAAGGGCATGGAGGAGACTCCAGGAGACAGACAGGCAGTTACCCCAGGAGAGCTGGACAGGGCCCCTCATAGAAGATCCTTAACCCATCAGCAGGACCCACTGCTATCTGCTCCTTTGGGCAAAGAGGAACAGGATGAGCACTGGCAGAGCCTACAAAATGACCTCCAGCAGGCAGGCAGGCCACTGGTGTGAATGTCTCTGACCAAACAATCAGAAACAGACTCCATGAGGGTGGTCTGAGGGTGCAACGTCCTCAAGTGGGCACAATGGAGCTCAATTGGCATTGGCCACAGAATAGCAGAATTGGCAGGTCCACCATTGGCGGGTGTCGTGTGCTTTTCACAGATGAGAGCAGGTTCACCCTGAGCACATGTGACAGACGTGAAATGGTCTGGAGAAGCCGTGGAGAACATTATGCTGCCTGTGACATTGTTCAGCATGACCGGTCTGGTGGTAGGTCAGTGATGGTCAGTCTGGGGAGGCATATCCATAGAGGGACGCACAGACCTCTACAGGCTAGACAACGGCACCTTGACTGCCATTAGGTATCAGGATGAAATCCTTGGACCCATTGTCAGACCCTATGCTGGTACAGGGGGTCCTAGGTTCCTCCTGTTGCACGACAATGCCCGGCCTCATGTGCCGAGAGGATAAAGGAATTGATACCATTGACTGCCCAGAGCTCACTCGCCTGACCTCAATCCAATGGGGGGGGTGGGGGGGCAGACGGGCACACAAACTACTGAGTACGATTTGGAGTTGCTGCAATGACATTTTGGCAAAATAGAAGAGTCTGCCTTCCACATCATTTTTTCCCTTTGATTTTCGGGGTGACTTTGAATTCAACCCCCTGTAGGTTCATCATTTTCATTTCCCTTTCGTTCCTCACACATCACCATATCAGTCCATAGCAGTAGAGATGGCCAGCAGGATTTTTTTCCCATTCAGATCTGATGGGTTTTCAAAGTGTGCCTTTCATTTTTTTGAGTAGTTTATATATATATATACTTTAGATAGATAGATAGATATGAAAGGCACTATATAATATAGATAGATAAATATGAAAGGCACTATATAAGATAGATAGTTTTTTTTTATTTTTAAAAACAAACTTTATTGACAAAAAAAAAAAACATCAGTCAACAATACAACAACTTACGCATTATATTATTACACATTATTATAAATACATTTTCATGTTAAATATTTTTGGAAAAACACAACTGAACCCACAAACTCCCCTAAAAAACAAACCGCAGTTCTTCATTAATACAGTCACATAATATACTATTCACACACCATATTGCTTTAAACTTGTCAAGATTCTTTGTGGATTTGTAAAAATTAAAATCTATCAAAATGCGACTAATGCACAGTATTTTAAAAACTACAACTGGATCTTGTAAACCACTCCCTACAATTTTGTACTTTCTGGTTTTCCAAATGGCTAATTTACTTTGCTCCATAATAAAGTTTGCCAAATTTACATTGTTTACATTTCTTTTTGTTTTTTTTTTTAAAATATAAATTAGATAGATAGATAGATAGATAGATAGATAGATAGATAGATAGATAGATAGATAGATAGATAGATAGATAGATAGATAGATAGATAGATAGATAGATAGATAGATATGAAAGGCACTATATAAGATAGATAGATAGATAGATAGATAGATAGATAGATAGATAGATAGATAGATAGATAGATAGATAGATAGATAGATAGATAGATAGATAGATATGAAAGGCACTATATAACATAGATAGATAGATAGATAGATAGATAGATAGATAGATAGATAGATAGATAGATAGATAGATAGATATGAAAGGCACTATATAAGATAGATAGTGTAACAGATAGAGACACTGTCGACCCCTTGAACCCTCAGACCAGACGTCAGACACCAGATAAAAGTCCAATATGATTTTATTTTATAATAACTATGTGCACCAAGCACACTCCACTCCACTATATTCATAAATAAACACAATAATAAATCAACAATCAATCCTCCACTCCCAGACGCGTTGCCACCATTCCACCCAGCTCAGCTCACTGTCTGGGATTTCCCATGGTCCTTTTATAGTCCATGACCCGGAAGTGTTTGTCCCTCAGTCCATGTGACTTTCTATCACTTCAGGGTCAGGCAAAAACTTCTCTTTTTCTTCAGCCCAGAAGTATATCATTTCTTCTGTTTCCGTGAGTTGGAAATACTTCCGGGCTATATGGAAAATATAAATCTCTGGGCCTCCCTGCAGCGACTCCTGGCAGCCCCGAAGTTATCCAGCAGGGTTGTGTATTAAAACTCCATAGTCCATGATGCCCTGCTGGAATTCGGGGCATCTCCACGTTGCAAGGAGGACTCCACCTAGCGGCCTGGGGGTATTGGCCAGGATGAATAGCCGGCCATATTCCACAATAGATAGATAGATAGATAGATAGATAGATAGATAGATAGATAGATATGAAAGGCACTATATAGATAGATAGATAGATAGATAGATAGATAGATAGATATGAAAGGCACTATATAAGATAGATAGATAGATAGATAGATAGATATGAAAGGCACTATATAAGATAGATAGATAGATAGATAGATAGATAGATAGATAGATAGATAGATAGATAGATAGATAGATAGATAGATAGATAGATAGATAGATAGATAGATATGAAAGGCACTATATAAGATAGATAGATAGATAGATAGATAGATAGATAGATAGATAGATAGATAGATAGATAGATAGATAGATAGATAGATAGATAGCGGTGTTGACTATCATAGCTCCCAAGTCCAGGGTTCAAACTCCCAGGCCTGTCACGTTGTCTTTGAGGAGTTTCTTTGTTCTTCCTCTGCCTTGACATTTTTTTCTCACTTTGGCTACTGCAGTTTTTCTTCACCATACTGAAAGAGAACCTGTGTTGGGTTTGCGGGTTTGGTGCTTTTGAGTGTACCCTGTGGTCAGCTGGCACACCCTTCAGGGTTGGTGACTGGCTTGTGCCCGATGCTGCTGAGATATGTTGTGTCATCTAATGTCATTTCTCTGAGTTGGGATAAAACGCGATCGAACAAAGGATAGCCGGATGGTCTGACGTTGTCCTTCAGCACAGTTTTCTGTCCTCCGTTTGAATTTACAGCTCTGATGGTGCCGACCAGGTAGCACAGACAAAGCGCCCTCTGCAGGCTGATTCTTTGTGGACTCTAATATCATTCATTGAGTTATGGCTGGCTATGTAATTGTATGATGATGAGAGCTTGAGGGAAAGCTGTGCCTCTTTGTAGGCCTGAGGGGGCCACTGCCTGCATGTGTGAGCTTCAAATTCAGAAAACTCAGTAAGAAGAGCCCAGGGAGTGCAGATGAATCAAGTGGTGTGTGACAATGATGCTTACTAGGGAGCTGGAGGAACCGGAAAGTGAAAGCAGTCCATCTCAGTTCATGATGATGGCAGGAAGCTGGGGATCAAGTCTGAGTCATCAGTAAGTTTTGATAAGTAAATTACCAATGGAAGCAAATTCATCCATCCATTATCTAGCCCGCTATATCCTAACATCAGGGTCACGGGAGTCTGCTGGAGCCAATCCCAGCCAACACAGGGCGCAAGCTAGGAAACAAACCCCGGGCATGCCGCCAGCCCACCGCAGGGCACGGAAGCAAATCTCAAAACTAAAATCTTTTCTCTCACAGAAGGACTTAGAAACACCCATTCAATTTTTGTATCACATCTTGGCTAGACTATTGTAACTGCTTATATCTGGAATTGCCCAAATCTGCTCTCTCGCACCTTCAGCTGGTTCAAAGCACAGCAGCTAGTACTAAGAAGAAGAATCCTGTCTCTCCTGTACTGGCCTCTCTCCACTGGTTACCAGTGCAATTTTGCATCGATTTTAAAATTTTGTTCGTTTTTAAAGCAGTGCCTGCTCTCGCTCCCAAATACATCTTCCCTTTCCTTCATCTGCACTCAGCATTGTGGGCATCGAGGTCATTTGGATGACTACTCCTCATAGTGCCAACATCTCGGCTGAAGTCCTGGGGCGACTGAGCTTTCTCAGTGGGTGCCCTTAGGCTGTGGAATGGTCTGCCTCTCCACATCAGGTCTTCATCTTCTATCAAGGTTTTTAAAACTCACCGTAAGACCCTCTTCTTCTCTTCCGCCTTTCACAGTGTCTAAGGGTGTGGGCGACGGTGTTAATTGATGGCTTTATTAATCTGTCTGTTCACTATTGTTTGTATTGTGTTTTATTGTGTGATCCACTAAGAGGAGTTGGGGAGCTCAGACGTTCCTCTGGTTTCCTTCTATAAGGCTGGGCAGTGGAGATGTGTGACTTCATGACTTGGAGGAATAAGAAATCTGAACGTCTGCTCAACATAACCAGGAGGTGATAATTCAGACATAAAGAAACCTTAGGAGCCTGGAAGGGAAGAGCTGATATCCATGTCTTTAGAAAGAGTTGAACAGATCTGAGAGGTCCCGTCTTCATTTCCAGATAATGAATGAGGTTCTCTAATGATATTCAACCACTTAAAAATGATAAGCTGAGCTGGAGTCAGCACCTCTGGTTTTCCCCGCAGATTGCTCCCCTAATGCTCTGCAGTCCTGCCAAGTGACAGTAAATCTTCCCCTCGAGAGCTTTGTGAGCAGTGGCAGCCTCCCTTTGGGCGAGCCGCACACATAATTTATTTCCAAACAATTAGTTAAAACACAGACCATCCCAGCAACAAAAAATGTTTCACCGGAGGGCTGTTTGATGTTTATCTCCTTAAAATTAGCAGGAAAAAGAGAGGAAAAATGGGGTGGGGGGGATGGGACGAAAATGGAGAAAATTGCATCAAATGACAAAGGCGGCGAGAAACAAAGCTGTGCATTCATTACAGTCAACCCTAGTGGTGCCAAGTCAGGATACGACAAAAACTCCCAGCAGGTATGAGCCAATGTGACGATAGATAGATAGATAGATAGATAGATAGATAGATAGATAGATAGATAGATAGATAGATAGATAGATAGATAGATAGATAGATAGATAGATAGATAGATAAGTGAAAGGCACTATATAATAGATAGATAGATAGAGAAGTGAAAGGTACTATATAATAGATAGATAGATAGATAGATAGATAGATAGATAGATAGATAGATAGATAGATAGATAGATAGATAGATAGATAGATAGATAGAGAAGTGAAAGGCACTATATAATAGATAGATAAGTGAAAGGCACTATATAATAGATAGATAGATAGATAGATAGATAGATAGATAGATAGATAGATAGATAGATAGATAGATAGATAGATAGATAGATAGATAGATAGGAAAGGCACTATATAATAGATAGATAGATAGATAGATAGATAGATAGATAGATAGATAGATAGATAGATAGATAGATAGATAGATAGATAGATAGATAGATAGATAAGTGAAAGGCACTATATAATAGATAGATAGATAGAGAAGTGAAAGGTACTATATAATAGATAGATAGATAGATAGATAGATAGATAGATAGATAGATAGATAGATAGATAGATAGATAGATAGATAGATAGATAGATAGAGAAGTGAAAGGCACTATATAATAGATAGATAAGTGAAAGGCACTATATAATAGATAGATAGATAGATAGATAGATAGATAGATAGATAGATAGATAGATAGAGAAGTGAAAGGCACTATATAATAGATAGATAAGTGAAAGGCACTATATAATAGATAGATAGATAGATAGATAGATAGATAGATAGATAGATAGATAGATAGATAGATAGATAGAGAAGTGAAAGGCACTATATAATTGATAGATAGATAGATAGATAGATAGATAGATAGATAGATAGATAGATAGATAGATAGATAGATAGATAGATAGATAGATAGATAGAGAAGTGAAAGGCACTATATAGATAGATAGATAGATAGATAGATAGATAGATAGATAGATAGATAGATAGAGAAGTGAAAGGCACTAGATAGATAGATAGATAGATAGATAGATAATTTTTTTTTTTTTTTTAATTTTTAAAATGACCTTTATTTTAAACAGTAACAAAAACATTAACAAAACAATATACACATTCAATTAACATAAAAAAAACAAGCGTCATAATAAACAAGAAGCCATACATCCGACCCCAACTACTCCCCCTTTACACTCCTCTTACTCCACACATTAATAATAACTTTAACAGTTAATAATTCATTAAAACACAAAGACCACCTGTACTCCCCTTTACACTCCTCCTACTCCGCACATTAATAATAAATTTAACAGTTAATAATTCAGTATAACACAAAGACCACCTGTACTACCCTTTACACTCCTCCTACTCCGCACAATAATAACTACATGATGTTGATGCCCACCATTACTATCTTGTTATTCCCAGTTGAACACCAGTTCACCCCTCTCCACAGCACACAGTACCTGTCGTGTCCCCCACATGTCGCTAAACATTTCTAAATTGTTAGTTAATTTATGATACATGAAATCAAGTTTCAGTCTACTTTTAATTAAAATTTTAAAGAGCAGCAGAGCGTCAGTCCCCATGAGGTTCTTCTCTTTGTTTCTCCTTGTTTTTAAAATTGCTAACTTGGCTTGTCCTAACAGAAAATTTCCAATAACACATTTATTCTTATTTTTTTGGCAACAATTAATACCAAAGACAAAGCAAATAGTAGAGAACTTAAAACCAAATCCACCAAGAAGAGAGTCCAAGAACCTGAACAACGGCTTCAGCCGTGCACAGTGAATAAACAGATGAAAAATGGTTTCTCTCACAGTACAGAACGGACACTGGTCAGTCTCTGAAACTTTAATCGTAAACAGAAACGAGTTTGTGGCTAAGGCCGAGTGTGTTATCCTCCACTGCAGATCTCCAAGTCTTTTCTGTAATGGGAGTTTATAATAAGCTCTCCATGAAGGTGAGATGTTCTCAGAGACCTGCAGTTCCTTCCTCCACAGTGTGTCAGGTAACTCCTTCAATTGATTATAAAATGTCACTTTGACACACAGTTTATACAGTTCTTTTTTGGTAAACAGTTCAAAGTCTTTTTCAACTACAGTACCAAAACGGAGAAGGCGCCCAGGCCTGTCTGTGTGGTCAGTGACATTTGGCCTCACGATAATGGCAGGTGATGTCATCTCTGCCTCTAGTTTGTCCTCACCTTTGAAATATTCGGCACACACAGAACTCGCTCCTGACCTCCTCAGTGCTGTTTTTACCTGGCTGAGAAAAAGTTCAACCAGGCGTATTGATCTGATGCCCAGGACTGTCGCTAGGTGGGCTGGGGTGTGCCAGCACCTCATATCTGTGTTAATCAGGTCAATTATTTTTAAAAGTCTATTGTTCAAAAGAATAGATACAAAAAATTCTGAAAGCAATAATGGGCATTCTATCAGAGGATTCCACACTAAAGGTTCTTCTATGAACCAATTAGTACTCTCCAGATTTAGCCTGGTCCTCCTGAGGTTTCTGTGCCAGATTTGAAGTGCGGAATGATAAAATTTTGGCAACTCAGACCGAACAAACACTGCATTGTTTAAAAAGAAAAAATGTTCAGCAAAATTGAAGCCTCTTACTCTGCGAAATAAAGTAAAGGCCAGCTGTCTCCACGGCAGGTGCTCGGGTCCGTATAAGAGTCGATGTAACATTTGGAGTCTAAATGCCTCCATCTTGCTTAACAAGTCAATGAGTCCCTGACCGCCTTCTTCTACAGGCAGATACAGGACACTACGCCTCACCCAATGTATTCCATCCCAAAAGAACTCTAAAATCATGCTCTGGATGGTCTTGATGATAGATAATGGGGGGTCAACACACTGCAACTTATGCCAGAACATGGAGGCTATTAAATTATTAATAATGAGGACCCTGCCACGACAGGAGATCTCCTTATGAAGGTATTTCCATTTGTTCAGCCTGGCTTGAACTCTTTCTACCCAGTCTGCCCAGTTTTCTTCAGCAAAATCTCCCTTTCCCAAAAACACCCCCAGGTATCTGAAGACTCTTCTATTCCACTGAAGACCACCAGGCAGGTCTGGCGGGTCCCCATTCCTCCAGTTGCCAATCAAAAAAGCATTGCTTTTGTCCCAATTAATCTTTGCAGACGACAGTTGCTCAAATTTATCCAGGCAATATTTCAGTGCCGTGATGTCTCCAGGATGACAGATAAACACTGACAAATCATCTGCATACGCGACCACCTTAAGGTTTAAGTTCGGGCACTGAGGGATGTTCAGACCTTGAAGGTGGATGCGAAGCTGCTGCAGTAGTGGCTCGATGGACAGCGAGAAGAGCATACCGGACAGAGAGCAGCCCTGACGTATCCCTCTGGTTACTTGGAGAGGGGCTGTTAATGCTCCATTCAATTTCACGACACTAAAGACGTTGTGATATAAAAGTCCAATGTGCTTAATGAACGAAGGTCCAAAGCCAAAAGCCTTCAGAACTGCTAAGAGATACTTGTGGTCCACCCTGTCAAATGCTTTCTCTTGATCCAGTGATAAAAGTCCAGCGTCAAAACCAAAGAGTCTGGCCGCATCAATCACGTCTCGAACCAAGAAGATGTTGTCCAGAATACACCTGTTTGGGACACAGTATGTCTGCTCTGGGTTCACGATACTCGCCATGACTCCTCTTAACCGATTAGCCAGGGCTTTGGAGAAGATTTTATAATCCGCACATAGCAGGCTGACTGGACGCCAGTTCTTTAACTCCGTGAGGTCTCCTTTTTTTGGGAGTAGTGTGATCACCGCTCTGCGACAGGAGAGGGGCATTTCACCCACTCGCAAACTTTCACTGAAAACCTCTGCCAGATCAGCGCCAAGGTGAGACCAAAAGGCTTTAAAAAATTCAACAGGCAACCCGTCGATACCTGGGGATTTACCAATGTTCAGTTCATTCAAGGCTGTAGTCAAGTCCTCCAGAGAAATCATAGTTTCCAAGAAGTCCTTCTCTCTATCTGGAATCTGAGGCAAGTCTTGGAGAAAAAAAGACGTCTCTAAAGGAACCTCTAAAATGTCCGCAGAAAACAGTCGCTGATAAAACTGATGTGCCCAGGCTCGAAGGGCTTCAGGCTCCAGCAGTTCCTGACCTTTGTCATTCTTTAAACAGTTAATAATCCTACTTTGGCCAATGGTTTTTTCCAAACTAAAAAAGAATTGTGTGGGAGCGTCCATCTGGGTGAGCGACTGCATTCTCGAGCGGACGAGTGCGCCGTTGACTTTCTTGTCCATGAGGTCTAACAATAATTGTTTCTTAGTTTTCAGGGACTCAAAGGTGTGGCCGTCAAAGTTAGAACATAAACCTGAATGAAGGTCTTCAATTTCCTTCTCCAGCTCCAAAATGGCCGCATTCACATCTCTGGTGGTCTGCTCTGTGTATTGTTGGCACAATACGCGTATCTCAGTTTTAGTACAATCCCACCATTGCCTCAGTGAGCTGAAATTCTTCTTTTTGCATCTCCATTGAGTCCAGAAATACACGAAACAGTTGATAAAGTGGGGGTCTTTCAATAGATTACTATTAAAGTGCCAGTAGGACTTGACAGAATGTTTAGAGAGAAAAGAAATTCGAAGGAAAACAAGAGAGTGGTCAGATAAGGCAGTTGGAAGAATGGAGCAGTTAGTAATGAGATTACGGTGATGTTTTTGGATGTAAAATCTGTCAAGTCTGGCCATAGAAAGCAGCCCAGCTGAGCCCTTTACCCACGTATATTGTCGGACCCCCGGATGAAAATCTCTCCAAATATCAATGAGATTATTTTTGGTGACCACAGAACCCAATGCGATGACGGACCCCGGATGAGGTTCTAGCCCATTCCTGTCCAACTGTGCATTATCTGTGCAATTAAAATCACCCCCCACAAACACCAGCTCATCATCCTCACACGTCTTCAGCACATCATTTAAAACAGAGAAGCAGTGAGTTCTCTCAGTCCCTGAGTTTGGGGCGTACACATTAATAAACACCCACTTCTTGTCCCCCATAAGTGCTTCTACCTTCATCAGCCTCCCCTGGATTAACTCCGAACAAACCGCCCTGTCTGGTACAAAACTTTTTGAAAACAGGATTGCGACACCTGCACTGATATTGGAGCCATGACTTAAATGTGCCACCCCCTGCCACTCTCTGTGCCAGTCAGACTGATTTACCACGTCAGTGTGTGTTTCCTGAAGGAAGGTCACATTCATCTTTTTTTGCGCTAAGTGCTCAAATAGAGCCGTTCGTTTTACCAAATCTCTGCAGCCGTTTATATTTAAAGAGCACAGGGAATAGACAGGCATAATACAGGAGAGTAAAGTAGCAGTCAACAACACGGATTTAACCCAAAAAACGGGGAATTGCATTAAAACTGCCATCATGATTGCTCTTCAAGGGAACGTTTCACTTTACTGATAATATTTTTTAAGCGGACTCTCTCTTTGGAGGTCAGTCCTAGTTCAGCAGCCCGATGACGCACTTGTTTCGCTGAGTTCAGAAATTGATGAAGATCAGGAAAGTGTTCGACAATCCTGATCCCTCGCTTCCCTTCTAAAAATTCTAAAAACTGCAAAATATTTTCTGTGCTGTAGGCCTCGCTTAAGCTCGAGTGAGATGACAGATCCACCCTGATTGACGGGTCTGATTCATTGCCGTCCTCCCCTCCATCTCCTGTCACTGTGCTGTCAGTCTGCTGCAGAGCACTAGCGGCGGCCTCTACACCTTCAGTTTTCGTGCTCTTCTTGGCTCGTCCACCACTGGTTGTTTGCTCTTTTCTCTTTCTGGTTACCGGCTTAACCACACTGTGTTCACCGTCACCGTCTTCACAGAGCATTTCTCCATCGGCCCCCGTCACTTGTGTTTCTTCAGCAGGCAATGACTGCACAGTCAGATCGCTCTTCTCCGCCCCCCCTTGAGAAGGCGCAGCGCTTGGGTCCGTCTCTGTAGCGGCAACACTCTCAGTGGGTGTCTTCTGTAAAAGCGCTGCAGAGTCATCTGTATAACATTCGACCTCTGGTACAACCGTAGACACCACCTCCTCCTCTTCATGGCTGACTTCAGCCTTCTTATTCCCACTACTTTCACTAATTTGCCCGTCATCGGCCGCTGCGCCCGTAACTATTTCAGTCCTCGGGTAGTTTTCCATCGCAGGCTCTCTGCTTGACACTTCCGGCTCCCTTGCTTCATGTCCCGGGCCTACAGTGACACTTTGTACGGTTGTTATCACACCCTGATCTTCAGCCACTTCATCAGAATCATAACTTTGATCTTCCATTTCTGAATCACTAAACACCGACTCATTTTCTTCATTGTCCGAAGTGCTATTACGGGGCTCTCTGTGCTCGCCAGACGGTCCCGGCTTATCCGGGTTGACGGTCATCTCACCTCGCTTACACAGACTCGCTTTGTGCCCCGTCTGACCACACTTAAAACATTTCATTAGTTCTGTAGTGATAAAAACTATATACTCATAACCCTCTACTTTAAATTTCAAGGCCACATCAAGCTCCTCACGCGAGTTATTCAGCAGCATGTACACCTGTCTCCTAAAAGACACGACGTGCTTCAAATCAGGAGAACGGCAGCCAAGCGGAATCATAACTAAGTCCGATAGGACTTCACCATATCGACGAAGTTCAGTTAATAAAGCCTCATTTTTCAAAAATGGTGGAACATTTGAAATAATAACCCTTTTAGCAGGAGTCGATAAAGGCAGGACCGGGACTAGCGAGCCGTTTATTACCAGGCCCTCCTGCACCAGAGTATGCACCATAGCTTCATCGTTTAAAAAGATCACAACCGTTTTATTCATGCGAGAGGCAGACTTTACATTTTTACTACCCACTCTTTTCGCCACCTCAACAACACACGCCTCAACAGAGACCATCGGGTCCACAACCACCTTAATTCCGTGTTTTCGGGAAAGGTGTTCAAAATGTCGCGGGTTAAGCCCTGGAGGCTTTGCTCGGGACGCGGCCATGGCGGCAAGCCGCAGCCGCGTCCAACTATTACAACACTCACCAACAATAAACAATAGACTTTTAAATAAATGGCAAATCAGTAAAAAAATCTGTATACATTAAATTGATAGTAAAAAAAAAGATAGAAAAAGAAAACGAGAAAATACTCACAGAGACCCGCCACGAACGAAACCGCCAACAACCACGCCCACCCCAGACCAGAGTAATCGACAGACAGAGGTTCAACAGACAGAAAGGATAGATAGATAGATAGATAGATAGATAGATAGATAGATAGAGAAGTGAAAGGCACTATATAGATAGATAGATAGATAGATAGATAGATAGATAGATAGATAGATAGATAAGTGAAAGGCACTATATAATAGATAGATAGATAGATAGATAGATAGATAGATAGATAGATAGATATGAAAGGCACTATATAATAGATAGATAGATAGACAGATAGATATGAAAGGCACTATATAATAGATAGATAGATAGATAGATAGATAGATAGATAGATAGATAGATAGATAGATAGATAGGAAAGGCACTATATAATAGATAGATAGATAGATAGATAGATAGATAGATAGATAGATAGATAGATAGATAGAGAAGTGAAAGGCACTATATAATAGATAGATAGATAGATAGATAGATAGATAGATAGATAGATAGATAGATAGATAGATAGAGAAGTGAAAGGCACTATATAATAGATAGATAGATAGATAGATAGATAGATAGATAGATAGATAGATAGATAGATAGATAGATAGATAAGTGAAAGGCACTATATAGATAGATAGATAGATAGATAGATAGATAGATAGATAGATAGATAGATAGATAGATAGATAGATAGAGAAGTGAAAGGCACTATATAGATAGATAGATAGATAGATAGATAGATAGATAGATAGATAGATAGATAGATAGATAGATAGATAGATAGATAGGTGAAAGGCAGATATTACATCACAATGATATGATAAAGTACGTTATGGCCTGAAAGTCATGTTGGAGGAGATGAACATTCAATGCCTACACAAGTTCAGTTTTACTGCTTGTTTCCAGGATTTCCTGGTTGGCCATTTTACCACCAGGTCCTCTTCTCCATCGACTTCTATCATGTTGTTCACACTCTACAGCTGACCTCTGGGGTTCTTACCATCCACAGATATCTGAAGACTTCACTTCTGACAGTCGCCGTGATCTTTTTGCATCACATCTCCGTACCATCTAAGTGGTCTCCTCTATAAGACGATGCTAACAGGTTCACATTCACTCAGATGCATTGACCCGCCGCCTTCAATCTGTCTTTTAGAGACCCATCACACATCCATCTTACAACACACATCTCAGTTTTCCTCTTCAGCAGTTCCAGCTTTAACGCCCAGGTCCCTCTGTCATTCAGCGTGTGGTCTTCTGCTACTGTAGCCCACCTGCTTCAAGGTGTGACGTGTTGAGTGTTCAGAGCTGCTTTTCTGCACACCTCAGTTGTGACGAGTGCTTATTTGAGTTCCTGTTGCACCAGTCTGGCCATTCTCTTCTGACCTCTGGCATCAACAAGGCGCTGCCACCCACTGGATATTTTCCTTTTTTCAGACTGCTCTCTGTAAATCCTACAGATGGTTGTGCATGAAAATCCCAGTAGATTAGCAATTTCTGACATACTCAGACCATCCCGTCAGGCACCAACAACCATGCCACCTTCAAAGTCACTTCAGTTACCTTTCTTTGCCATTCTGATGCCCAGTTTGAACTTCAGCAGGTCATCTTCACAAGGTCTCCAGGCCAAAATGGATTGAGTTGCTGTCGTGTGATTGGCTGATTAGATATTTGTGTTAACAAGCAGTTGAGCAGGTGTACCTAATAAAGTGGCCGCTGAGTGCAGAAATCAGATTGTTGAGACTGGAACATATTATCCAAAAAAAAAAAAAACCAATATAATATAGTTATCATCATTCAAAGGGCATGAATGGCAAAGACAAAGGTGAAGTGGAATTTGAAGAAGACATTGAACAAACTATAGCCAAGAGACAAATGAAATGATTAAGAATGAACAAAGAAAGATGGGCAAGAAGAAAACTCACGGTGGACTTTTGTGGGGGCTGGAAGTACCTCACAGTAGGCAAAGAAAGTAACAGATGGACTGACATGGGCACACTTCTAAACAAAGCCAGAGATAGGAACAAATGGAGGAAGCCATGTAATGAAGTCGTGCCACAGTGGATGAAAGTGGGAGTGGGTGCCTGATGGTGGGAGTGTGACCAGACTGTGCCAGGGGGTGAGGTTTTGTCCTTTATAATTCTGTGAGCCCTCCTCATGATGTTCTCCAGAGGTAGAAGAGTCGTTCCTGAAATGGGTTTGAGCTTTGCAGTCCTGTGCAGATCAGTTATCAAACCAGACTGGGATGGCATTGGTAGGAATGCTCTCAGTAGTTCCCCTTTAAAAGTCACCAAGGTGTCTGCCTGGCACAGCCTTCAAACGCTGTTGAGATGTCTCTACCAGTGGGACCAAGTAAGACCCTCACAGAGAAATGTGAAGATGTTTCTCCCTCACCACCTCTGCCTCGTCGGGTTACAGTGAGTGATGTCTGCTGCTCCCTTCCTTTTCTGTGGGTCCACAGCCATCTCCTTTATTTTACTAACATGTAAAGAGAGCTGGCACCACGTTACCAGTTTTGCCACCTGTAGGTTGTCTCGAGTGTGGTATCATCTGCAAATTTCATTAATACGAGTGATATTCTGGTGCGGGGGAGCAACACAGTCACTCGTGAAGAGGGTATAAAAACAGGTTGGCTTAGCACACAACCCAGAGGGGGTTCATGTATTAAAATCCATCTGTCGGAAATGCCCGTTCAGATTTGCGCTACCTGTTCGAAAAGCACCAGATGGCAGACCAAGGAACGTGAGAAACTTGTCCTTCGGGGTTGAGGGTCTTGGATGCAGAGCTGTCATCAATAAATAGCAATCTGACCAAACTGTCCTTGTTCTCAAGGTGTGGAAGACCTATATGTATGTAGGTGGAGTGGTGGCTCTGATGCTAGGGATTTGCACTGGCAATCGGGAGGTTCCTCTTCACATGTTCTTGACCCACAGTGGATACTTCAGATGTAATTCATCTCCTTAATATCATGTAATCAGCTTCTGCAATTTGCTTCATGCTCAGCAGATGTCGCTGCTCTTCCGTTTCTTTCTGACATGTAACCTTCTCAATCAATTTGCCTATGCACATTTCCTTAGGAAAGGTGCAAACCTCAGTACCTTTAAAGAGGTCACTTATAGCCATGTTTTTTTTTGTTTCCCAAGCATGAATCATGTCATAAGCTTTCGATTAAGACCAAGACCAAGGTTCTAGTACCAGTGGTTTGTGAGTACCACCTGGTTGCCTCTTTGCATTTGCTGCTATTCTTCTTCATCCAATCATGTAATTAGCTTCTGTAATTTGCTTCATGCTCAGCAGATGTTGCTGTGCTTCCCTTTTTTTTCTGCCAAATCAACTTCTCAATAAATTTGCATAATCAGTTTGCCTTAAGAAGGATGAAAACCTCGATAAAGATTTTTGCTTCACCAACACATATCATGTTAAAAGCATTTGATTAAGATTTTAGCCCTGGTGGATCATAAGTGCCAGCTGGTTGCCTCTTTGTATGTGCTTGATAGGGCAGAGGATGCCAGACCTGTCAATCTTCTTCATCTGATCACGTAATCCACTTCTGCCATTTGCTTCATGTTCAGCAGATGTCACTGCTTTCTCTTTTTTTTCTGCCATGTCAACTTCTTGATCAATTTTCACATTCAGTTTGCCATAAGAAGGATGAAAACCTCAATAACTTCAAGGATGTTGCTGCTAGCCACAGATTTTTGCTTCACCAGCACATATCATGTTATAAGCATTTCATTAAGACCAAGAGCAAGGTTTTAAGCCCTGGTAGTTCATGAGTATCATCTAGTTGCCTCTCTGTATGTGCTTGATATGCCAGAGGATGCCAGAGCTCTCAGCCTTCTTCATCCAATCACATAATCCACTTCTGCAATTTGCTTCATGCTCAGCAGATGTTGCTGCTCTTTTTTTTTTTCACCATCATATCACTTTCTTGATCAGTTTTCCTATGCAGTTTGCCATAGGACTGATATGAACCTAGAAACACTTTGCGGAGATTGTCGCTAGATGTCTGTTTTGCTTCACCAGCACGATCATGTCGTAAGCTTTCAATTACGACCAAGATTGAGGTTCGAGCCCCAGTGGTTCAGCAATCGTGTGACAGATGACACAACCCCAAGCATTTCATATACATAGATATCACATTCAAAAGGAGATGGAAGAACGTCCATTATTAGGGTGGGATTCAAAGGTAGACAATTCCTTTAGAATGATGGAGATGTGAGCCGAGTAGTATGAGGTTCAGTGGGTGATAATGGGAGGATCGATTTAGCGATACAGGACTCCAAGTGAAGAAATGGGGATGTCACTTTTCCTGGAGATGGTTTGAAGGAGTTTATGGGAATGCTTCACTCGAGGGACAGAGTGACAGTCTCCCATTTGTCTCAAACTTTCAAAGTCTTTTTTTATTTTTAGAGAGGGTCCTGAGTTATGGTGAGGATGACGCCGGCTCCCTTTCATATGTGCACCCGCATTCCCAGGCTGTCCTTTGAAAAAAACACAATAAAACGACAGCTCGGCATTTGATGGATTTCACCTGTCATTCCCCTCATCCCCCTGAGGCTGGGCGTGGGGTGTGAGAGCACAGGTGTGTGCCCTGAATTCACCTGGGAACCACATGAGCGGCCCACCCAACAATGCTGCACAGCCCACCTGGCTGGCCACAGATTACGGCCACGCACACTCACCTCGCATGGACATAGGGGTCCAGCTGGTCACCACGTCCTACTGAATAACAGACGAATAATACTTGGAAATATCACAGTTAGAAAAAGCAGATTAAAGATGGCCAGCGTAACATTTCAGGGGGAATGGGAGATCTGAGCATGAGGAGAGAAACGGAGCACTGAGTTGTTATTCATTACTTTTGGCAAAAGGCTTTCTCCCAGCTGAGGACTTTTCAGCATTTTCTGAATTTATTGCACATAATTTGTCAATTTAAGTGCCCTGCAACTTGTAGACGCGTTGCCCACACACTCGCCATAGACAGTGGGAGGAGACGTCTGCTAAATGAGAGTACTTAAAGATGTAAACAGCGGCTCAGCGTGACTGAAGTGCATGGGAGAGAGGCTCTTAAAAGGCGCGCCATTACTGCTCACATCCGCACTCGCTAGGGCATCGCCCCCGTGAACTAACATTTACTTATGTGTTAATGAGCGCCGACTGGCACCCCCACAGACCTCATCGCTCTGATCTGCACTTAAAGGGGCTTTAACAAAAGCCAGCGCATCAGACTCTCTGGGATCATCCGTGCATTAACTCTTCTGAGGGTAACCCTGCTCTGTCACCCCATTTCATAGAGGGTCAACTAATTACATCTGCCAGGGTATCATCTGATTGGCCTGTACTTAAAAAGGAAACCCCCACCACCCTCCAGCATGACCCCCATAGCTCTGTGCAGTGGTGTGCTCAGACATTTCATATTAGACTGTAATGTATGATAGGGCTGTTACAAATGAGAGCACTCCCCCCGCTACTGCATATATTGTAGACTGCATTTGGCTTTTACAGGCTCCAGACATCACCCCTCTGGTCTTTACTCATCACCCCAGTCCAAGCCACCATCTGTGAGATGAGTTAAGAAATTCACTCCACTTGGGTGGTAGGCCTTGCTGTTTATTTTTTATTTTATTTTTATGCTGTCTTTTGAATATTATTTTGTTATTGAATGTATTTTTTGGCTTATATGTGTTTATTTATTACTTTGTATTGTCTTAAATTTACTGGGGAAAAATATCTATCTATCTATCTATCTATCTATCTATCTATCTATCTATCTATCTATCTATCTATCTATCTATCTATCTATCTATCTATCTATCTATCTATCTATCTATCTATCTATCTATCTATCTGTCTTATATAGTGCCTTTCATATCTATCTATCTATCTATCTATCTATCTATCTATCTGTCTGTCTTATATAGTGCCTTTCATATCTATCTACATATTGTGGTGGGTGGCCGGCTAAATATTCCGGCCCTCACCCCCAGGCCGCCAGGTGGAGCTCTCCCAACAGCGTGGACGTTCCCCGAATTCCAGCAGGGCCTCATGGACTTTGTAGTTTATATGCACAGCCCTGCTGGATACCATGGGGACCCCCAGGAGTCGCTGTGAGGAGGCTGCCGGACTCTTACTTGCCCTATAACCCGGAGGTGCGTCATGATCACATGAAAAGAGGAAACAATGTGCTTCTGGGTTGAAGAAAGGAGCTTTTTATCCGACCCGGAAGTGTTCATGATCACATGGACAGAAGGGAGAAACACTTCTGGGTCATGGACTATATAAAGGACTCTAGGAAACCAGTACACTGAGCTGACCTGGGAGGAAGGGTGGCGAAGTGTCTGGGAGTGTGGAGGATTGAGTATTGTAGTGTTTATTGATTTATGAGTATTGTGGAGTGGAGGGTGCTTTGTGCATGTTATTGTCTAAATAAAAGTAATATTTGGACTTTTACCTGGTGTCTGGAGTCGAGTCAGAAGGTTCAAGAGGACGACAAGGACCTCAATCTGTCTATCTATCTATCTATCTATCTATCTATCTATCTATCTATCTATCTATCTATTATATAGTGCCTTTCATATCTATCTGTATATCTATCTATCTATTATATAGTGCCTTTCATATCTATCTATCTATCTATCTATCTATCTATCTATCTATCTATCTATCTATTATATAGTGCCTTTCATATCTATCTGTCTATCTATCTATCTATTATATAGTGCCTTTCATATCTATCTATCTATCTATCTATCTATCTATCTATCTATCTATCTATCTATCTATCTATCTATTATATAGTGCCTTTCATATCTATCTATCTATCTATCTATCTATCTATCTATCTATCTATCTATCTATCTATCTATCTATCTATCTATTATATAGTGCCTTTCATATCTATCTGTATATCTATCTATCTATTATATAGTGCCTTTCATATCTATCTATTTAGGCGTGGGCCCCACTTGTCACCCTCAAATGTCACTCATTACGGAAACCCATAACCGCATCACCACAGCAGCACCCTAGAAACGGATCGACATTTTTCTAAAGAAATCCTTGGATTCTGTGGAGGACCATTTCCGAAATGTTATGCCTTTGCATTTTGGTCAAAATAAGATGTTATTTTATAAAGACCCTGTGCTCACCCTTTATGTCTAGCCAGGGGTTTTTACAGCATTTTCTCCCTCTAGGAAGCATTTCTGAGACTCTCACTACATAGCAGAATGTTGAACGCCTGAGTGGGCTTTAGAAGGCAATGATCTGTAAAATCTGAGTACTGATAGGGAGTGCGAATGTCACCCATTCATCCATCCATCATCCAACCCGCTATATCCAAACTACAGGGTCATGGGGGTCTGCTGGAGCCAATCCGAGGCAACACAGGGTGCAAGGCAGGAAACAAACCCCGGGCAGGGCGCCAGCCCACCCCAGGGCACACACACCAAGAACACAATGTAGGATCGCCAATGCACCTAACCTGCATGTCTGTGGAATGTGGGAGGAAACCCTCGTAGATACGGGGAGAACATGCAAACTCCATGCAGGGAGGACCTGGGAAGCGAACCCGGGTCTAGTAACTGTGAGGCACTGCGCCACCGTGCTTCCCTGGGAATGTCAAATTGGTGCTAATAATCAATTTTCACAATAAATAAAGCAGTGCAGTGCAAGCAGATAGAGTTCAAATTGTGTAAATTTACACTCACTGGCCACTTTATTAGGTACACCTGGCTAGTACCCAGTCGGACCCCCTTTTGCCTTCAGACCTGCCGTAATTCTTTATGGCACTGACTCAACAAGGTGCTGGAAACACTCCTCAGGAATTTTGCCTCATATTGACATGATAGCATCACTCAGGTGCTGCAGATTTGTCGGCTGCTCATCCATGATGCCAATCTCCCGCTCCACCTCATCCCAAAGGTGTTCTATTGGATTGAGATCTGGTGACTGTGGAGGCCATTTGAGTCCAGTGAGCTCATTGTCACGTTCAAGAAACCAGTTTGAGATGATCTGAACTTTGTGTCGTGACGCATTATCCTGCTGGAAGGAGCCATCAGAAAAGGGATGGACACGGTCAGCAACAATACTCGGGTAGGCTGCGGCATTTAAATGATGCTGAACTGATACTAAGTGGGCCAAGAAAATATCCTTAACACCATCACACCACCACTGCCAGCCTGAACTGTTGCTACAAGGCAGGATGGATCCCTGCTTTCATGTTGTTGACCCCACCATCTGAATGTCACAGCAGTAATCGAGACTCATCAGACTAGGCCACGTTTTTCCAATCTTCTATTGTCCAATTTTGGTGAGCCCGTGTGAATTGTCGCCTCAGTTGCTTGTTCTTAGTTGACAGGAGTGTCGCCCGGTGTGGTCTCCTGCTGCTGTAGCCCACCTGCTTCAAGGTGTGACATGTTGTGTGTTGTAACAGTAGGGGGCGCTAGAGCTCCCTTGAACCCTCAGGTACCACGCCAAACACCAGGTAGATGTATAATTATTATTCTTTTAATTATTAATACATGCACTAAGCACCCTCCACTCCACACTACTCATGTAAATACCAATTCTCCTACTACACAACAATAATACTCTCTCCTCCTCTCCCAGACACTTAGCCACCCTTCCTCCCAGCTCAGCTCTGTGTCTGGGCTTTTACCCCCTGACCCGGAAGTGGTTCCTGTCCAACAATCCACAAGTCCTCATTACTTCCGGGTCAGAGTAAAAGTCCTTTTCTTCAACCCGGAAGCACGTCGTTCCTTCTGATCATGTGATCATGACGCACTTCCGGGTTATAGGGCACGTAGCAGTCTGAAAGCCTCCCTACAGCGGCTCCCGGTGGTCCCCATGGTATCCAGCAGGGCTGTGCATACAAACTACAAGGTCCATAAGGCCCTGCTGGAATCCGGGGAACCTCCATGCTGTTGGGAAGGCTCCACCTGGCGGCCTGGAGGTGTGGGCCGGAATATTTAGCCGGCCATCCATCACAATGTTCAGAGCTGGTCTTCTGCACACCTCAGTTGTGACAAGTGCTTATTTGAGTTCCTGTTGCCTTTCTGTCAGCTCACACCAGTCTGGCCATTCTCCTCTGACCACGGGCATCCACAGGGCATTTTCACCCACTGGATATGTTCTCTTCTTCAGACCACTCTCTGTAAACCTTCGAGAACGTTGTGGGTTAAAATCCCCGGAGATGAGCAGCTTGTGAAATACTCAGAGCGGCCCGTCAGGCACCAACAACCATGCCACCTTCAAAGTCACTTCAGTCCCCTTTCTTTGCCATTCTGATGCCCAGTTTGAACTTCAGCAGGTCATCTTCACAAGGTCTACAGGCCAAAATGGATTGAGTTGCTGCCGTGTGATCGGCTGATTAGATATTTGTGTTAACAAGCAGTTGAGCGGGTGTACCTAATAAAGTGGCCGCTGAGTGTATCAATCAGATTGTTGAGATTGGAACATATTATCCAAAAAAAAAAAAACAATATAATATAGTTATCATCATTCAAAGGACATGAATGGCAAAGACAAAGGTGAAGTGGAATTTGAAGAAGTTGAACAGGTGTACCTAATAAAGTGGCCGGTGAGTGTAGAAATCAGAAAGTGAGACTGAAACACATCTCTCTGTTATAATAAAAACATCCTTGGATGAGTCGTGGCTTTCTCAGAGAGACACTTTCATGTTCCACAAGACGAGACTTTGTGCCAAGGGATTTAACCACCGCTTGGGGCCGGAAATAAAAGACAAAGAGTAGAAGACAAAGTACGGAACATCGTAAAGAATTCAAGAACGTTGGCGCGGTACACATAGAGATAATGAAAGTACGAAAATTCGAAAGTCTCAAAAAACTGATAGTAAAGATCACTGTGACACCCCGTGTAGTGGGAAATAAAAACACCAGCCTACACTCTGGATGTCTAGTAAATGGGACCGAGCGTGACCAGGATGATAATGGAAGACAGGGAGACACGGACACAAAAAAGGGTTGGGTTTTTAAAAAATAAAGTGAAGTTTTATTTACAGGTGCACTCAACAAAAATAATGTCCTGTGGAATTTATATATTAAAACACAGTTCAATACCGAAAAAGACACACAAAAACAGCAAATAAATGATGTTCAAAAATAATAATAATAATAATACATTTTATTTATATAGCGCCTTTCCCATGCTCAAGGCACTTACAGAATATAATAAAGAACGGCAGAATATACAGTATATAGCATTGTACAAACCAGATAAATAAATAAAGAAGATTAAGACAGTAAATTCTGGAAAAATAGTGACTATATACAAAAATAAACAGTGCACCAAAACCCATAACCCAAATAAATACCTCCACCAAAATTACTCCAGAGATATTTATCCATCCATTTTCTAACCCGCTGAATCCGAACACAGGGGTCTGCTGGAGCCAATCCCAGCCAACAATCTCGGGCAGGGTGCCAACCCACCGCAGGACACACACAAACACACACTTGGGCCAATTTGGAATCACCAATCCACCTAACCTGCATGTCTTTTGACTGTGGGAGGAAACTCACACGCAGGGTGGACCCGGGAAGCGAACCCGGGTCTCCTAACTGCGAGGCAGCAGCGCTACCACTGCGCCACCCAGAGATATTTATGCACAAACAAATATTTACAAAAACAAGGCACAAGCCGTAATGTTTGGTAAATCCAAGCTGTTCTACCGAGTACCTTTCTCCAGGAAGATCTAATCAGAAAGGGACTAACCTCTAGGGGCCACGAGTCCGTTATATATTCGGCGCCCTTGTGCCGACCAATTAAGCTGTCCTAAGTCATCTCGCTACAACCACGTGATGACGAGAAAGCGTCTGTGAGAAGTGGCGTCTCTTGCCCTGCAAAAATACTATTAATAGATCAAGCAACCGGCGCGCGCGCACATAGCTGTGCCGGCTTTTGAGACGCAACTGCGCTTCTGCCTTAAGTTACCGTAAGCACTTTTAAATTTTCACGTCCAGACAACTACACACATGGGATCCCTTTTCTAAACCGCGGTAAACTAATATTACGACGCTTCACACTATCTTTTACTCCTTTAGTGTTATAGTGTCGCGGGAGGCACACACAATAGTGGACGACCGACAATGCCATCCCGGCCGGTTAATGGCAAGGCTGTCTCTCCATACTACACGAGACCTACCGTGATACTCTCCAAAAGGCGCTAATAAGGTCAGTGAAGATGTCTATCTGCATTCTATATAAAGGAAAAAGGCAAGTTTCCTTTCTTTATACTTTGATTTTTTTCCCAAACAAATGCCTCTCAACACTGCAGAGGACACTTGTCAAATTTTATTTCATTACAGGTAATGCCAGTAGATAGATAGATAGATAGATAGATAGATACTTTAGCACAAACAAACGGAAATTATTACTTGCTGAAATAACGGAACAGCGAAAAGAGATCGAATATGCTGTTCGGATTTAAACTTTAAGTCGGAGACTTGTAGATCGTCTAATTCGTGTTGCCATCAGGGAGAAGTAGTGTTTCTTCCCCATGAAGAGGCCTATCCGCAAGAATTAAAAGATTTGTGGTTTGGTGAAAGTGAAATCCACATACGCGAGCGGCAGAGACGGGGGGCTCAGCCCCCTAGTAATCCAACAAAAAAAACAATGTGTAATACAGACATCATCATTCAGAAGGCATGAATGACAAAGACCAAGTGTGTATACTGCAAGCAAAATTCTGTCTGGTTTAGTTCTTGAACTTCTTATTTATCAAATCGATTCCAATACGGGGTGGCACAGTGGGTAGCGCTGCTGCCTCGCAGTTGGGAGATCTGGGGACATGGGTTCGCTTCCCGGGTCCTCCCTGTGTGGAGTTTGCATGTTCTCCCCGTGTCTGCGTGGGTTCCCTCCGGGCGCTCCGGTTTCCTCCCACAGTCCAAATTCATGCAGGTTAGGTGGATTGGTGCTTGGTGTGTTTGTGTGTGTCCTGCGGTGGGTTGGCACCCTGCCCAGGATTGGTTCCCTGCCTTGTGCCCTGTGTTGGCTGGGATTGGCTCCTGCAGACCCCCGTGACCCTGTGTTCGGATTCAGCAGGTTGGAAAATGGATGGATGGATTCCAATACGTACAGAAATGTGCTGACAGGACTCCATCATTATACACAGAAGTTCAATATGGTGTCAGTACTGGGACCTTTCCTGTTTTCAGTTTACAGGCTTCCACTGGGATCTCTCATTAGATGTTAATGTTCACTCATAGACACAGATGCCTTTCTTTTAGATCAAATGAAGTTTCTCCAATGTTGTGTTAGTGAATTAAAGGAGTGGATGGATGAGAAAGACTTGTCTTTAAACATCGAGATGTTAATTATTGGATGGAGTGACACTGATCACAACAATATATTGTCATCATTTAACTCAGATGGAGTCACCATTCATTTTACTGAATCGGCCCGTAGTCTCGTTGTTCTCTTTGACTCTAGCAGGTCATTTAAAGCGCACGTTGCAAAGTGGTCCAAATCAGGTGTCTTCCATCGTAAAAATGTTGCAAAATCAAGGCATTTTCTAAATAAGCAGGATTCTGAGAAATTCATTCCTGCATTTATTTCTAGTAGGATTGACTACCACAATGCGGTGTTCACTGGATGCTCAAACTGTTCTTTATTCAGCTGCCAGTTAATCCAAAATGCTGCTTCAAGAATTATTACAAGAACAAGAAAATACGAACACATAACCCCAGTCCTCAAATCCTTACACTCGCTCCCGGTTAAGTTTAGGGCAGATTTCAAAATCCTCCTTTTATCATATAAAGCATTAAATGGCCGAGGTCCGGCTTACTTGTCTGAGCTTATCATGACTTACAAACCAGAGCACACATTAAGATCTCAAGATGCCGGTCTGCTTATGATTGTGAGGATTAATAAAATAACAGTGGGAGGTCGAGCTTTTAGTTACAGGACCCCCTAAACTGTGGACTGGTCTACCTGCTACTATAAGAGACGCCCCTTTGGTCTCAGCTTTCAAATCCCAGCTGCAGACTCACGACTTCAGTTTAGCACACCCTGACTAGAGCTGCTGATTAACTGTACAGACTGCATCTCTGTTGTTAGTTATTAGCACTAAAACATAAGGAATATCCATTCATCCATCCATCCATTTCCAACCCGCTGAATCCGAACACAGGGTCACGGGGGTCTGCTGGAGCCAATCCCAGCCAACACAGGGCAGGAACCAATCCCGGGCAGGGTGCCAACCTACCACAGGACACACACAAACATACACTAGGGCCAATTTAGAATCGCCAATCCACCTAACCTGCATGTCTTTGGACTGTGGGAGGAAACCCACGCAGACACGGGGAGAACATGCAAACTCCATGCAGGGAGGACCCGGGAAGCAAACCCAGGTCTCCTAACTGCGAGGCAGCAGCGCTACCCATTGCGCCACCATGCCACCCAAGTGTAACAACATGAAGTGTAAATAAAAAATTAAAATAAAAACAGAATTAAAATTTAAATTTAAATTTAAAATAAAACACAAACAAGACAAGACATTGTGCAAAGACAAGACAAAGAAGTACCAGCAATATTAATGTGTAGTTAGCAATATGAACATTGATGCAATGTATGGTATTGTGCAATCTAGATACATAAACCCATCCATCCATTATCCAACCCGCTATATCGTAACTACAGGGTCACGGGGGTCTGCTGGAGCCAATCCCAGGCAACACAGGGCGCAAGGCAGGAAACAAACCCCGGGCAGGGCGCCAGCCCACCGCAGGGCATCAACAAGTTTCCGCACTTTTATATTGTTGTTGGAAACGGTGACGGCGGGAGTAGTAAATGGGTATTATATTGGGTACGACGCTGGGAAAATTACATCGCAAACGAAGGTGACAAGGCTGAAAAGAGATGTCATTTGGTTTTACATTTTTTTTATTAAACACAGTTTTAAAAAGTTCGGAAACTTTTTCAACGTTCCTCGTACATACACTGAAAAGATTTCAATTTTTAAGGAAGTTACGGCACATTGTCTGGTGGAGCAGATACGTTTGCTTTTGTGGAGTAGGGTGTCCTGCCAGCTTATCAAATACAGCCCACCACAAGTCAGCTTCCATAACATCAAAAAACCTTCAGTACACAGGGAAAAACACGTCTGTTAACTTAAGTTTTTTCCCTACTGTGCTTATAGGTATGCAGTTCACCAGGAACAATATTGTGACACACTTATAATGTATAGAAAAACACGTTTTCTTTTAGTGCTGGTAGAGTTATACATTCAAGTAACACGATCACTACAAAAGTGCAATTCTCAACTTCGGTCCCGATACCCGGACTCATACACCAGGCAGCATCGGTTAGTAGTGGTAGACAAACTCCAGCCTCACTTTTAAACTATAAAACAATCCCGTCGTCAAAACCTATAAGCCAACATTAAACACAAGAACAATTTTAAAATACAGCATAAATTAAATCATAATTAATTTTAGCTGCTCCCAGATCCTCCCTGCGTGGAGTTTGCATGTTCTCCCCGTGTTTGCGTTTCCTCCGGGCGCTCCGGTTTCCTCCCACAGTCCAAAGACATGCAGGTTAGGTGCATTGACGATCCTAAATTGTCCCTAATGTGTGCTTGGTGTGTGTGTGTGTGTCCTGCGGTGCGCTATTCGTTTCTGCCTTGTGCCCTGTGTTGGCTGAGATTGGCTCCAGCAGCCCCCCGTGACCCTGTGTTAGGATATAGCGGGTTGGACAATGGATGGGATGGATGGATTTTAGCAGCAGCGCCGCAGCGCCTCCTGGGAAGTCAGTGCCATCCGTCGCTACAATACGATAAAAGGGGGCGTGTCCGTATGCAAGTGTTATTGAAGCAGCGCGTCACCGTTTTAAATTTTGCAGTTGTCTACCTTCGCTATTTAACAGTTTTACACTGTCAAATTAACATTGATTTTTCAGTGTAACTGTAATGTATCAGTAAACGGTATGCAGCCTATTTTGAAAGTAGAAAAATATTGATTTTACAGAACATGGCTGTAAAAAATAATAAAACATATTGTTTAAGATATACAGATAATTTTCAGTAGAACATAAGGTGTCTTTCTTTTTTTTTCAGAAAAGGTATTTAACTTTCACCATTTACAGTATTTTTACCGTTAAGTTTACTGACATTTTTTTACAGTGGCTGCTTTTTTGCACAAAAAGTGTGGGGAAGGGCAACAAACACGATTTTAAAATATTACTACATTAGACAAAGACACCGGTGATTTTGACAAGGATGTAGATGAAAACGAAAAAAAGAGGACTTTGGGTAAAAATAAATTTTATTAAACAAACGATATGGGAAATGAGAAATATAGACTAACACAGAGAAAGAAAAAAGGTTTACCCGATTAGAAATGTTTTACAGCAGGCACGACAGGAGATACAACAATACGAACAAGAAAAGAGAAAAATAAAGACTACAAGGTAAGCCATTTATCTTTTTCAATAGAAACTCCCCAATGGTTTTAATTTGTTTGTTTTTTTTAAATTCGTTATATATTTGAGTTCTCCATGTGAGAGAAGGGAAGGAGCCGAAAGATTAAATCTGAGAAGATTTTAAATTCATATTTTAAGCCGATAAGATATGAAATAAAATTAGATTAGAACAAAAAAAATAATTGAAGCCTCAGATATAAAACTAACTAACATTCACGCAGACACTTCGTACTCAGGACCTGACAGAATGTCTGATCGGAGTCGATTTGGTGAAGGAGTTGTGCTTCTCTGTCGATTGTTCTTTCGGGACGGGCTGCGACATTTTCAACGTTGTCAGGCTTTTCAGCTTCTGAAAGAGTGCAGCATTTCTGGAAAGACTTTTGATTTTTGATCTTCTGATTGTAACCTCTGCTCCTAAACTAATGGAGCTCCTTGGATATGACGCCAGACATGACTACGTCGGAAGCGGCATGCGCGAGTGACCACACGGCATTAAGACGTTGCAGTTGCTGGGTTTCCATCAAGGCAGAGCCCCCACGTAGTGATGGATCAAGGTGGGTGAGCAGAGAGAGACTGGGAGTGTGAAGAAACGTCACTCAGGGATGGAAGGAATAGTGCAGGTCTGCAAGGAAGTCAGAGCGGGCGATCGGTGATCCAGGCCGAAGTGACCTTTTCGGTGGCTTTAACATCAGGAAAGTTTTTCTAAGGGAGACTATTAAGTCAACCCATGGACCACCTGGAACATTCTTTAATGACCACTCTTTCTGGTGTGCTCACTTTATGTAGAAAGTATTTTGGACACCCAGTGATAAGTGGTCCGTGGCTTTGTGCAGATTTTGAAATAAGTAATTGGGATTGGGTGGGGCCAGACGCATGTATGACAACAGAAAATGGGTGGGGCCAGATGCTTGCATGACAACAGAAAATGGGTGGGGCCAGACACATGCATGACAACAGAAAATGGGTGGGGCCAGATGAATGCGTGACAACAGAAAATGGGTGGGGCCAGACGCATGCATGACAACAGAAAATGGGTGGGGCCAGATGCTTGCATGACAACAGAAAATGGGTGGGGCCCGATGCATGCATGAAAACAGAAAATGGGTGTGTCCAGACACATGCATGACAACAGAAAATGGGTGGGGCTTAATGCTTGTGTGGCAGCAGGACACTAAGGAGAGATCAATGATGGCGCAGTGGTAGTGCTGCTGCTTTGCAGTAAGGAGATTGTGGGTTCACTTCCCAGGTCCTCCCTGTGTGGAGAGCGCTTTGAGTAGTGAGAAAAGTGCTATATAAATGTAAAGAATTATTAATATTAATGGTTAGTCCAGCTAAACTTTTCTGCAAACATCAGGTCAGGGAGGTGGCCAGTAACCCAATGGTCTCTGCAACAGAGCTTCAGAAGTCCTCTGCTGAGATTGGAGAACCTGTGGGACAAATAACCATCTCAGCCACACTCCATCAATCAGGCATTTATGGCAGAGTGGACAGACAGAAGCAACTCTTGAGTAAAAGGCATATGATGGCACATAAAGGACTCTGATCACGTGAGGAAAAACGACTGTCTGGGTCTGAGAAGACAAAAACAGAACCCTCTGGGAAGAACACTGAACACCACGTGTGGTGAAGACATCAACACCTGCCTAATGCCATCGCTACGGTGAGGGAGGTGATCAAGGACCCAAACCATCGCTCTGACAGAGCTTCTGAAGTCCTCTGTTGGGATGGGAGAACCTGTCAGAAGGGCAAGCATCTCAGCAGGACACCATCGATCAGGTGATTATGGTGGAGTGGTGAGACAGAAGTTTCTCTTTAGTAAAAGATGGGATGGGATAAACTGTCCAAATCCAGGTGTTCATTTAAAGGACCCCAAGATTGGAGGAAAATAATTGTCTGGTATGATGAGACAAAAAACAGAATTCTTTGGACTGAATTCCATTGTGGAGTAGACCAGGCACTGCTCTTCTCTTGCCTAATATCATCCCTACAGTGAACCATGGTGGTGGTGGCATCGCGCTATGGGGGTAAAGGGATAGGGGGACTGATCAGAACTGAGGGAAGGATGAATGTGGCCAAACACAGAGAAGACTTTAACAGACCACCTGCTTTAGAGTGCAGGCCATCTCTAACTGGACCACGGGGAGCATAGAGCCAAGACAACGCTGGGGTGATATTGGGACAAGTGTCCTTTGAATGACCCACCCAAAGCCCAGACCCAAATCTTACAGATGGGCCTGAAGACAGCAGTTTAAAGACCAGTCTCATTCAACATAATGGGAGTTTGAAAGGATCTGCCAGGAAGAATGGGATCAATTGCATCACCCCAGGTGTGCAAAGCTTGTAGAGACTCACCAAGAAGACTCTGAGCTGAAACTGCCGCCAAAGGGTCTTCTACAAAGCATTGGATGAAGGGTCTGAGCACCTCTATGAAAAGAGATTTCAGATTTTGATTTTTAAGAAGTTTGCAAACCCTTCCCAAAGACACATTTTCACATTGTCATTATGGGGTACTGATTGTAAACTGGCAAATTCGTCCATTTAAAATGAAGTCTTCACCTCAATCTAGTGTGCCATTCGATTTAGCAAAGTGCCAAGTGCCACAGAGACTTAAAATGGACCTCCTAGGAGTTTTTGGATTGTCTCAAGGTGGAGATCCCAGATCTGGAATACCATTTGCAGCATCAGCACAAGAATGAAGAGAGCTGAAAGAGTGCCACCTTGGCAGCCCCACCAATGTTTCTCCATCTGCTGTGGTGCATTGGCCCTAGGTACACAGTTGCCACAGGACCTTCAGGCTTATAGAGCTGGGAAAAAGCACCACTGACCCCAGGTGAGCCGTGTGAGGTGAGGCCAGTGATGAAACTGTGCAGACAAAGGGCGAGACGGATCATAGAGGAGTTAAAGAGCTGCTGAGATTTGGGCGTGACACACGCTTCTCAGCTTCAGTTCAGTGAAGAAGGACAACCAAGAGATACATCTGCAGGTCCTTATTTAGAGGTCCACCTGGACCGAACTGTGCAGACAAAGGGTGAGACGGATCATAGAGGAGTTAAAGAGCTGCTGAGATCTGGGCATGACACACGCTTCTCAGCTTCAGTTCAGTGAAGAAGGACAACCAAGAGATACATCTGCAGGTCCTTATTTAGAGGTCCACCTGGACCGAACTGTGCAGACAAAGGGCGAGACAGATCATAGAGGAGTTAAAGAGCTGCTGAGATCTGGGCGTGACACACACTTTTCAGCTTCAGTTCAGTGAAGAAGGACAACCAAGACATACATCTGCAGGTCCTTATTTGGAGGTCCACCTGGACCGAACTGTGCAGACAAAGGGTGAGACGGATCATAGAGGAGTTAAAGAGCTGCTGAGATCTGGGCGTGACACACGCTTCTCAGCTTCAGTTCAGTGAAGAAGGACAACCAAGAGATACATCTGCAGGTCCTTATTTGAAGGTCCACCTGGACCGAACTGTGCAGACAAAGGGTGAGACGGATCATAGAGGAGTTAAAGAGCTGCTGAGATCTGGGCGTGACACACGCTTCTCAGCTTCAGTTCAGTGATGGAGGACAACCAAGAGATACATCTGCAGGTCGTTATTTGGAGGTCCACCTGGACCGAACTGTGCAGACAAAGGGTGAGACGGATCATAGAGGAGTTAAAGAGCTGCTGAGATCTGGGGGTGACACACGCTTCTCAGCTTCAGTTCAGTGAAGAAGGACAACCAAGAGATACATCTGCAGGTCCTTATTTGGAGGTCCACCTGGACCGAACTGTGCAGACAAAGGGTGAGACAGATCATAGAGGAGTTAAAGAGCTGCTGAGATCTGGGCGTGACACACGCTTCTCAGCTTCAGTTCAGTGAAGGAGGACAACCAAGAGATACATCTGCAGGTCGTCATTTGGAGGTCCACCTGGACCGATCTGAAGCTCCGCTGCTGCACTGCATACCAGCATAGCACTCAACAGCCCTGCTGTTCCACCTGACAATGAAGCACTCAGGACCCCCCACTGATGTTTCTTTGTCACAGACTGTGGAAGCAAATACCACCCTGTCATTAACTCTTTCAGGGCTGATGTTGAAATTCAGGGGTAGAGGATGGTAATCAGCTGTAAGCTGCAAACAAAACACGCCCTTATGTTTTAGTTCAACTCTCTTTGTTTGAAGGAAAGTTACGTAGCTTTGTTGATTTGACCTCGTGCATGAGCAGTGAAGAGCAAACAGCTTCTAAAATGTCATTGATATCTGGCAAAACTAAAGCAAATATCCATCCATCCATTTTCCAACCCACTGAATCCGAACACAGGGTCACTGGGGTCTGCCAGAGCCTATCCCAGACAACACAGGGCACAAGGCAGGAACCAATCCCGGGCAGGGTGCCAACCCACCTCAGGACACACACAAATAACACCCACTAGGGCTAATTTAGAATCGCCGAACCACCTAACCTGCATGTCTTTGGACTGTGAGAGGAAACTCACGCAGACATGGGGAGAACATGCAAACTCCACGCAGAGAGAACCCGGGTCTCCTAACTGCGAGGCAGCAGCACTACCACTGCGCCACCGTGCCGCCCACTAAAGCAAATATGCAAAGCAAAATTCTCCATGGACGTTTTACATATTAGCGCTGAATCGGACTGTGACTTTCATTCAAGTGATCTGGAGATGGATATCGAAAACGAAAGTGAGGTACCAGAATCAGCCTATTGGTGCCCAGCTGATCGTGGTGCTGAACATGTTCATGTTGCTGATAAGCCTACAGCAGTGTTCACCTAGGAGGACCACCCACTTATGATGACAAGAGGTACAAACCATATTGCGTTGTCACACTACAACTGCTGTGTGAAGACAAAGAGGTAGCCGTCCTGCCGTGCATTCCTGCTGGCCATCAAGCCGGCCCTGCACAGCCACTGTTGCCAGAGATGCCAAACAGGTGCCAACAGCAGCCACAGCACGTAGCAACAGATGTTTTATGTTGATTTATGTGTGAAACCAGTGCAATGTGTGCTTTTCAGAAAACTGAGTTTTTTGGAAAAAAATATTCAGCCCTCAAAGAGTTAAGATGAGCTTGAGTGCCATCGAAAGCAGCTGGAGACGGGAGGGCTGTGTGACGACGGGTGGGTTGGGGGTCGAGTCACCAAGAGTAGGAGCTGGCATCGCATCATGTAAAAGAGCAGCTTCAGAGCCACCTGCAGGGGCGCCTCGATAAATAAAACAGCAAGCCTGCTCAATAATAAGGAGGACTTTTACAGGAAAGTGACGGAGATTTTCGAGGAGAAGGATCGGCGCGTGGACTTCATTTACAAATAAAGGTAAAAATATAAACGGTTTTCAATTTTATAAAACCAAATGGGATCAGACTAAGAAAAAAAACAATCCATCCATCCATCCATCCATCCATTTTCCAACCCGCTGAATCCGAACACAGGGTCACGGGGGTCTGCTGGAGCCAATCCCAGCCAACACAGGGCACAAGGCAGGAACCAATCCAATACTTAAAAATGAAATTTTGACCTCAAATAAAATATTCTTTTGTTTTTTATTGTTATCTTTTTGTTGAACAGTCTGGATTAAAATTGATTAAAACATCACAATTAAAAGCTTTTAAGAACAACTAAATATTTCAATTAAGGTCAAAAGTGAAATTTTTTCTGTGCACCACTCAGTACTTTCATTTGTATTGAATGAGTTTGAATTGTGGAATTGCAACGACACGTTTAGAACACACGGAGGGCGAGGAGCAAATGCGCTCTCTCCGCTATAAATGTCACGTTCTTTCTTATCCAAATCAGAGGTGTGACCAGAATATCATGTGTGGGTGGGCATTTGGCTTGTCTGGGGGGGCAAAAAATATCCATCCATCCCCATTTTTGTTGGGGGTTCAAATAATAATAACAACATAGTTTAATATAAAATATAAAAGCAAAAATTGTGGTATAAATCATAACCTATTGTTCAATAAAATTAACAGAGGCAATGGAACTTGTATTATTATTTTTTGTGAACAGATATAGAACTACATCTTCCATCCATCCATCCATCCATCCTCTTCCGCTTATCCGAGGTCGGGTCGCGGGGGCAGCAGCTTGAGCAGAGATGCCCAGACTTCCCTCTCCCCGGCCACTTCTTCTAGCTCTTCCGGGAGAATCCCGAGGCGTTCCCAGGCCAGCCAAGAGACATAGTCCCTCCAGTGTGTCCTGGGTCTTCCCCGGGGCCTCCTCCCGGTTAGACGTGCCCAGAACACCTCACCAGGGAGGCGTCCAGGAGGCATCCTGATCAGATGCCCGAGCCACCTCATCTGACTCCTCTCGATGCGGAGGAGCAGCGGCTCTACTCTGAGCCCCTCCTGGATGACTGAGCTTCTCACCCTATCTTTAAGGGAGAGCCCAGACACCCTGCGGAGGAAACTCATTTCAGCCGCTTGTATTCGCAATCTCGTTCTTTCGGTCACTACCCATAGCTCATGACCATAGGTGAGGGTAGGAACATAGATCGACTGGTAAATTGAGAGCTTCGCCTTGCGCCTCAGCTCCTTTTTCACCACGACAGACCGATGCAGAGCCCTCATCACTGTGGACGCCGCACCGATCTGCCTGTCAATCTCACGCTCCATTCTTCCCTCACTCGTGAACAAGACCCCGAGATTCTTGAACTCCTCCACTTGAGGCAGGATCTCGCTACCAACCCTGAGAGGGCACTCCACCCTTTTCCGGCTGAGGACCATGGTCTCGGATTTAGAGGTGCTGATTCCCATCCCAGCCGCTTCACACTCAGCTGTGAACCGATCCAGAGAGAGCTGAAGATCACGGCCTCACGAAGCAAACAGGACAACATCATCTGCAAAAAGCAGTGACCCAATCCCGAGTCCACCAAACCGGACCCCCTGAACACCCTGGCTGCGCCTAGAAATTCTGTCCATAAAAGTTATGAACAGAATCGGTGACAATGGGTAGCCCTGGTGGAGTCCAACTCTCACTGGAAACGGGTTCGACTTACTGCCGGCAATGCGGACCAAGCTCTGGCACCGATCGTACAGGGGCTGAACAGCTCTTATCAGGGGGGCCGGTACCCCATACTCTCGGAGCACCCCCCACAGGATTCCTCGAGGGACAGGGTCGAACGCCTTTTCCAAGTCCACAAAACACATGTAGACTGGTTGGGCAAAATCTCATGCACCCTCCAGGACCCTGCTAAGGGTGTAGAGCTGGTCCACTGTTCCACGACCAGGACGAGAACCACACTGTTCCTCCTGAATCCGAGGTTCGACTATCCGACGGACCCTACTCTCCAGGACCCCTGAATAGACTTTTCCAGGGAGGCTGAGGAGTGTGATCCCTCTGTAGTTGGAACACACCCTCCGGTCCCCCTTCTTAAAGAGGGGGATCACCACCCCGGTCTGCCAATCCAGAGGCACTGTCCCTGATGTCCATGCGATGTTGCAGAGACGTGTCAACCAAGACAGTCCTACAACATCCAGAGCCTTGAGGAACTCTGGGCGTATCTCATCCACCCCCGGGGCCCTGCCACCAAGGAGTTTTTTGACCACCTCGGTGACCTCAGTCCCAGAGATGGGGGAGCCCACCTCCGAGTCCCCAGGCTCTGCTTCCTCATTGGAAGGCATGTTAGTGGGATTGAGGAGGTTCATGGTAAATATCCATCCATCCATCCATTTTCCAACCCGCTGAATCCGAACACAGGGTCACGGGGGTCTGCTGGAGCCAATCCCAGCCAACACAGGGCACAAGGCAGGAAACAATCCCGGGCAGGGTGCCAACCCACCGCAGGACACACACAAACACACCAAGCACACACTAGGGACAATTTAGAATCGCCAATCCACCTAACCTGCATGTCTTTGGACTGTGGGAGGAAACTGGAGCACCCGGAGGAAACCCACGCAGACACGGGGAGAACATGCAAACTCCACGCAGGGAGGACCCGGGAATCGAACCCAGGTCCCCAGATCTCCCAACTGCGAGGCAGCAGCGCTACCCACTGCGCCACCGTGCCGCCCATGGTAAATATCAATAAAGTCAAATGTATACAACATATGAGAGCAAGAACAGAAATGTGGCTTATTGTAGTCATGGGAGGCTATAGGACATCAGTTTCCAATGTTTAACCTGGATGTTATCTACAGGACCAGTCTGCGGTTGCTCTTGCCAAATTCTGAAATTAATTCATTCATGTCTAGATTTTCTGTGATGTTTTTCTCATGTGCCAGAATGACTGAATTTCTCTTCCTTGAATGCAGTATTGTTCGGCGGAGTGGAGTGAGAATGCGGTTCAAAGTAAAGAAAGAGCTTTCGCATGCAGCTGAAGACACACCAGTGATGAGTGCTGTGATGCAGACATGGCTCTGACGTGCGGGATACTAGACGCGTGTTTGTGGAAGCCGCCACTGTTTTTTTCTAGAGCTTTTTTCCAATTAGTGTAGGTAGATAGATAGATAGATAGATAGATAGATAGATAGATAGATAGATAGATAGATAGATAGATAGATAGATAGATAGATAGATAGATAGATAGATAGATAGATAGATAGATACTTTAGCCGTGTTTGGTGAATATGTCCTCGCGGTCCGAATCGGAAACATTGAAATTGTGGCGGGCAAAGCAAAAGCTGCCATCACGGACAACAGAATATTCAAGCCATGGTCGAGACTGATACCAGCTTGCACTAAAACATCTGAGTGTCATTCCGAATGCGCGCTTGGGATAATTAATTAAAATGGGCTGGGATGGGCTATCCATATTTAAGTCAGGCAGACCGGACTGTATATTTTGTTGAAGGCAGAGGTTTGGAGTACCCGACACGGGCGCAGAGCTGGAGGATTGTGTAGGCTTATCGACATCTTTTGGAGTTTCAGTTCCCGACGTGGTGCGCTGTGCTCCGTGTTGGTAGCAGCAGTGCTGGGCTCAACCGTGGAGCCAGCAGCTTGCGGAGGGACAGATGTTGAAGATGTCTGCTTTTAAATAAGCCACCTATGCATAGCCTTTGGTGTTACCAACCAGAAAATAAAAGAAGAATGGAACGTATACGCGATTTTAATTAAAGAATGAGGTCAACAAGTTCAAAACGTGCTGCAAAATGTGCGACGAAGTGAACTGTGAGCCTCAAGGTGCCTGTCTAGTGGAGGAGACACTGACGGATACGCCGCAAATTCAAACGGGCCGATTGGAAAGCAACTCAGTTTTGAAAATCAAATGTTATTCTTCTCCGGAGTTTTCATTGGACAGACAGAGCATTTCGAAGGGGGGGCACGGCTTGTCCCAGCAACACCAACCCCCCCCCCCCCCCCCCCCCCCCCGTGGTCACGCCTCTGATCCAAATATGCGCCTTACCTGTCTATGTGCGTGTAAAGAATGCTGATGAGATATGAAACATACCCAGTAGTCAGTGTGCCAATTGAATAGTCAATAAGCTACTCTTTGGGTTCATATATTTGTAAATCTCACTCTGAAGAAGTCAGTGCCTCACCAGCCATGAACCTCACCGCACGTCACTGTCATCGTGTGCGATCAGTTGATCACAGACATGGACTAGTGACCTAGACAGTACATACTTGTAGCCTGATAGAACCGGCCGTGCGCATGCGTCATGTCAGCATTAGCCTATTGCATCATGTTGCTGGAATTTTGCACGCGCTCAACTGCAGGTATATTTCTAAATTGTAATTTGTACCGTTTTCGCTTGTGCGGAAATGTCACACTCTCAGCATTCGTTAAGTTCGTGATTGATAATGGGAAAGTACAAAATGTGAAAACGCGATGGACAGACGCAAGAACAGCGAGAAAGCGGCAATGCCGGTGAAGTTGGTAATGGCCGAGAGATCATTCAGCAAACTTACGTTGATCAAAACACATCTGCGATCAACAGTGACAGACGCGCGCTTGTCAAATACTGGAGTAATTTCCATGCCAAGAAATTAGATTTGGATCGTGTGATTGACAAATTAATTTAAATATTCCCTAATTGTCTCATTAATGCTAAACGGACTACCGGACTAGCAAGTCAAGAATTTTTGAATTTGTTAACTTGCTGTACTGATCTGCTGAAATGGCAAGCCACATACTGTTTCAGTTTTTGCATTTATTACTTTGTTCTATGTTTGCTTCATTACTTGGGACCTGTCAATTTTTTTGGGACCTGCCGAGGACCTGTTGATTTAAAGTGACTGGCTCCGCCACTGCTTGGAGATTCATAGGTATTGTAAAAAGCCGGTGGGGTTGGGGATGATTCCCCCTTGGAGTTTTAGGTCGATTAAAAAACGTGGAAGACTAGACATCTTGCTTAAATCCCGAGAGGCAATGCGTACAAAGTGCATACAAAAGAGAAAATCTCGAAAAAAAATTACTGGACGTCTGGTCAGATAACTGTGGGCAGAAATGAGCTATTCACGCTTATTTATTTCCTCGAAAAGGTTTCCTTGGCACATACTTTTTTTTCTTCTCACATATTCATGCCAAACGTTCTTCAACATGTTTGAGGGAAGGCGCTCAAAATAAATCATCTTCTGTGGTTGACAGTCCAGCATCATTGGCCAAACGCGGCAGAGAGGAAGGGGGACGGATATCGGGAGCCACCTGCTGGCCGAAAGCCTGAACAGCACATCGTACTGTGCGCACAACAAGAGACGCGCTGAAGATCGTGCGTCTTATTCCTTATTTTTTAATCAAACCCACTTCTTTCCGATAATGGCCAGGGTCACCTCAAAGTGAAGGAATCAGCCCTGAATGGCGTGCCAGTCCCTTGTAGGTTGCCCTCACTTCTGCCAGTATGGAGTTGCCAGTCACATATTCAGAAATATATTCACACTGTTAACAAATCAACTGGAATACCCGGGGGGAAATGACCACACCGTGTTTCTACAAAACTATCTAAGTAATAAACGTAGACCTCCACGTTAATGTTTGCAGTTCACTAATAATTAAAAATACTGTGGAGTTTGCATGTTCTCCCCGTGTCTGCGTGGGTTTCCTCCGGGCGTTCCGGTTTCCTCCCACAGTCCAAAGACATGCTGGTTACGTGGATTGGTGATTCTAAATTGGCCCTAGTGTGTGTGTGTGTGTGTGTGTTTGTGTGTGTCCTGCGGTGGGTTGGCACCCTGCCCGGGATTGGTCCCTGCCTTGTGCCCTGTGTTGGCTGGGATTGGCTCCAGCAGACCCCTGTGTTCGGATTCAGCGGGTTGGACAATGGATGGATGGATAATGCATGTAGTAATAAAATTATTTACATGTAACATTCCAAAAGATGGCATATCACAAATATTTATAGGAATAAAATGCATTGCAATAAACGTTTGTGATATACCATCTGTTGGAATGACAATACAATGCATGTTATTAATACAAATGCTTGTGATGCACCATCTGTTGGAATGGAGAATGAAATGCATTTGTCACTATTACATGTCACTTGCTATGGGATTCATTAAAGCAGTGTTGTAGGTTGCAATACATTATCTGTTGGAATGACAAGTGCAATGCATTTTACCACTACAAATGTTTGTGATGCACCATCTGTTTAAGTGCCAAATGCAATGCATTTTATTACTAAAAATGTTTGGGATGTGACATCTGTTGGAATGACAAGTGCAATACATATGTCACTACTATATGCCATTTGGCACAGGATTCATAAAAGCAGTGTTAATGTCTGTGATGCACCATCTGTTGGAATGATAAATGCAATGTATTTCATTACTACAAATGTTCATGATGCGCCATCTGTTGGAATAACAGATGCAACGCATATGTCACTATTATATGCCATTTGGTATGGGGTTTGTAAAAGCAGTGTAAATGTTTGTGATGCACCATCTGTTGGAATGACAAATGTAATGCATTTCTACAAATGTTTGTGATGCACCATCTGCTGAAATAACACATGCAATGCATTTTATTACTAAAAATGTTCCTGATTAGCATCTGTTGGAATGATAAATGCAATGTATTTCATTACTACAAATGTTCATGATGCGCCATCTGTTGGAATAACAGATGCAATGTATATGTCACTATTATATGCCATTTGGTATGGGGTTTGTATAAGCAGCATAAATGTTTGTGATGCACCTTCTGTTGGAATGACACATGTAATGCATTTCTACAAATGTTTGTGATGCACCATCTGCTGAAATAACACATGCAATGCATTTTATTACTAAAAATGTTCCTGATTAGCATCTGTTGGAATGATAAATGCAATGTATTTCATTACTACAAATGTTCATGATGCGCCATCTGTTGGAATAACAGATGCAACGCATATGTCACTATTATATGCCATTTGGTATGGGGTTTGTAAAAGCAGTGTAAATGTTTGTGATGCATCATCTGTTGATATGACAAATGTAATGCATTTCTACAAATGTTTGTGATGCGCCATCTGCTGGAATGACACATGCAATGCATTTTATTACAAAATGTTTGTGATTGGCATCTGTTGGAATGATAAATTCAATGTATTTCATTACTACAAATATTTAAGATGTGCCATCTGTTGGAGTGACAAATGCAATGCATAAGTCTCTGTTATTTGCCATTTGGTATGGAATTTGTAAAAGCAGCATTAATGTTTGTGATTGGGATCGTATTTAATGTGCCATCTGTTGGATTAAAAGAGATAGAGCAACTGGACGGACGCACAGATACACAGACACTTGTCCTTTTATTTAGCTGTATTCTGCTGCTTTTTGAGATGCTGTATGTGGATTTCCTGGCACTAAAGAAGTGAGCCATTCAACGGAATCTTCCAGTAACTGCCATACAGCCATTCACGATACCTCATTAACCCAACCAGACCGGACTGGACTGGACTGGAAGATGACCAAGCATCACGATCTCATACTTCCAGCTCATCTGGGACGTGATGATGGGGCGCATATATATACAGTACAACCTTACAGAGACGTCAAAACGTCATTGTTACTACCGAGGAATATTTCGGACAAAACAGAATAAATAACGTCCGCTATACCGACGACTCACCAGAACACAGAACACAGTACTCTGTACTGCCAACTCTCTCCACTTTGACGAGTAAAAGTGACAGTTTTCATTTCAGGGCTTAATTAATGTTTCGTGTGGCGTAAATGAAGAAATACTGCAGTTAAATAAATTCATAAAGAAATTAACAAATCGTCGCAAAATCTGATTATTTACAGTATTTCTGTTTATTTATTATCATATTTCACTGCCCTTTTATTTATTTATTGAATGTTGTCCAAAAAAATCCTCCATTTGCGACTGCTGTTTTTTACGTACGTTTTGTAATCTTCGCGTTTGTATGAGTGGGGTGTGCTGCGGTGGTTTGTTATATTGTTTTAAATCTTCAGTTTAAGTTTCACTCCCCCTTGGGATGAACGTGCTGAATATTTGTGAACACCTGAGACGTCCGACCTTCTGGGCCAAAGTGACTCGGTTTTGTTTTGCGGCTGTCGCATTTGCGACACAAGGGGGCGCAAGAGGAGCAGCCAACTCTCTAAACGTGTGCACAACTTTTCATCTTTAGAAAAGCTGGCCATTTTCAAAAGGAGGTGGAGACGCAGGGCATGAGAAAGCCCGGGGTCTCCAGATGGAGTTCATGTTTCCTCTGGGTGGCCGCATTCTTCACGTTAAAGCTTTTCTCTCGCACTCATTTCTTGGTGTTTAACTTCAGACCTGTAGGTTAAACCCAAATCCCCATCATCTCCACCAGTAACCTCACAACAGCTCTGCCTGATTTGTTTCAGCTTCCTGTGTTGCGGGGATGTTGGATGTTCCTGTTATTTATATGGGACCCTGGCAGTCAAACCATTTGCTCAGGGGTACAAGGACACTTAGTGGCGAGGACTGAATGCCATAACCACTAGAGGGCCATACTGGCTTATAAAGTAATACAGAGCTCAGCAACCTATACCTTAAGAAAAAATATATAGCGCCTTTTTATAGATGCTCTTTAAATATATCATAACAAAATGATCTGAATGCTCATTTGCACAAATGTTTTTATGTGACTTCATTGTAAGTCTTGGCAACCAAAGTGATACACAAAAGAGGAAATTATTAGTAGGGACAGAACCTGTGTGGGCTCCTAGGCTAAGGCTGCTGCCACGAAGGTTTCTGATTTGAATTCTCATCACTGCCATAAGAGATCTTCCTCTGCTGGGCCCTTCAGTAAGGCCCTTAACCTGCAGTTGCTCCAGGGGTTGCTGTACAATGGCGGACCCTGAGCTCTGGCACCAAGGGGTATGCAAAAATGAATAAATTCCTAATGCAAGAAATTGTAGAAGGAGAAAAAAAGAACAAAAAAAAAACAACCATTTGATTTAATATAGCGCCTTTCTAGCGGGTGATGTAATATCAAATTCTCAGACCTGCTTCATCTGTTATATTTCCCTACATTTCATTCTGACTCATTGATGCAAACTTAACATGCATCCTTGTGATTTTACATAGCGCCTTTGCATTGGGGGGTCTTCTCAATGTAACATGACCTTTTCAGACACAATTCAGGCACATTGTTGCAACATTCCTTCAGTGTGACTCATGGATTAGGACTGACCCTGCATCTTTATGATTTAATATGGCGCCTTTCAGGGTGTCATCCTGGGGAGTGCATTTGAATAAGCAGAGGGGGAAATGAAATAACAAAATAAGATAGATAGATAGATAGATAGATAGATAGATAGATAGATAGATAGATAGATAGATAGATAGATATGAAAGGCACTATATAATTGATAGATAGATAGATAGATAGATAGATAGATAGATAGATAGATAGATAGATAGATAGATAGATAGATAGATAGATAGATAGATATGAAAGGCACTATATAATAGATAGATAGATAGATAGATAGATAGATAGATAGATAGATAGATAGATAGATAGATAGATAGATGAAAGGCACTATATAATAGATAGATAGATAGATAGATAGATAGATAGATAGATAGATAGATAGATAGATAGATAGATAGATAGATAGATGAAAGGCACTATATAATAGATAGATAGATAGATAGATAGATAGATAGATAGATAGATAGATAGATAGATAGATAGATAGATAGATAGATAGAAAGGCACTATATAATAGATATAGGGTCAGGGCTTAGGGTGGGTCATTCAAAGGACACCTGTCCCAATGCCACCCCAGCATTGTCTTCATCATGCTGAAATGTGAACCGTGGTCCAGTTTGAAATGACATGAACTCTAAAGCAGTTGGTCTTTCAAGGTCCTCTCTGTTTTTGGCCACATTCATCCTTCCCTCAGTTCTGATCAGAATGGTCAAATATGTCAAATATGTCAAATAGGTCAGTCAAATATGGCGACCTTAAAGGCCAGAAAAGGAAGTGAAACCATCGAGGGTGGAAGCGCAAGGGTCATCTTCCATAGGCTCAGACCCGGACGTGATGTCATCAGGGCCAGGCAGGATAGGCACCCCCTGGTCTGCCGTGGAATTACTCTCATTTAGACCCTTTATCTGCCCAACATGCGTACGTGTGTGACATTGGTATGCAGTGTCCACTTGGAGGAATTGGATAAGACTTGTCCACCTTGACGAGTCGGGAAAGATGCGCCCAGTTGGAGGAGTCAGATGAGATGTCCATCTTGGTGTGTATGATGGAAGTGTCTACTAGGAGCTGGATGAGAGGTGTCCAGCGTAATTAGTCACATGAGACATGCCCACCTTGACGAGTCCAATAACACGCATTCACCTGGACAAGGTGTCCACTTTGGTGAGTCTCATGAGATATGAACATGCAGGAAGAAACAAAAGAGCTCTAATGAGTTCATCAGGTAAGAAAGGGAGGACAGGAGCAGCCCTCATCCTGTTGCCATGCTACATGTTATATGCTGATTGGCACATCAGGAGCCATATAAACCTTAGCAAGAGATGTCCACTTTGAGCATTACTGAGTGTGATGAGACATGTCCACTTTGATAAGTCTGACTAGAAGTGACCACCTTAAATAGTAAATAGTATAGAGAAAATAGTGACCACCTTAAATAGTAAAAGTGACCACCTTAAATAGTAAATAGAAATTAGTGACCACCTTAAATAGTAAAAGTGACCACCTTAAATAGTATATAGAAAATAGTGAACACCTTAAATAGTAAACAGTATACAGTGACCACCTTAAATAGTAAAAGTGACCGCCTTAACACATATCTGCTGTATTTGGCTCAGCTGGATGACATGTGTCTGCTTTGATTCATCTTGAGTCAGGTCAGACACGTCCACTCAGATTACGTGCCAATCTGTTGACATGCATCCCCACCTTGATGAACAGCAGATGAGACATGTCCGCAGTGATTAGATGTGCAAACATCGAGGGCAGGTGAGACAGGCCTTCCCTGGTAACATGGCATCTTAGTTTCATGGACTTATTGATGGACCCCCTTGGACCCTGGACACAGTCAAGATATCTTGAATGCAGAAGGATGCCAAGGTGTGGCCATCGAGCAAAATGAGATTTGGAAACTTGAATTGGTGTTCTCTGTGTCCTTTGACGAGTTGAGTCCTAACCTGACCGGGGGTCCACACATTTCCATGGGCTGTCTGATTGTCTTTAACACGTGTCCACTACCTTCATTATCATACCTTTAGCCCCGCCCCCTCCTTCTAGTCCCAGCTACTGCCCCTCCAGTCACTAAGCTCCACTCACCTGTAGGCCAGCTGGACCGAATCTGCAGTGAATTAAAATCCCAAGCAACTCTAATGGAGGGGGCCAAGTGTGTCCCCCCCCCCAAAAAAAATCCCTCCTGTCCCCCCATTGGCACAAACCTGATACTGCTGGGTATCGTGAGTGTGAGCGTCAGTCTGTGCTGGTGGATGTGGTTATGTTGGAAGTCTGCCAGAACAGAGTTTTGTGGGGGGGGGGGGGGGGCATAGAGGGGGCTGCCGGTCGTGCCGAGCTCTTCAAGGTTGTGTGCAGGACCATCTGTTCTGCCTGGAGCCTTGAATTCCCTCACGTTTCCTGCGTGCTTATTGAAGATTAGAGGCCACTGCAGCACCACGGTGAGCCCCCCCCCCCCCCCCCACACACACTTTAAGCTGCACCCCCTCTGTTGTCTTTCAAGATGAAACAGGACACCTTCACTCACTCTCTGAACTTTTTTTATTAACCTTATTTTAATGCAAGGCAACATCTGTTCGAAAAAGACCACCACACCACCGCACCCCGGCTCTGCGCTGAATTCCCAGGCTTATAAGCCAAATTGAGTCGTCGTGCCCCCCAAACATAAAAAAATGGAAACTAGACCACAAGAAGGACTTGAGGGAAATACAACCAGGTCACAATGGATATCCCGTGGTGCCCAAATCTTTACACCGTACCCAGTGTTCCCCGTCCGTCAAGTCACCTCTCACACCAGAAGGGTCTGTGAAGCTCACGTTCTCAGCAGTCCAGTCTGTACGGTATATAGCGCCTTTCATTGTTGAGCCCCTTCCCTCAGACCACTTATGCAAAGCGTTCCTAAAATGTGACAACACGGGCTGATTTTAAAGAAACAACTAAATTAGAACTCTTGTGGTGCCCGGCGGCCCTGGTATGGGCGCCATGGTCTGGACAAATGCCAGCTGCCCTGCAGTGTGTCGTCAGAACAGTTAGGGCAGCCCTGAGGTTAATATTTTAGGGTCCAGCAGGTACTGGAGTGGACCTTCGGTCAGATGCTGGACAAGCATGAGGAAGCTGCAGGAGGCCATATTTAAAAATCGGAACACGGGGGTGGCACAGTATTTAGGGCAACGGGCTTATAATTACAATGGACATGGGTTCAAGCCTCCCCACCTAATATTTCTGTATTCAATTTTCCATCCACATCTCAAAGACATGTTACTTGGACAGGAGATTCTGAAACAAGTTGGCAAGGCTGCTGCTTACGTTTCCTGCGGACACGGGTTCAAGTCCCTAGTGAACCACTCTGTTCTCTGTCTAGGCTCCTACACTCTCCATCTATCAGACTGTTAAGCAATCCTAAAATATTTGGTGGGGCTGCTGCCTTACAGCTCCAGTGGACACGGGTTCAACTCCCCACTGAGCTGTTGCTTGTTCTACTCCCCGTTCCGCCACCATCTGTTCAGGTTTCCACACCCGCTATTCTCTATCCTCATCCTTAAAGACGCGTCTCTTAGATTGTTTGGAAATTAAGGTGGGTGCCTTACAGTTCCAGTGGCCCCGGGTTCAAGTCCCCGGTCAGCCACTCGTTTTCTGATTACCGTCTGTAGAGGTTTCTGCGCTCTCTGCTTTGCATCCTCATCCTAAAGACACGTCTCTCAGACCGACGGGCAATTCTAAACTCTTTGGTGGAGCGGCTGCTTTACAGTTCCAGTGGCCCCGGGTTCAATTCCCCGTCTGTGCAGGTTTCTATGCTGTCAGATGGTCTAAAGCGATCGGTTTTCAGGTCCAGAAGACACGACTTCAATTCTCCAATCAGCCGACTCCACATTCTGCCCATTTCTCACCCCCACCCTAAAGGTGTGCCCACTAGGCTGACCAGTGGCTCTATAACAGTTACATTTTATTTATTTGGCTGACGCCTTTTTATCCAAAGTAACTTGCGACATTTTATGATACAATTGGGAGTCCAAGCAGGTCAACTGACTTGCTCAGGGTGACGTGGTGTCAGTAGTGGGATCTGAGCCCTCAGCCTCAGGGCTGGAAGTCCAAAGCCTTAACCACTACACCACACTGCATTGCAGTTCCAGTGGACTCGGGTTCAATTCCACCCGTTCAGCCACCGATTTCTGTTCTCACTATTTTCCATCCTAAAGACGTGTCTAATGGATTCTGAACCATTTTGTGCAGCAGCAGCCTAATAGTCCCAGAGGACCCGGGTTCAACTCCCGACATTAGCTGCTCTCCGTGCAGGTTTTCTACTTTCTGTTTTCTCTCCCCATTCTAAAGACATACAGCACCTGTGAAAACTGAGAAGAAATTCTCAAACAATCTGGGAGAGGCAGCACCTTACAGTCCCTGTGGACCCGGGTTCAACCACACAATTGAATTCTGAGCACAAGTCCCCCACTCATTTGACCCCTGTGTAGGTTTTCTGCGTTGTTTTCTCCATCTGCACCCTAAAGACAAACCCATCAGACTGATAGACATTTTGGTGGAGCCACTGCATTACACTTCTGGTGGACCCGGGTTCAACTCCCCGTTCAGCCACTCCCTGTATAGTGTGACGGACGGTTGGATCCCTTACCCCGGATGGGACGCCTCAATAATGGAAGGACTGGGAGAGAGAGCCTGCACAGGGGATGACAGGTCTAAAACATCTGGTAAGGCTGGACCCGGGTTCAACTCCCCATTCAGCCACTCTCTGTATAGATTTCTAGGCGCCTTATTTACCATCCATCATTCCAAAGACGTGTCTAACGGATTGTAAAATATCTGGTAAGGCTGATTGATGTCTTGCCGTTCCAGTGGCCCCGGGTTCAACTCCCCGGTCAGCCACTCTCAGGTAACGTTTTTTCCATTCACATTCTAAAGGCCTACAACATCTAATATGTTAATGGACAGTCTGGTGGCTGTCATGCCTTACAGCTCCACTGGACACGGGTTCAACTCCCCGTTCATCCGTCGTCTGTAGAGGTTTCTGCTCTTTCTGCTTTCAATCCTCATCCTAAAGACGCGTCTTTTAGATTGTTTTGGTAATTCTGACTCATTTACAGTTCCAGTGGCCCCGGGTTCAAGTTTCTGGTCAGCCACTCTCTATGTAGGTTTTCTACTTTCTGATTATTTTCCATCCACATCCTAAAGACACGGTCATAAGATTGATTTACAGTTCTAAAGAAATGTATGAAGGCGGGTTGCCTTACAGTTCCAGCAGACACGGGTTCAATTCTCCAATTGGCTTATCCACATTCTGCCCATTTTTCACCCCGCACCCTAAAGCTGTGCCTATTAGCCTAACTGGCAGTTCTATAATATCTGGTAGGGCCGTTGCATTATAGTTCCAGCGGACTCGGGTTCAACTCCCCATTCAGCCACCATCTGTAGAGGTTCCTGCGCTTTCTGCTTTCCATCCTCCTCCTAAAGATGCATCTCTTAGATTGTTTTGGAAATTCTGACACATTTACAGTCCCAGTGGCCCCGGGTTCAAGTCTGCGGTCGGCCACTCCTTGTGTAAGATTTCTACTTTCTGATTATGTTCCATCCGCATTCTAAAGACGCACAGGTTCTATACATTGATAAGCAGTTCTAAAGCCGTCTATTAGATGTAGTGCCTTTCAGTCCAAGTGGACCCGGGTTCAATTCCCCCACCGAGCTACTTGCCTGTTTTTCATTCCACACCCTAAAGACACGTCCATTAGACTGACAGACATTTTTGAAGCAGTTTAGTTAGGGTCACTGCCTTCCAGTTTCAGCTGGCCTCAGGTTCAAATCCTGACTCAGCCATTCTTTATAATGGTTTCTGTGCACACGTCGACCGAGTTTACAGGCATTGCTTTAATACTGGGCAGGGCCGCTGCCGTACATGTCCGGTGGACACGGGTTCAAGGTCCCGGGGAGACGCTCTCTGCACCTGTTTCTTTTTTTCTACTTTCTGTCTGTTTTTAAAGGCAAATCTTATCAGACTGATAGGCAACTCTAAACCAGTCTGGCCGGACTGGTGCTTTACATTTCCAGTGGACACAGGTTCAAATCCGCCGGTCAGATTTCTGCATTCTTTATTTCCCATCCGCGCCCTGCAGATGTGTCTGTTAGTTGATAGGGAATTCCAAGCTCGTTTAGTATGGCAGCCACCCTGCACTGCTAGTGGACTCGGGTTCAATGGGTCACTCAGTCACTGTCGCTGATGAATTTCCCACCTTATAATAATAACATTTCGTTTATATAGCGCCTTTCCCATGCTGATGGCATGGTTCATTGCTGACTGGAGGCAGTGTATGTGTCTGTGTGTGTATGTCCGTGTGCACATTTGTGTGTGTGTTTGAGTATGTGTGTATACAAGTGCTTGAGTGAGCCTGAAACTGCCCCCCAAATGTAAAATGCAGGCTCAGGCAGCTGCTGCAGTGCCCCCTGCTGACCAGTCCTTGTTACTTTTGCTTCCAACTGTCTTTAAGTGCCTTATTCAGGTTGGGGCATTAAGGGTTAATTTACCCCCAGGGGCTAAAGTGACAAGTGGTGGTCGGGAAGCTCAACACTTAACATGCACTTGGAAACGATTGTTTTGTGAAGTATCTCGGAACTGTGCCCATTCTCAAAAGGTGCCATACAAAATGTCAGAGTTGCCAGTCTGGCCTCTTATGGTGACCCGGGAGGTGACCCTGAATGGCTCGTTTCGCCTGCAAGTGACCCACTCAGACACATTAATGAAGCGACTGTTTTATTATCTGCACATTAAGAATGGCATCCTCTGCTGGAAAGGCACTATATAAAGCTGTGGCTTGTCTGACAACTACCTTGTCATTATGAGGGACATTTCAGGCAGGTCAGGTAGCAGTGCCAGGCTGTGGACCTCCAGTCAGGCTTCATTGGGTTTTAGCTGCCATCAAAGCCTCCCTGTTTGTTCTTTCTCCCTCCTTCACCTCTTTTCCTTTTGCTCCTCCCTCTCTCTATTATTTCCACTTACTCCAAACCTCCCCCCCCCCACCACCAACTCCAAGGTCTGTTTTTCAAACTCTCCTCTTCTTCTCTTCCTCTCCTGTGACCTCCTCTCACTGGTCAGCTCTGGACGCACTCTGCCGATGGGGTGCTGGCAGTTCGTGCCTCTTGGCCAGTTGTGGAATTAACAGTCGAGCCGGGAGCCCAGACAGATATTCCAGATGGCGACAACAAGCATTCAAAACGCCAGGCGCCATAAAAATAGCTTCATAAATTAGTGGCGCCCGTTGTCACAGGCAGGCTGCTAATTTGACCCCTAATCCAGTGACCTAAGTGATGGGATACTAAATCACTTTCATCGAGGGGGACATAAATCTCTCTGAGCACTCAGCACGTCTCCAGATCTGCTGTGCCTCCGTTCTTCAGGCCAGTGAGGAAGGTGCAGCTGAAGTCAGGCGGGTACACATGGCAGCGCGGTGATGCCACTCAGGGCCTGCAGGGAAGGCCTTAAAAGAAAGAAATGAGGATGGACAGGGAGATGAAAGGCACTATATGATAGATAGATAGATAGATAGATAGATAGATAGATAGATAGATAGATAGATAGATAGATAGATAGATAGATAGATAGATAGATCATTTGAAAGGCACTATATAATAGATAGTGCCCTGCGGTAGGCTGGCGCCCTGCCCAGGGTTTGTTCCTGCCTTGCGCCCTGTGTTGGCTGGGATTGGCTCCAGCAGACCCCCGTGACCCTGTAGTTAGGATATAGCGGGTTGGATAATGGATAGATAGATAGATAGATAGATAGATAGATAGATAGATAGATAGATAATTTGAAAGGCACTATATAATAGATAGTGCCCTGCGGTAGGCTGGCGCCCTGCCCAGGGTTTGTTCCTGCCTTGCGCCCTGTGTTGGCTGGGATTGGCTCCAGCAGACCCCCGTGACAATGTAGTTAGGATATAGCGGGTTGGATAATAGATAGATAGATAGATAGATAGATAGATAGATAGATAGATAGATGTATATAGTGCTATCTATCTATCTAACAGACAGATAAAAGACGCTATATAATCCAGCCAGAATGCCGTTTTTTTACAATTCAGCGCTTCGCACATGTCCACAGACTGCGGACTTTGAGGCTCGATGCGCCGCGGCGGTCCCGGCCCTGCTCTCCGGTGTAAAGTGCTGCCACCTGGTGGAGATGAGCGGAATAACATCTGGACCCACATAAGGAGGTGGACGCGGAATAAGATGTGGAGAGAAAACCAAATACTGTACACGCCAGCCCACGCTACCCACCTCGGGTTGTTTCTGTTGTCACTAGCGGTGGTCTCTTTGTTCGTGGGGTCTGCGTGTGCTGGCGTGCGTGTTCTTTTCGGGTCATTTGTGAATGCGCCCGTCCACGCACATTTTGTCAACCATACCTGAACTGTGGGATTTAAACGAAATCTTCTTAGGCTCGGCGTAACTTGATGTGACCATCACGTGCACTAGACACGGCTCCTTGTATTTGGAGCACCACCCCGGTACACGAAGACCTCCGGTCGGCCATTATGTGCAGGTTTTGGAAGATGAGTGCCCGGTGCGCAGCTCCGGACGGAATTCCAGTCCAGCTCAGTGGCACACTAGGACAGTTCCAAGCCAATAAGTAATTTTATTTGGGAAGTTTGAGGAGGGACCGAACTGAACCTCCGAGGAAACGTGAATAACTGCAATCCCCCACGCAAACGTGTAGGGATGACAGCTCCCCCCAGACGTTACGATAAGTTTGTGTAGAGAAAAGTCAAGCAAAATGACACCTTTCATTGGCTAATTAAAAAGATTACAATATGCAAGCTTTCGAGATGACATCTTTGCCTGAAGATGGGGCAAAAATGAAAGCTTGCATATTGTAATCTTTTTAGTTAGCCAATGAAAGGTGTCATTTTGCTTGACTTTTCTCTACATTCATAATGGCTAACACGGCACAACACCCTAGTACTACAGATAAGTTTGTGTATAACTAACGCCTTTCCTAGTGATGACCTATAAACGACATCCATCCATCCACCCACCCTCATTCAGACCCAGTTACTCCACCAAGGGGTATCGGGGGGTGCACCGCACACCAGATGGGATCATACGTACAAGGTCTGCCATAAAAACAACAACTCGAGACGGACTTTTATTTTGAAGCCCACGTGTCCGTCGCTCCACTGTCCTCCATGAGGTCGGTCAGATGGTATCAGTCGGTTCTGAGCTTCGCACGTTATCTCAGTTGGCTTGTTATGATGTGTTTTCTGTTGAGGGGGGGGGGGGGGGGTATGTTTTTCGATTCGGCTTACACATATGTGGTTCACGGGGCATGCGCAATAAAAAGACCAAAATCCTTGAAGAAGTCACCCCAAACTCGGAGGGCGCACTCGTCCTGTCATCTCCCTCCACCTCACTGCCCTTCAAGGGATATACGGCGCCTTGATCGACTGATCACGTGACTCAAGTGCACCCACCGTCGCCTTATCCAGAAACGCAAATTGGAAAACGCGCTCGCCTGGCGAATTGTGCCCAGCTCTGTGGCGCCCCCTCTGGTGACAGGTATAGTGCCCCGCTTGGCCGGTGGCTATGAACACTACGATTCCTCTAGCGCTTGTTTCCAGCAGCAGCGGTTCTGTCATTGGCGTGTTCCTGACACCTTGGAAGCCCCCCTCATAGGGGTCTTCAGTGGATGAGAAGGGCCTGAGCGAGGCGGATGAGCGCTGGGGGACACATAAAGGAGTCTCTGACAGCTGCTATGTCAGCCCGAGCTCTGAGCCTCCGGCACGAGGAAAAGAGACCCCCGAGGCAGGCAGGGGAGGTGAAGTGAAGGAGACTCTCCTAAGGAGGAAGAGGGGGAAAGGCAGTCTGGAATACATAAGAACACAAGGGTGGGCAGGTGGGTAGAGCGGGGAGGACAGCCGTGTGATGTAAACAGACAGAAACGATGAAATGACAAATGCGGGGACCCCCACGGGACCCCTTTGAAAGACACCGATCTATAACACGTATTGTTACAGAATTCGCGAAACGGAAGGAGGGAATCCGAATCTACTCAAATTAAAAATAAAAAAATGGCATCTGGCATCTGTCTGAGGCTTTGAAATCACAAAAACAACTTCGTATTAAAATAAGGGGGTCCAGAGGAACACAGGGTCTGTCTGTCTGTCTATCTAAGAGACGGATATATGAAATCACTATAGAAGAGAGATGGTGAGATCGAAGGTATTATACGAAATAGATAAAAGACACCATTTAAAAGTGAGACAACACCCAGATAGATAGATAGATAGATAGATAGATAGATAGATAGATAGATAGATAGATAGATAGATAGATAGATAGATAGATAGATAGATAGATGTGAAAGACACTATATAATAGATAGATAGATAGATAGATGTGAAAGGCACTATATAATAGATAGATAGATAGATGAAAGGCACTATATAATAGATAGATAGATAGATAGATAGATAGATAGATAGATAGATAGATAGATAGATAGATGTGAAAGGCACTATATAATAGATAGATAGATAGATAGATAGATAGATAGATAGATAGATAGATAGATAGATAGATAGATAGATAGATAGATAGATATGAAAGGCATACATTAGACAGATAGATGTAAAGGTGCTGTATTATAGATAAATGTGAATCTATCATATAGTGCCTTTTATCTCTAGCTCTCCATCTAGTGCGTTTCATATTCATCTACGTTATATAATGCCTTTCATCTATTATCTATGTTATGTCTTTCATATTAACTTCTGTCATGTAATATATATCTAAAATAGTAACTTTTATCTATCTGTATATAGTGCCTTTTCTATCTATCTATCTATCTATTATATAGTGCCTTTCACATCTATCTATCTATCTATAGTGCCTTTCATATAACTCTCCATATTTTATAGCGCCTTATTTATCAATCTAATATATAGTGCCTTTCATCTATCTATTATATAGTGTCTTTAATCTATCTATTGCCGTTTTTCTAGTTTATAATGCCTTATCTATCTATCTATTATATAGTGTCTTTTATCTAGATTTCCACATTTCATAGTGTTATATCTACCTTTCTGTCTTTCCATCCATCATTTTTTAGGGACAAGTGCAGAACGAGCGATCCCGCCGAGTTTCCTTTCGTATTCCATCTCGTGTTGTATATTTTTATTGTTTTTACGGTATTTTTTTTTTTTACTCATGTGGATTAAGTGTGTTGTCGCGAGTCTCGTAAAGGCGCACGAGTCGAATGAGGGGGAGCGCAAGTGTCATGTCAAGAAGCTCCAACGCTGTCTGCTCTGCTGTTGAACGTTGGGTTTTTGGGGGTTTCTCAAACCCTAACCCCTCAGTCTAATGACCTGTGTACGCACACCTTTTACATTTGAAGCGCAGGCACGTTTAGTGACGTGCTAAGGGACACAAAGAGGGACACACAAAGATTTGCAGGTGTTTCACGCTATACCCTTTTACTGTTATTTATTGTATATGTAATGATTGTAAATAAAGAATTAAACAAACAAACAAATAAACAGAGGGTGGCTGGAGCTAAAGCGGACATTTAGGGATGTAAATCCGCAGCACGAACGCGCACTGACCTGCCAGGCGACATAATATAGTCATTTGAACTATTTTCGAAATTTGTAAACGCTATATCAGACCCGAGGACAACAACATACAGCCCAAAAACAACAAACAATAACAACAAATAGCTTTATCCGCGTGAATTCTTCTATTTTGAAATTCTGGGTCGCGGAAAGCCAGCATCATCACAATAATCAACCCTGGAGCGCCAATCCATGCAAAGTACATCCCCGTAATTCAGTTTTTAAGTTTAACATACACTATTTCTAATTTGATTTAATTAAAAAGTGTTTAATTGGGCGAAGTTGTGTAAAACGTTGCTCGGCCCACCTTTTTATTGCATTAACGTCTTGCATGTGCACGCGGACTCTTTGTGGCAGATGTCATTGTTTGTGCACTTTTCTACGTGTGCCTTTGTGTGCGCTGTAAGAACACCGAGTGTTCAGAAATCATGTTTCCTAATTTAACACCTCCGATCAGGCAGTGCAGATGCGCTGATTTATGAGCCGGTTGCCGACGTGACTGACTGAACGAGTGAACGCGGAGCCGTTCATTTGTATCGCAAACGTGAGCGCGCGCGTGCACTGCACTACCAGGTGAGAGCCGTACTCGACAGGGAGCGGGCACGGGAGCGAGCGGCGGTGTCTTTTGGCCTAAGTGTGCTGGGGATTTTCTGCGATTAAAACAAAAAAATCCACTTTAGATGTTAAAGCCAAAACAGGAGGTCGGCGAGCGGGGTAAAGACATGTCACTGGCGTAAGCATTTTGGCGTGTGCGTCGTCGCTTTAAAACATGTGCCAAAGTGCGTGTATGGGCCATAATAATATCTAATTGCAAATACATCCATCCATCTTCCTAACCCGCTAATCCAGGGCAGGGTCTTAGGGCAGCCGGAGACCACCCCAGCATGTATCTGCGCAAGGCAGGAACAACACTTGGGCGGGGCATCAATCCATCCATGTCAATTCAAATTGCAGTGCGCGTGCACCGAGGTAGACGAGAGCGCTTCAAATCGTGTGCCCGAGTGTGCTCGTGCATGAATTCACGTCAATTTATTGTATGGAAACAATGGAAATATTCCTGTCATTTGACTTTTAAGGCCATGCACGATAAAAAAAAAAACACTATATACTGTTAGAGTCTTTAAATTCATTAGGCGACATAGGCGACCACCTAAGGGGACCGTTAATGAAAGTGTAGGGGCGCGCGCCTTACACCGAGGGGCGCCATTTAAGTAACCCAAGGGACACGCGCTTCAGGACGCCCATTAAATTTAAATAAACAAGTAGGCTGCTCTCTAGTGTCTAACATTTTGAAGTGTAAAATGTGAATTTCCAAATCCAATGCAAACTCATACGAATACCTAAGACCCGGCATGAGCCCCTCCACCTCCCCACTGCAGAGATTTAGGTACAATAGGAATAGGCGTGTCAATTGACTTTTGAGACTATTCGCTATGCAAAGGCGCTATATATTAATACAGACCAGTCCTCACCAGTAAGACCATGAATAAGTACTCCACCAGTAGAGCTATGGAAAGGATTGTAACACTCCTGTAAAGTCTATTGTTACGGTTTACACTTTGAAAAGGCACTACATTACAAATAATAAGGATCGGGCCTCATCAGCGACTCCTTTAAAAATCATTCCAAATAAGTTCCTTCACTGGCCGAAATCAAACTGTTGAGATTTAAAATTAAGAGATCTGTGCATTTAGATTTGCCGAAACCGGCAATATTAAAAAAAAAATGTAATCTGACGTTATCTGTGAAAAGGCGCTATATAATAATAAGCTTCAGTAAGACCCCTATTATGTCATTTAACTTGCAGTACTCAGCTTGTACGGATTTGGATATAATTGTAATTGTCTTTTGATGATGTTTGCTTTAATAAGGCGCTATATGAAAATAACAACGTGACACGTTGTATTGTACAAACATCGTAAACTGATGACTTCCTGCGTGACCCTGCTGAGCCCCCTCGCCTGCCATTGCTCACTTTGAACAAAATCAGAAAACGTTGGAGTCCTCCTGTGAAGTGCGCTCTGATGGAAAGCTCTATGAAAAGGCGCTATATAATAATACGGATCAGTCCTCTCCAATGACTCCTTCTATTGCCCGGTACAAGTCCCTTTATTTTCCAGTACACGACCTGTACAGATATGAAAAGTAATTTAATTCACCCATAAAATGCATTTTAGTGGTTTACACTATGAAAAGACATTCAATAATAATAATAATAATAATAATAATAATCAGCAAGACCACGAATAAGTCAATTAACTAACCGATTAGCTCATTAGGTTAGGAGCACACGCTGATACAGCGCATTGCCGCACCCGCCACATGACAAACCACCTCAGGATCCCAGATTAGGACCCGAGTGCAGCCATTGACGGGTGACACCTCAGCACCACACCAGTTCAGATGGAGTGCAACAGTGGGAGGTTTTTACTAGTGGCTGGATAATTTTAATACACCATAAAATGTATTTTAATGGTTTACACTATGAAAAGACATTATATAACTAATACTAATAATAAAGATCAATAAGTCAATTAACTTGCCAGCACTCAGCCTGTACAGATAATTGTAATGGTTTCATATAACGCATTGTGTCTACTTTAAAAAAAGCACTAAATAATAATAATACTAATAATAATAATAACACTGTAAAAATTTAAAACTAAGAGCTCTGTGCAATGACATTTGCTCTAACTCATTTGAAAATGGGAATAACTGAAAAAGTGTGTTTATTGTGATTATATAATTATATTAATAATAATAACAGGTGAGGGGTCGCTGGCACATGCATGTTGCTGCCTCTCCTCCTTGTTAACAACACGTTTTGTTAAGTGCCTTGAGCATGGGAAAGGCGCTATATAAATAACATGTGTTATTATTATCATTATTATTGGTAGTAGTAGTAAGGATCAGTAAAACCTTGAATAAGTCAATTAATTTGCAAGTACACAACCTGAACACATATGGAAATAATTGTAATCCTCCCACATCCCATTGCTCTATGAAAAGGCACATAATAATCATCTTTAATAAAATCCCTGTGTGCGTCCAGGTGTCCATGTGTGTGTCTTCTGGTGAAGTGCGCATGCGCGGGGCACGGTGCGACGCGCGATATTACGGTCAGAGAAAGTTAGAGGCGTTTTATGGAAATACAAACCAGTATTACTGCGAGAGGAAATTAAAGGTACACAATACAGTGACGCATATTACAGCCACATACAAGCCAGTATTACTGTCAGAGAAAATTAAAGGTATATTACGGACGTACGTAGAAGACAGTATTACTGTCACAGAAAATTAAAGACACACAATACATGGCGGCAGCCCACGAAGAATGGTCAGCTCGGCAAGTAAACATCAACAAAAGAAAGGCTGAAAGAAAGAAAAATACGACCAACAAAAAGAATGAGGTCGAAGTCCCTTGCCATTTAATATAGACTGTTCCTACTAATGTTTATGCATTACTGTTCTAGCGCCCGTTATTGTGACGGGCTTAATGACTAGTAATAATAATAATAATAATCATCAATAAGTCAATGAACTTTTCAGTATTCATCCTGTGCAGATATGGAAATATTTGTAATGGTCCCATAAAATGTATTTTGTTTCCTTTAAGGGCGGCACGGTGGCACAGCGGGTTCACTTCCCGGGCCCTCCCTGCGTGGAGTTTGCATGTTCTCCCCGTGTCTGCGTGGGTTTTTTCCGGGCGCTCCGGTTTCCTCCCACAGTCCAAAGACATGTAGGTTAGGTGGATTGGCGATTCTAAATCGGCCCTAGTGTGCGCTTGGTGTTTGGGTGTGTTTGTGTGTGTCCTGCGGTGGATTGGTTCCTGCCTTGTGCCCTGTGTTGGCTGGGATTGGCTCCAGCAGACCCCCGTGACCCTGTGTTTGGATTCAGTGGGTTGGAAAATGGATGGATGGATGGATGTTTCCTTTAAAAATTCCACTTGTACAGGTAAGTCCTCGTGTAATTTTGACAATGCTCACTCTTGAAAGGCGCTATATGATCAATCTCGGCCAGTGACTCTTTGCATTATAGAAACATTGTAAACTGTTGACTTCCTGCGTGACTCTGGCTGAAGCCCCTCACCTGCCATTGCTCACTTTGAACAAAACCAGAAACAGTGGGGGTCCTCCTGTAAAGTGTTTTCTGACGGGAAGGCGCTATACAATAACAATTTAACTAAACTGCCAGTACTCAGCTTGTACAGATACTGGATTAGCAGTTCGGGCCGGCAGCGCAGAGTTTTAGAGCTCCCACCGCTCAGAATCTGGGCTGCCGTGGCCGCTCACGGTGTTTGTTCCTGTCGAGTCTGCCAAGTTCTTTCCGCTGGCTTAGCAGCCCCCTGGTTGAACTTGTGCCCCCTGCGATACTCCAGTTTACACGCCCAGTGCTGCCGGGATAGGCTCCGTCCCCCCCTTTAAGCAGGACAGGGAAGGCCGCCTTGTTTAAAGTGACCACGTTGCTCCAGGCGTGAGCGCGCGTGCACACAGATGCACGAGGCGCGTCCTGTTGGCTCGGGAGCACGCCGGCACTTTGAAGGTGATGAAGCGCCGCTTGTCCTCCTGCTATTGGGTGGGGAGGGCGACGGGGTTCCCCTCCAGGAAAATCACGGGGTGGCCGGGCGCGCCAGTCTGAATGGTGACAGCAGAGCCGCCGACGTCCCCTCTCCTTATCACCAAGGCTGTGGCGGCAGTAAATAAGACTTCTTTTTAAAAATGTTTACAGAAACAAAGAAAGAAAGCCATCACATCTAAAACTCCCCGAGACTCGACTGCCAGCAGCGAGTGTGCGTTTCGAGATGATTGATTGTTTTTATTGTATCTTTCTTTTTCGCGCACAAATTAATTTATGGTCCAATTACAGAGTCGGGACAAGCGCAGAATTATGATTGGACACAAATTATCCCTCGTTTGCAGATGGGTGGAAATGGCATTGCGTAATTGAAAAGCAGAGCGCGATCGATATTTAGCATCCCTGAGGGTTAAAACTGATTGCGGCGCCGATCCCGGCTGATCTACGGCCCGTTGGGCGACTTCTCGGCCTTACGGGGGAGCCGCTGCCACCTGAAATGGCGTCGTCGGAAAGCGAAGAGCGACTGGCATGAGGGTTAGGCGGGTCCCGGTACAATGCCCTTAAGCAAGGGGTAGGGGGTTCGTGAACTGCCAGCCTCCTGGTGCCCAGGTTGCTAGCCACTGGCTCGGCTGCTTCTTACAGATGATTGCGGCTTAGAGTGCTGCTGGTTGAGGTGGTGCTCTGCATTGGCACCGAAATGGCAGAACTGGCAGTCAGTAAAGGAGCTAAAAATGGCGCTGACGTCAAGCGTGTTATTTATTGAGTCTGCTTTCGGAGTTGCCCCCCTCTCCATGTCTCCCTGAGTCTAACACCCCTCTTCCGAATAGCGCCATGGGGTTGGGACGGATACTAAGTGAGCAATGGCTGAAATGGGAAAGCTTATCTGCCCCCAGCTGGGGTGTCACTGCATGCACTAAAAGACCGAACTGGGCCATTCTACTTAGAACTGATGTTTGTTGGGAGTCGGTGCCCACTGTGTCTCTACGGACTGGGTGGCAGACCACTGCGAGCCTCCTGGTCCACTTGAACTGGCATCTCAGCTGGCCCTGCTTTAACTAAAAGGCCTCTGCCATAACACTCCAGGGGCAAACCGAGGGGCTCTTCTAGAATAAAACAATGTCTTCTCTCTCTCTCTCTCTCTCTCTCTCAGTAACGATATAAAAAATGACCAAGACTTGGAGAGGGCGGCCATTAGTATTTGCATTTTATTATAGGGAAGGAAATTTAGAGCTGGGGATATATCAGCAGCGAGCAGGCAGGATTAGTTAACAATGCATTATCAACCTTTTATAGCGGCCATAACTCTTCTGCTGCTCAGGCAGGCGGAGGGGGAAGTGAAGCCATCGAGGGGGCCCACAGCGCTCCTTACGCTTCCCCACCGGAGGCCCTCCATGAAGGCGGAGAACAGGAGAGGAGAGAGGGGCTTGGGATTCGGAAACGGGGGTGGGTGGGGGTTAGTGAGTGTGTGTGGGGGGGGGGGGGGGGGCACCATGGTGGGATGCAATTCAAACAGACAGGAGCCAAAATGAGAAGGCAGCGGCTGAGGCTTACAAATCACAAATGCACGGAATGCTTGATTTGATGTTTCTGCGTTGGCCCACACGGACCCCCGTGTAACGTCACGACACTTTACAGGAGTATTCCGATTAGTCGCATATCTTTACCTGGGTTGTTTAATAACCGTTTTGATGGTAAATATTTAATCGCTCCTTAAAGCTTTGAAAAGTCTACCGGGGCCCCATGTGGAACAAGGTGACTGGCTGTGTGTCCCTAAAAAGAGTTGGGGTGACAACCCAGCCACCTCGTTTAATTGTTGAAGGAACACAAAAAGTAGTCCAGCCTCAGAGAAATAAGGAGGAGCACAGGGGCGTAAGAACACAAATCAATCGCTTAGCCAGCGCTTGGCTCACAAGGGAGACGGCCGTTTTAATGATGTGCTACACCCGGAAAGGGGCGGGGCTACCAGGAGGGGATGGGGGCGTGGCCAGCCGGCCTCCTGGGACATCTACTCTGCGCTGTGGAAGGAAGAGACAAGACAGTTAGCAGACAGAGCCCCCACCCGATCAGAAGGTGGTCCTCATGTGTGACACGCTGTAGCTAAGAAACCGCACCCACACCTGTCTGAATGTCCGACGTCACCATCGCACTATCACTTCTAGCAATGAAGTGCTTGGAGAGGCTGGTCCAAAAGACATCACCTCTGCTCTCTGAACTGGACCCATTACAGTTTGCATATCGCTCCAGCAGACGCACAGATCACCTCGATCCCCTTCAACCAGGATCGGCCCAGCAGGACAACAAAACAGCAGGGAATTTATGTACGGGTGCAGTTTAAATCGGCTAGAATTGTGCATTTAACACAAGAATCCCCTCTAAGCTCAGGGACCTGTGGTTGAGCACTTCATCGGACCCCAGGTGGGCCGCACTTCATCATTTCTCATGGGGCTCCACAGGGGCTGTGTGCTGAGCCCTCTGCTGTACCCACTCTATACTTTTGATTACACGTGACTGTCATTTTTCTAATCTGCTTAGTCCTGAACAGGGTCATGAGGGTCCGCTGGAGCCCATCCCAGTTAGGACCCTGGACAGGGTGCCAGTCCACCAATCGAGTGTAGCCAATCCACCTAACCTGCATTTCCCTGGACTGTGGGAGGAAACCCACCTAGACATGGGGAGAACAACAAGACTGTCATGTCTGACTCATCTAAGCCAACGTTTCCTGACCCGTGAGCTGCGACTGACCAAGACCCCCTCCACCCCGTCAATCATGCTAGATTCTCAGAGGCAGCATCTCAGGGGGATTGATATCAGTCCTGGATGACCCCACAAACCCCTCACTCCGACCATCAGGCTCAATTCACCATGGAGGAAAAAAGCCCTGATGATGACTCTTGAATCTTCTAAGTCTGTGGCAGTCTAGTGATTATGTGGGACCAAACCCGCTATTGACGATAGCATTAATTTCACTGGACCACCCATCAGTGGGTCGTGAACTCACTAGCACGTGACAAAGTGGGTCGTGGTCAGGGCCGGATTAAGATCTGCAGAGGCCCTAAGTACTTACAAGACGTTGGTGGCCCCCCCAAGACAAGACAAGACCTGACCAAGACAAGAACGATCATGTGAGCATTGGGGGCCGTGTGGCAGTCTCCAGATTCTAATTTTCTTGTATTCCCAAGATTTGTGTGTAACATGACGCTCTGATAGATAGATAGATAGATAGATAGATAGATAGATAGATAGATAGATAGATAGATAGATAGATAGATAGATAGATAGATAGATAGATAGATAGATAGATAGATAGATAGATAGATAGATACTTTATTAATCCCAAAGGGAAATTCACATACTCCAGCAGCAGCATACTGATAAAGAAACAATATTAAATTAAAGAGTGATAATAATGTAGGTATAACAGACAGTAACTTTGTATAATGTTAAATGTTAAAGTTTACCCCTCCGGTGGAACTGAAGAGTCGCATAGTGCGTTGGAGGAACGATCTCCTCAGTCTGTCAGTGGAGCAGGACGGTGACAGCAGTCTGTCGCTGAAGCTGCTCCTCTGTCTGGAGATGATCCTGTTCAGTGGATGCAGTGGATTCTCCATGATTGACAGGAGTCTGCTCAGCGCCCGTCGCTCTGCCACAGATGTCAAACTGTCCAGCTCCGTGCCTACAATAGAGCCTGCCTTCCTCACCAGTTTGTCCAGGCGTGAGGTGTCCCTCTTCCTTATGCTGCCTCCCCAGCACACCACCGTGTAGAAGAGGGCGCTCATCACAACTGTCTGATAGAACATCTGCAGCATTTTATTGCAGATGTTGAAGGACGCCAGCCTTCTAAGGAAGTATAGTCGGCTCTGTCCTTTCTTGCACAGATCATCAGTATTGGCAGTCCAGTTTAATTTATCATCCAGCTGCACTCCCAGGTATTTATAGGTCTGCACCCTCTGCACACAGTCACCTCTGATGATCACGGGGTCCATGAGGGGTCTGGGCCTCCTAAAATCCACCACCAGCTCCTTGGTTTTGCTGGTGTTTAGGTGTAGGTGGTTTGAGTCGCACCATTTAACAAAGTCCTTGATTAGGTCCCTATACTCCTCCTCCTGCCCACTCCTGATGCAGCCCATGATAGCAGTGTCGTCAGCGAACTTTTGCACATGGCAGGACTCTGAGTTGTATTGGAAGTCTGATGTATATAGGCTGAACAGGACCGGAGAAAGTACAGTCCCCTGTGGTGCTCCTGTGCTGCTGACCACAATGTCAGACCTGCAGTTTCCGAGACGCACATACTGAGGTCTGTCTTTAAGATAGTCCACGATCCATGCCACTAGGTATGAATCTAATCCCATCTCTGTCAGCTTGTCCCTAAGGAGCAGAGGTTGGATGGTGTTGAAGGCGCTAGAGAAGTCCAGAAACATAATTCTTACAGCACCACTGCCTCTGTCCAAGTGGGAGAGTGATCGGTGTAGCATGTAGATGATGGCATCCTCCGCTCCCACCTTCTCCTGATATGCAAACTGCAGAGGGTTGAGGGCGTGGCGGACCTGTGACCTCAGGTGGTGAAGCAGCAGCCACTCCATGGTCTTCATCACAAGTGATGTCAGAGCGACAGGCCGGAAGTCATTCAGCTCACTAGGACGTGATACCTTTGGGACTGACTGGGGTGATGCGAGATGTTTTCCAAAGCCTCTGGACTCTCCCCAATTCCAGGCTCAGGTTGAACATGCGCTGTAGAGGACCCCCCAGCTCCAACACACAGGCCTTCAGCAGTCGTGGCGATACTCCATCTGGACCCGCTGCTTTGCTGGCACGAAGTCTCCTCAGCTCTCCGCTTACCTGGGCTGTTGTAATTGTGGGTGGGGGGCAACTCTCACCTATGCTGGTATCAGCAGAAGGATGGGTGGAGGGTGCAGTACTCCGAGGTGAGAGTGGGTTAGGGTGGTCAAACCTGTTAAAGAAGTTACTATGATTTTATGACTATTTCTATTATAGTATATATTTAATTGGCAGGGGGGGGGGGCTTTTTTTTGTGGAACCAGCCTCAGCTGCTGCTCCATGTGTTTCATGGCACATCCGGCAACAGAGAAGTTTTGTGGAAACCCCTCACCCCCCCAATGACCTAAGTGTGGCTTATTTTGCTTAACGGTGAATCCTGGCCATGATAGCACAAAGGCTGGGAAATTCTGATCTAAATCCCGTGCAGAAACATTCACAAAAGAAATGGTAAACACCCGTGGAATATCAATATGGGGACGTTATTCTCAGACGCCCCTCGTGAGACCACCTCTGGAAACAAAAAAAGACACAGCAGCACGTGAAGTGAAGCCGGGCAGACGAGAGCAGCCAGGTGCATCATGGGACTTCAGAACCTCTGAGCATCAAACCTGTGCAGTCAGGGTGAGGAGAACCTAATGGGTTCTTCAGAATCCTCAAAGGGGGGCCACTGAAGGAGATCCACTTTCATTAAAAAGACTCAGAAGTGAAAATATCCAAAGGGGGGGGGGGTAATGAACTGCTTTGAGGACGGCACAAAGTGCGCTTGTCTGAATGCTCTTTTGAATTTGTAATGTCCTGCACTGTTATAATCGGATTTATGATGAATCCTTGTGCCTTTGTATTGTAAAAGTAACTGGTGTACGGGGCACCGGGGGACGAGGGGGTGGGTGGGGGAAGAGGGGGGTTAGCAGGTTCAACTTTACGTATAACAGCAGCTGTACACTGATGCTTACCTAAGGGCCCCCCCCCCCCCCAATATGCAAATCTTCAGGACATTCGGTTAGGTATGAACTCAGGATGTGACATCGGTGGTGGGGGCACCTCACAGCCTGGAAAGGTGGGGGGGGGGGCAGCGGGACAGGAGGAGTTTAGGTATTAGAACAATCAGATGGGAGGAGTCCAGCAAAGCCCACCAGTCCATTCTTGTAAAATAATATCAAGTTGAGCTTTGGGGGTCCCTAAAGTCCTCTTGTGCACCACACTACTTGGTCACTTACTCCACGTGTCTGTGGTTCTAACTTCCTAATGTGTGTGTGAAATTTCCCCTTCACAAGTTCCCAACTGTGTCCCTCGTGTTCTTGATGAACTCAGTTTAAAGTCACCGTCTGATCCACTGCACTAATTCCCTTCATCATTTTGAACACTTCAGTCAGGTCTTCTCTTCATCACTGTAAAGGCTCAGCTCTTTTAATCTTCATAACTCACCCCCTGTAGCCCTCAATCAGCCTCGTTGCTCTTCTCAGGACCTTTTCTAGCGCTGCTATGTCCTCTATCGAGACCAAAACTGACCACAGGACTCCAGATGAGGCCTCACCAGTGTGTTTATAAAGCTTGAGTAGAATCTCCTGTGACTTGTACTCCACACATCAAGGCGCTATATAACCTGACATTCTGTTAGCCTTCTTCATGGCTTCTGAACACTGTCAGGAAGTCGATAGCTTAGAGTCCACTATGACTCCTAAATACTTCTCATAAGGTGGACTCTCGATTTTCCGACCGCTCATTGTGTATTCATCCATCCTCTTCCACTTATCCGAGGTCGGGTCACAGGGGCAGCAGCTTGAGCAGAGAAGCCCAGACTTCCCTCTCCCCGGCCACTTCTTCTAGCTCTTCCGGGAGAATCCCAAGGCGTTCCCAGGCCAGTCGAGAGACATAGTCCCTCCAGCGTGTCCTGGGTCTTCCCCGGGGCCTCCTCCTGGTTGGACGTGCCTGGAACACCTCACCAGGGAGGCGTCCAGGAGGCATCCTGATCAGATGCCCGAGCCACCTCATCTGACTCCTCTCGATGCGGAGGAGCAGCCGCTCTCCTCTGCAGGGTGTCTGGGCTCTCCCTTAAAGATAGGGTGAGAAGCTCAGAGTAAACTCATTTCAGCCGCTTGTATTCGCGATCTCGTTCTTTCGGTCACTACCCATAGTTCATGACCATAGGTGAGGGTAGGAACATAGATCGACTGGTAAATTGAGAGCTTTGCCTTAAGGCTCAGCTCCTTTTTCACCACGACAGACCGATGCAGCGCCGGCATTACTGCGGATGCCGCACCGATCCGCCTGTCGATCTCACGCTCCATTCTTCCCTCACTCGTGAACAAGACCCCGAGATACTTGAACTCCTCCACTTGAGGCAGGATCTCGCTACCAACCCTGAGAGGGCACTCCACCCTTTTCCGGCTGAGGACCATGGTCTTGGATTTGGAGGTGCTGATTCCCATCCCAGCCGCTTCACACTCAGCTGCGAACCGATCCAGAGAGAGCTGAAGATCACAGCCTGATGAAGCAAACAGGACAACATCATCTGCAAAAAGCAGTGACCCAATCCTGAGCCCACCAAACCGGACCCCCTCAACACCCTGGCTGCGCCTAGAAATTCTGTCCATAAAAGTTATGAACAGAATCGGTGACAAAGGGCAGCCCTGGCGGAGTCCAACTCTCACTGGAAACGGGTTCGACTTACTGCCGGCAATGCGGACCAAGCTCTGGCACCGATTGTACAGGGACTGAACAGCCCTTATCAGGGGGGCTGGTACCCCATACTCTCGGAGTACCCCCCACAGGATTCCCAGAGGGACACGGTCGAACGCCTTTTCTGAGTCCACAAAACACATGTAGACTGGTTGGGCGAACTCCCATGCACCCTCCAGGACCCTGCTAAGGGTATAGAGCTGGTCCACTGTTCCGCGACCAGGACGAAAACCACACTGTTCCTCCTGAATCCGAGGCTCGACTATCCGATGGACCCTCCTCTCCAGAACCCCCGAATAGACTTTTCCAGGGAGGCTGAGGAGTGTGATCCCTCTGTAGTTGGTACACACCCTCCGGTCCTCCTTCTTAAAGAGGGGGACCACCACCCCGGTCTGCCAATCCAGAGGCACTGTCCCTGATGTCCATGCGATGTTGCAGAGACGTGTCAACCAAGACAGCCCTACAACATCCAGAGCCTTGAGGAACTCCGGGTGTATCTCATCCACCCCCGGGGCCCTGCCACCAAGGAGTTTTTTGACCACCTCGGTGACCTCAGTCCCAGAGATGGGGGAGCCCACCTCCGAGTCCCCAGGCTCTGCTTCCACATTTGAAGGCATGTTAATGGGATTGAGGAGGTCTTCAAAGTACTCCCCCCACCGACCCACAACGTCCCGAGTCGAGGTCAGCAGCACACCATCCCCACCATATACAGTGTTGACACTGCACTGCTTCCCCTTCCTGAGATGCCGGATGGTGGACCAGAATCTCCTCGAAGCCGTCTGAAAGTCGTTCTCCATGGCCTCCCCAAACTCCTCCCATGTCCGAGTTTTTGCCTCAGCAACCACCAAAGCCGCATTCCGCTTGGCCTGCCGGTACCTATCATCTGCCTCCAGGGTCTCACAGGACAAAAGGGACCGGTAGGACTCCTTCTTCAGCTTGACAGCATCCTTCACCGCCGGTGTCCACCAACGGGTTCGGGGATTGCCGCCACGACAGGCACCGACCACCTTACGGCCACAGCTCCGGTCAGCCACCTCAACAATAGAGGCACGGAACATGGCCCATTCGGACTGAATGTCCCCCACCTCCCTCGGGATGTGGTCGAAGTTCTGCCGGAGGTGGGAGTTGAAGCTACTTCTGACAGGGGGCTCTGCCAGACGTTCCCAGCAGACCCTCACAACACGTTTGGGCCTACCACGCCTGACCGGCATCCTCCCCCACCATCGGAGCCAACTCACCACCAGGTGGTGATCAGTTGACAGCTCCACCCCTCTCTTCACCCGAGTGTCCAAGACATGTGGCCGCAAGTCCGACGACACGACCACAAAGTCGATCATCTAACTGAGGCCTAGGGTGTCCTGGTGCCAAGTGCACATATGAACACCCCTATGCTTGAACATGGTGTTCGTTATGGACAATCCGTGACGAGCACAGAAGTCCAATAACAAAACACCGCTCGGGTTCAGATCGGGGGGGCCATTCCTTCCAATCACGCCCTTCCAGGTCTCACTGTCATTGCCCACGTGAGCATTGAAGTCTCCCAGCAGAACGAGGGAGTCCCCAGAAGGTATGCCCTCTAGTACCCCCTCCAGGGACTCCAAAAAGGGTGGGTACTCTGAACTGCTGTACAGTGCATACGCACAAACAACAGTTAGGACCCGTCCCCCCACCTGAAGGCGAAGGGAGGCTACCCTCTCGTCCACCGGGGTAAACCCCAATGTACAGGCTCCAAGTCGGGGGGCAATAAGTATACCCACACCTGCTCGGCGCCTCTCACCGGGGGCAACTCCAGAGTGGTACAAAGTCCAGCCTCTCTCAAGGAGATTGGTTCCAGAGTCCAAGCTGTGCGTCGAGGTGAGCCCGACTATATCTAGCCGGAACTTCTCAACCTTGCGCACAAGCTCAGGCTCCTTCCCCTTCAGAGAGGTGACATTCCACGTCCCAAGAGCCAGCTTCTGTAGCCGAGGATCGGACCGCCAAGGTCCCCGCCTTCGGCCACCACCCAACTCACACTGCACCCGACCTCCTTGGCCCCTCCCATAGGTGGTGAGCCCATGGGAAGGGGGACCCACGTTGCCTCTTCGGGCTGTGCCCGGCCGAGCCCCATGTGTGCAGGCCCGGCCACCAGGCGCTCGCCATCGAGCCCCACCTCCAGGCCTGGCTCCAGAGTGGGGCCCCCGGTGACCCGCGTCCGGGCAAGGGAAAATGCCGTCCAAAATGGTTTTTCTTCATAGGAGGTTTGTTTAACCGCTCTTTGTCTCATCCCTCACCTAGGACCAGAACAGCCCTCTTGATTTTTTTTTAGTGGGTTTGGGGGAGGCTCTCCTAACTTTCCGACTTGTAGGTGGGATTCCAGTTGAAACTTCCTATTTGGAAATTCCGACTTCCTAGTTCAAATGCAACACCATTTCGCCGTGAAGAGAAGACCACCTCTGCCTCCCTCTTCTCTCCCGTTTGTGTTTCAGCCAGGGGTCCCCCGCCTCCCCTACCTACCTGGGATTCAAATTCATGTTTCAGGTTGTCACACAGGTGCTCACCTTTGGGACAGCGTAAAGGCTCTGGTGGTGGTAATTCAATGCTGACCCACAAGATGGCAGCGTATATTAAGGCCTCTTCTCTTCCTCCCGCTACAGACCAGATGATTGACAAGCCACCCGCCTCATGTCACTTCCGGGGCGGCCCGCCTTCCCCCTGGCCCTGCCTGTCAAGTCAAAGACACGTGTCCCGGGCGACGTTCTTTTTGCTGGAAAGCCTTAAATATTTAGCCTTAATAAATAGAGGGGGTCGCAGTGTCGCCCCCACGCTTTGTCACTTGTCTTGCCACCTTTATTTGTTCAGTTTGGATGCGTGTTAATTCTTTGCATTATTCTTTGTTTTTTGAGTGTGTCTGTGTATGTAAGCTGCCTATGGGTGGTCACCTGCCAATCACTCGCCACCCTATAAATATGGGGGGGGGGGGGGGGGGGGGGGTCTCTCACACCTCCTGCAGGTTCATTGTCGGAGTTTTGGTGAGCTCTGTGGTTTAGCAGTGCCTTCTTCTTATTGTGACTTATCAGATTTTTCTTTTATATTTTTTTTTCTTACTTTGCCCTTGAGATTCTGTTTTTGAGTTTTATTTGCCCGGATTGCTTTGTGTATTTAGGGAACTCCATTTTGCTCTTGTGCTCCCCGGCACTTTCACAATATTACGCAGCATTGATTGGGAAGAATAAAACCCTTTATATTTTTTTTTTGAAGTTTCGCCGTTTGCCTTTCCGTCTAGCCGGGGTTTGGTGGTATATACCCCCCTCTAGTGGACATTATTGGAAGTGCTGTAGCAACTTTCTAGGATTTACGTGCTTTGGAACTCGTACTTTGTTTGCTTGTTCTTTATTTCGCTTTGTACGTTTTCTTGCATTAGGAATGTGTTCGTTTGGGGGTCCGAACACAGGGTCAGCCATTGTTCAGCACCCCTTGGAGCAAGTGCAGCTTAAGAGCTTTGGCAGTAATGGGGATTTGAACCGGCAATCTTCCGGGTACCGGCGCAGATCCTTAGTCTCAGAACCCCCATTTCTTCATGACGAAGGCGACTCTGTAGTATGGAGATGGGCGTGCGGCCCCTTTTGGTATTCCATTTAAAGACCACGTGGCAGCAAAGAACAGAAGAATGACAGCCATCTGTGGATGCAAAATACACTGCTACTTAGGCTGTGAATAACACGAATAATAATGATAATAATATTAATGATGATGATAATAATAATAATTCTTTACGTTCATCCAGCGCATATCTCCCTACTCAGAGTGCTTCAGTGAGTGGGGTGCCACTTCAAGCACCACTAATGCGCAGAACCCACCTGGCAGCCATTTTGTGCCCGTAGCCTCACCACACATAAGCTATTAGATGGTGAAGGGGTGACAAGGAGAGCCAATCAGAGACAGGGGATGATCAGGGGGCCGGAATGATGAGGCAGTGGTGGGCAATTTAGCCAGGATGTCAGGATACACCCACTACTCTTTATGAAAGATGCCCGCCCAGGGGTCTTTAATGAGCACAGAGAGCAGTGGCGTAGCTAGGGGGAGGGGGCAAGGGGGGACATCTGTCCACGGGCGCAGCATCCAGGGGGCACCGAATTGATGTTCCCTATTGCATTTTGGAAAACAGGAGGGGGCGCGAAAACTTCAGTTGTATCCGGGCGCTGAAAACCCTAGATACGCCTCTGACAGAGAGTCAGGCCCTCAGGCTGTGGTGGGCAGTTTACCAAGGACCTTGAGATACACCCTGTGTCACACTCATTTTGCTTATTGATTAATTTGGGCACATTATCTAAAATAAATAATTAATTATAGTGTGTAACTCATTTTCCTGCCTGTTTTATTCATTTACTGTCTAAAATCCATTACTTAAGATCAGGGGTGTTGAACTCCGGTCCTGGTGGGCTGCAGGTTTTCATTCTAACCATCTTCTTAATTAGTGAGCTGTTTGCGCTGCTCTCGCCGATTAGAAAAAGGGTTACAACGAAAAACTGCAGCCACTGCGGCCCACCAGGACCGGTTACCGGAGTTGGACACCCTTTATTAAGACCTAATATTGCAAGGCAGGTGACCACTCCTGATTTTATATAAATTTAAAAAAAAAAAAACGGAGTGTTCTCCACTCGACTTTCTCGTATACGTAGAGATTATATTAAAATTGTATGAATATGTCAACTTGCGAAACAAAACATGTACCTATTCAAATGTCAAGTTTATTTGTTGGTTCTTTTACTTGATTAGATACATTTGCCATTACGGTGTTATTTTGTGTTTGTACCATGTAATTTCTTTGCATTGTTGACAAGTTAAATAACAGTTAAAAATAATAATACGTGCAACGTAGTTAATAAACTGTTATTAAATAAGATGACTAATTAGATATTCCCGAAATTATACATTGTTCCAGCCCTGTCTAACTCTTTCATTCTGTTTATATGAAAAATCAGAGCGTAAACGTCTATGCGCCTGATGAATCCATCCCCATACCTGAGCCTACGGGAAAGTCTGGGGGAGATCACTCCCGATTTTGTTTTATTGTTAAGCGTAGGTTCCGTTAACATACAGTAGGTGTGGGTGCGGCTCCCCCTTGCGTATCCCTCAGCCGCACAAAGGCCCGTTTAGATCCCGCGCTTGGCGTGAGGGAGTCGCAACGAAAATGACGTCAGAGGTGGAGATGCGAATGGGAAAATATTTCTAGTCGCGGCGAAAATGACGTCAGAGGGGAGACGCGCACAGGAAAATGTTTCTAAGTACACGAGAAGCTCAATACGCTTGTGTCGGAATAATGAACGAAAGTCTGAAAATGACGCAATCGGTCACCAAAACAAGAGGTAGGCGTGCAAAACATTTGAAATCCCTCAGTCTATCACGTAGATAGATCCCCTGTTCTGAAGCTATCCGCGCCCTGTGGAGTTCATTTGACCCGTCTGATTTCGCGCCGGCGCAGTAAGGTATCCAATCTCCTTGTGTTCGCGCATCTTTACCTGGCGTTTTTCTTTTGATTTAACGCAAACGCCACACAAAATGCCGGCCTGCCCCGCTGTTTCGTCACGCACGGCGATGTGATGAAGTCTGCGTTGTAAGGTCGCTGGTAGATCACAGTCCCTTTACCGGGGTGCTCTGTGATTGACGGCGGGCAGTAAACTTTGCTAAAACGGCATCGAAAATTCCACTTCGCTAGTTGTTACTTCAGTCGCTTTGGCGTGCGCACTTTACGTTCTGTTACCAATAATGCCAATTTTGACTACAATTGCTCTGTCTGATTTTAAATTTTGTATTTTAGTTTTGTTTATAATGTGTGTTTCATCTATTGTTCGGTGTCCTTGAGTGTTTAGAAAGGCGCCTACGAAAAAATAAAATTTATTATTAATAAATTCATCAACGGGAGCTCATCAACAAAGAAACATGGAAAATAACATTTAGTAAAAATAATAATAATTATAATTAATAATTCATTACTTGACACCCACGAACTCTATACAAAGAGACATTTTAAAATAAATGTACAGATCCACTTTCACGCCATACATGGCGCTTTGCACTTAAACATTTACACTCGGGTAGCTTTTTTCTTCTTCTTGGGGACAATTTCTACGGATTAAACCGTCGAATGAAACACTTTAAGTTTTATGAAAAAAAAAATCACTTGACTGTCACGACCACCCTTTTAAATGGGGGGGGGGGGGGGGGGGGGGGGTCTGATATTTGTCATATTGCTAATACTGGGCGCTTATTATTATTTTTAGGCACTTTGAGATGTGCCGGGGTTCAGGAGCGGACTGGGTCTCAACACCGGCCACGGGCAGCCATCAACGAGTGAGGTGACGAGGTCGGCCCCCTCAGCCCATTATTCATTGGAATTTATGAGGAGTACGCGGCTCGCTACTTGCTATAAGCCTATGATATGAACTCTTATCTAAACTGTCACCAAACTTAATCTGTACACTGTTGTTTAGACACAATTTAAAATTTGACGACGTTTAGAAATAAAATTTAATGAAAAATAAAAATGGAGTATCACGGCTTACACGTTATTAGGGTACATGTCAAATGTCAATGTCATGTCCAAGTGCCAGTACCCTAGTAGCTTCTCATTTACAGTGCAATACATTATAACCTCACATGATTGAAATGTTCCATTAACCTTAACGATAAACTACAAACGTGCCGTTCTAATATGAGAAATTCCTATCCTGTGCTTTATAATTTTATTTAATCAAACTAATAATCACAGCTGAAAACCACTAATTATCTCTCACGCCGACGACCAGAGAACAATAAAATGCATAATACATAATCTAAACTAATTATTAATACCGAAGAATTTAAATACTAGATATGAGATCAAATAAATTGCAATAAGGTACACTGAAAAAAGTATAACCTCCATTCAACTTAAAATAGTTAAGGTAATGATTTACACTTAATATTGTCAATCTGAACCAACACAATTCTTTTTAGCTTATTGATCCCACAATTTTTTATGTTGAGGCAGATCATTTCAAGTGATTGGGTGTAATTCACTTGTTTATACTGAAATTAATCTATTTTTTTAAGTTGTTATAATTTAAAATGGTTTATTGGTCGTAACCTGTTTTTATGCTATTAGAAATATTATGAACATAACACATTCCAATGCTGTACTTTTTACATTTATTTAAAAATCTAGTGCAAATACACAAGCATTTTGCAGTGTAAATCTTAAATATACAACAAAAAATTATTAAACATTTCTACAGCTTTCTTGAAAATATGTTGTATTAGGAGTTCTTATACTTAAAATTAACAGTTGGGAAACAGGGTTACTTACCAGAAATCCTCCGTTATAAAAGTCTGCTGCTGAAATTGACCGCACAGGTATATTCACGTCCACTTCACTTGGCAAAGTGTTCTCTTTTTTTGGCAGTGGGAAAGCCAGCACGCTGGAAAGTTCAACCGGAAGAAACGGCCCTCGCACACAGCACATGAACAACCTAAAATATTAGGGTAACTGAAATAGGAGGTTTATGCTTATTCTCTCCACCATAACTTACTTTGGTACAAACACATTTTTTTACTTTGATTGAGATCTGAAACCAAATATTTCAAGCTACAACACTAAATGACTAATCTTAAATTGCTTGAAAGAGAAAATTTACGTTGAATGAACAAAATGAGTGTTATACTTATATATATGCTAACTGAAATGTAGCGGTATTGGAACAGAAATCGTCAAAAGGCAGTTTTGACCAAATTTTTTGCTGCAACATTGTGTACTGACAACTAAAACAACTTGATGGCGTAATACTGTATATTACAGTGCATCCGGAAAGTATTCACAGCGCATCACTTATTCCACATTTTGTTATGTTACAGCCTTATTCCAAAATGGATTAAATTCATTTTTTTCCTCACAATTCTACACACAACACCCCATAATGACAACATGAAAAAAGTTTACTTGAGGTTTTTGCAAATTTATTAAAAATAAAAAAATTGAGAAAGCACATGTACATACAGTGGTGTGAAAAACTATTTGCCCCCTTCCTGATTTCTTATTCTTTTGCATGTTTGTCACACAAAATGTTTCTGATCATCAAACACATTTAACCATTAGTCAAATATAACACAAGTAAACACAAAATGCAGTTTGTAAATGGTGGTTTTTATTATTTAGGGAGAAAAAAAAATCCAAACCTACATGGCCCTGTGTGAAAAAGTAATTGCCCCCTGAACCTAATAACTGGTTGGGCCACCCTTAGCAGCAATAACTGCAATCAAGCGTTTGCGATAACTTGCAATGAGTCTGTTACAGCGCTCTGGAGGAATTTTGGCCCACTCATCTTTGCAAAATTGTTGTAATTCAGCTTTATTTGAGGGTTTTCTAGCATGAACCGCCTTTTTAAGGTCATGCCATAGCATCTCAATTGGATTCAGGTCAGGACTTTGACTAGGCCACTCCAAAGTCTTCATTTTGTTTTTCTTCAGCCATTCAGAGGTGGATTTGCTGGTGTGTTTTGGGTCATTGTCCTGTTGCAGCACCCAAGATCGCTTCAGCTTGAGTTGACGAACAGATGGCCGGACATTCTCCTTCAGGATTTTTTGGTAGACAGTAGAATTCATGGTTCCATCTATCACAGCAAGCCTTCCAGGTCCTGAAGCAGCAAAACAACCCCAGACCATCACACTACCACCACCATATTTTACTGTTGGTATGATGTTCTTTTTCTGAAATGCTGTGTTCCTTTTACGCCAGATGTAACGGGACATTTGCCTTCCAAAAAGTTCAACTTTTGTCTCATCAGTCCACAAGGTATTTTCCCAAAAGTCTTGGCAATCATTGAGATGTTTCTTAGCAAAATTGAGACGAGCCCTAATGTTCTTTTTGCTTAACAGTGGTTTGCGTCTTGGACATCTGCCATGCAGGCCGTTTTTGCCCAGTCTCTTTCTTATGGTGGAGTCGTGAACACTGACCTTAATTGAGGCAAGTGAGGCCTGCAGTTCTTTAGACGTTGTCCTGGGGTCTTTTGTGACCTCTCGGATGAGTCGTCTCTGCGCTCTTGGGGTAATTTTGGTCGGCCGGCCACTCCTGGGAAGGTTCACCACTGTTCCATGTTTTTGCCATTTGTGGATAATGGCTCTCACTGTGGTTCGCTGGAGTCCCAAAGCTTTAGAAATGGCTTTATAACCTTTGCCAGACTGATAGATTTCAATTACTTCTGTTCTCATTTGTTCCTGAATTTCTTTGGATCTTGGCATGATGTCTAGCTTTTGAGGTGCTTTTGGTCTACTTCTCTGTGTCAGGCAGCTCCTATTTAAGTGATTTCTTGATTGAAACAGGTGTGGCAGTAATCAGGCCTGGGGGTGGCTACGGAAATTGAACTCGGGTGTGATACACCACAGTTAGGTTATTTTTTAACAAGGGGGCAATTACTTTTTCACACAGGGCCATGTAGGTTTAGATTTTTTTTCTCCCTAAATAATAAAAACCATCATTTAAAAACTGCATTTTGTGTTTACTTGTGTTATATTTGACTAATGGTTAAATGTGTTTGATGATCAGAAACATTTTGTGTGACAAACATGCAAAAGAATAAACAATACAGTGGTGTGAAAAACTATTTGCCCCCTTCCTGATTTCTTATTCTTTTGCATGTTTGTCACACAAAATGTTTCTGATCATCAAACACATTTAACCATTAGTCAAATATAACACAAGTAAACACAAAATGCAGTTTGTAAATGGTGGTTTTTATTATTTAGGGAGAAAAAAAAATCCAAACCTACATGGCCCTGTGTGAAAAAGTAATTGCCCCCTGAACCTAATAACTGGTTGGGCCACCCTTAGCAGCAATAACTGCAATCAAGCGTTTGCGATAACTTGCAATGAGTCTTTTACAGCGCTCTGGAGGAATTTTGGCCCACTCATCTTTGCAAAATTGTTGTAATTCAGCTTTATTTGAGGGTTTTCTAGCATGAACCGCCTTTTTAAGGTCATGCCATAGCATCTCATTTGGATTTAGGTCAGGACTTTGACTAGGCCACTCCAAAGTCTTCATTTTGTTTTTCTTCAGCCATTCAGAGGTGGATTTGCTGGTGTGTTTTGGGTCATTGTCCTGTTGCAGCACCCAAGATCGCTTCAGCTTGAGTTGACGAACAGATGGCCGGACATTCTCCTCAGGATTTTTTGGTAGACAGTAGAATTCATGGTTCCATCTATCACAGCAAGCCTTCCAGGTCCTGAAGCAGCAAAACAACCCCAGACCATCACACTACCACCACCATATTTTACTGTTGGTATGATGTTCTTTTTCTGAAATGCTGTGTTCCTTTTACGCCTGATGTAACGGGACATTTGCCTTCCAAAAAGTTCAACTTTTGTCTCATCAGTCCACAAGGTATTTTCCCAAAAGTCTTGGCAATCATTGAGATGTTTCTTAGCAAAATTGAGACGAGCCCTAATGTTCTTTTTGCTTAACAGTGGTTTGCGTCTTGGACATCTGCCATGCAGGCCGTTTTTGCCCAGTCTCTTTCTTATGGTGGAGTCCGTGAACACTGACCTTAATTGAGGCAAGTTAGGCCTGCAGTTCTTTAGACGTTGTCCTGGGGTCTTTTGTGACCTCTCGGATGAGTCGTCTCTGCGCTCTTGGGGTAATTTTGGTCGGCCGGCCACTCCTGGGAAGGTCACCACTGTTCCATGTTTTTGCCATTTGTGGATAATGGCTCTCACTGTGGTTCGCTGGAGTCCCAAAGCTTTAGAAATGGCTTTATAACCTTTGCCAGACTGATAGATTTCAATTACTTCTGTTCTCATTTGTTCTGAATTTCTTTGGATCTTGGCATGATGTCTAGCTTTTGAGGTGCTTTTGGTCTACTTCTCAGTGTCAGGCAGCTCCTATTTAAGTGATTTCTTGATTGAAACAGGTGTGGCAGTAATCAGGCCTGGGGGTGGCTACGGAAATTGAACTCGGGTGTGATACACCACAGTTAGGTTATTTTTTAACAAGGGGGCAATTACTTTTTCACACAGGGCCATGTAGGTTTAGATTTTTTTTCTCCCTAAATAATAAAAACCATCATTTAAACTGCATTTTGTGTTTACTTGTGTTATATTTGACTAATGGTTAAATGTGTTTGATGATCAGAAACATTTTGTGTGACAAACATGCAAAAGAATAAGAAATCAGGAAGGGGGCAAATAGTTTTTCACACCACTGTAAGTATTCACAGCCTTTGCCATGAAGCTCCAAATTGAGCTCAGGTGCATCCTGTTTCCCCTGATCATCCTTGAGATGTTTCTGCAGCTTCATTGGAGTCCACCTGTGGTAAATTCAGTTGACTGGAAATGATTTGGAAAGGCACACACCTGTCTATAGAAGGTCCCACAGTTGACAGTTCATGTCAGAGCACAAACCAAGCATGAAGTCAAAGGAATTGTCTGTAGACCTCCGAGACAGGATTGTCTCAATGCACAAATCTGGGGAAGGTTACAGAAAAATTTCTGCTGCTTTGAAGGTCCCAATGAGCACAGTGGCCTCCATCATCTGTAAGTGGAAGAAGTTCAAAACCACCAGGACTCTTCCTAGAGCTGGCCGGCCATCTAAACTGAGCAATCGGGGGAGAAGGGCCTTAGTCAGGGGGGTGACCAAGAACCTGATAGTCACTTTGTCAGAGCTCCAGAGGTCCTCTGTGGAGAGAGGAGAACCTTCCAGAAGGACAACCATCTCTGCAGCAATCCACCAATCAGGCCTGTATGGTAGAGTGGCCAGATGGAAGCCACTCCTTAGTAAAAGGCACATGGCAGCCCGCCTGGAGTTTGCCAAAAGGCACCTTAAGGACTCTCAGACCATGAGAAAGAAAATTCTCTGGTCTGATGAGACAGAGATTGAACTCTTTGGTGTGAATGCCAGGCGTCACGTTTGGAGGAAACCAGGCCCCGCTCATCACCAAACCAATACCATCCCTACAGTGAAGCATGGTGGTGGCAGCATCATGCTGTGGGTCTGGGAGACTAGTCAGGATAAAGGGAAAGATGACTGCAGCAATGTACAGGGACATCCTGGATGAAAATCTGCTCCAGAGCGCTCTTGACCTCAGACTGGGGCGACGGTTCATCTTTCAGCAGGACAACGACCCTAAGCACACAGCCAAGATATCAAAGGAGTGGCTTCAGGACAACTCTGTGAATGTCCTTGAGTGGCCCAGCCAGAGCCCAGACTTGAATCCGATTGAACATCTCTGGAGAGATCTTAAAATGGCTGTGCACCGACGCTTCCCATCCAACCTGATGGAGCTTGAGAGGTGCTGCAAAGAGGAATGGGCGAAACTGGCCAAGGATAGGTGTGCCAAGCTTGTGGCATCATATTCAACAAGACTTGAGGCTGGAATTGCTGCCAAAGGTGCATCGACAAAGTATTGAGCAAAGGCTGTGAATACTTATGGACATGGGATTTCTCAGTTTTTTTATTTTTAATAAATTTGCAAAACCTCAAGTAAACTTTTTTCACGTTATCATTATGGGGTGTTGTGTGTAGAATTTTGAGGAAAAAAAAGAATTTAATCCATTTTGGAATAAGGCTGTAACATAACAAAATGTGGAAAAAGTGATGCGCTGTGAATACTTTCTGGATGGACTGTATATAGGACTATAGAAATCGCAGTACCGGACAGATAATGTTTAGTAGTTTAGAAAATTAATGTTAATATCAAACAGTAACCAGTACATCAAATGTATTTCATGAAGCAGCCGGCCCATGACCAGACCAGAGTCCGCGGCCCACCGGGCGTTGCCCAAATGCCCTAATGGTCAGTCCGCTCCTGCCGGGGTCAGATATGAGCAAAATGTTTATTTTCTTATTTCAAAAGTGGAAAAAAAGCATTGCGAGTACCTCGGGTTCTGTTCAGTTATAGTTTTATTGTTTTTTATACATATAATTTTTTTTTTTTTTGATATGCCTGTAAAAGGGAAACAATGAATAAACATGACTTGTTTTTAAATCCATTCACAAATGTGTCTTTACCTACCGTTGAAAATGTCTGTCCCAGCTAAATTTCTCGGTTTTAAAATCAGGACCCCACTGCCATTATAATTGAGTAGCCCTGAGCTAGAAGCTCCCAGTAAAGCCCTTCACCAAGAACTGGGACGTGCTTCATATTACTAGGGATCAGGCTGTCCCTCCAAACGGCGTGGAAGAGCCAGGAGGAAACTGGCCAGAGAGGTGACCATGAGGTCAATGGCAGCTGTGAAGCAAAGAGCGGTCATTGTGTACGTCTGATAACAAGATCACAAAAGTGTGGCTTGTATGGGAGGGTTGCCACTCCTCAAGAAAGGTCACATTAAGAGCTTTGCCAAAACACAATTGAAAATCCTGGGGCCAAGTGGAAAAAAGTGTTATGGGCAGACGAGAGCAAAATCAAACTATTGGGGCTCAACGCCAAACAGAACACGATACAGTTTACCATCCAAAGAACACACCAGACCTGCAGTAAAGCATGGAGATGGCAGCATCCTGTTGTGGGGGGGTCTCTCTGTGGCAGGGACTGGGGAAGTTTGTCAAGATAGCACTATGTTGGTAAAAGTATTGGGACGCCTGCCTTTACCCACACATGAACTTGAATGCCATCCCATAGGCTTTAATATGGAGTAGGCCCTCCCTTTGCAGCTCTAACAGCTTCAGCTCTTCTCTGAAGGCTTTCCACAAGGTGTAGGACTGAGTGGGAGTCTGTGACCAGGAGAGCATTGGTGAGGTCAGGCGCGGATGTTGGGTGAGAAGGCCTGGCTCGCTCGCCGTCTCCCAAAGGTGGTCTGTCAGGTTGAGGTCAGGGCTCTCTGTGCAGCCACACTAAACTCGCTCCTCCATTTCTTTACAGACCTTACTTTGTGCACTGGTGTGTGTGCCCAGTCATGTTGCCACCCCCAAACTGTGCCCACAAAGTTGTCCAAAATGGCTTTGTATGCTGAAGCATTAAGACTTCCTTTCACTGGAACTAAGGGGGCCAAGGCCAACCACACACCATAATCCCCTCTCCACCAAACTTCACACTTGGCACAATGCAGTCAGGTGAGTCCCGTTCTCCTGCCCAGACTCGCCCATCGGATCGTGTGATTCCGTCACTCCAGGGGTCACGTCTGCACTGGCGGTGGGCTTTACATACACCACTGCATCCGACACTTTGCATTGCACTTGGTGATGTCAGGCTTGGCTGCAGCTGCTCGGCCATGGAGACCCATTCATCCCATGAAGCTCTGTCTCTACGCTGCTTTTGGAGGTCTGTAGCTATAAAGTTGGTGACTTCTGCCCACCTCGGCATGCGCTGTCCCCGCTCTGTGATTTGACGTGGCCTACCACGGAGTTGCTGTTGTTCCCAGTTACTTCCATTTTGTTATAATACCACTGACAGTTGACTGTGGGATATTTAGTAGCGAGGACATTTAACAAATGGACTTACTGCACAGGTGCCATCCTATCAGGGCACCACACTTGAACTCACTGAGCTCCTGAGAGCAACGAGTCACAAATGTGTGTTGAATCCATCAGTCTGCATGCTGAGGGGCTCGATGTTATACACCTGAGGCCATGGAAATGATTGGACCACCTAAATTCAAAGATGTGGGTTAGGGGTTCCCAATACATTTGGCAATATAGTGTATCTATTATATAGTGCCTTTCATGTCTACCTATCTATCTATATAGTGCCTTTCAAATCTATCTACTGTAGAATGAAAAATGGATGGGGCAGAAAACCACCAAATTCTTGAAGAAAACCTGCTGTCCTCTACCAGGCAGTTATCAGCGGGAAGAAGGTTCACCTTCCCATATATGACAATGACCCACAGCACACAGAAAAGCTGACCACACAGTGGCTGAAGGAGAAACAAGGTGAATATCCCTGTGTGGCCTGATCAGAGCCCAGACTTAAACCCCATTGAAAATGTGTGGCATGATCTGAAGATTGAAGACCACTTGTCAGGTCCTTGATTAGCAGGATCAAGGCCAGTGGGGCAGCAAGAGAGGCAGACACAGAGGTGCAACTGGACAAAAGGATGCACTTCATTATGCAATAAATAGCTAAAACAGACCCAAAAAGTGCATATAGCAAAAAGGTGAAAATAATAAAAAAAAATCCAGTAGCTTTTAAAATGTACTAAAAATGCACAATAAACATCTCAAGCAACAAACAAACAAAAAACCAATTATTGTGAAAATTGCACCCACCCAATTGCTGATCCACCTGGGTCCTTCACTCCCAGCACATTCAATCACCCAGCTTGTCCTTTTTTCCGCCCCGCCCCAATTCTGCTTTCCCGACAGGCTTTATTAAGTTCTTCTGCCAGTCAGCTGACAAGGGAGCTGGACACCCATTCCCCTGTCACGTGTTCCGTGCCCCTTTAAACCAGAGCGTTAACCGCGCACGCGCGTGCACGAGCGCACACTCACCGGTTTATTAGACGGCGCGAGTTCACGCTCACGAACACATCCCGAGTCCTGTACAGGGCTTCATGAATTGCAAAAGTACAATGCATATTATAAACAAAACCTATGTACAACAATTCAGCAAAATACAATTTTCATATATTTAAACAATTTTGTAATTAAACAGAGCACGCAAAATAGAAAGAAATACAAGAGAAAGAACAAGAAAAAAACGAAAAGGGGTTAAGAGGTCTATATATATCAGTTAAAATCAATAATATTTACCTTTTTTTCCATAGATTTTAATGATTTGCAGTACAATGTGAATTCGTTGATAAAATAAAACATCACTAAAGGTTTAGTTTCTTTATTTATTTACAAGTGTAACTATATCCAATTTCTCCACAATAAGGAGGGCATTCAGTAAACACTGAAGTTTCTTATCCCCCATTAGAATCCCAACGATGACATCATTTTTAGTAAAATGGGAAAGAGAAGGAATCTTTGGCAGCAGCCAATTGAATAAATCACTCCAGAATGTATTACTATAATGGAACAAGAAAAACAGCTGGTCGGTATTTTCAACGTCCACAACACAAAATATGCAGTTATTATGATCAAATGTTAAATCTATGCCGGAGGAATTCTCCTGATGGATAAATATTATTACATTTGTCAGCTTTTGGAGGCAAAGGCAACTGTAAGAAATGAACACGCATCTTCTTTATAACAGATCGACTAAAAATGAAAGAAAGGGAGTTTCTGTCCCATGGCTTCCTATGTCCGATCAACTGCACCTCTTCAGCTGGCAACAAAAGCAGCACAATAATAATAATAATAATCTCTCTATTATAATAAAACATCTTGGGAGATGGGACTTTTAATCCTGCAAAGAGACGTGATCTTTTGAACAGACTTTTTGAAATGAAGTCCCGCAAGACGGAGACTTAACTTTTTTTTTTTGATAACCCAGAAATGTCGATCGGTAACACTACAAATTGGTTAAATGCGTATCAATAGACTCTGCTGAAACAGTTGGCGGTGATGGTGCGGAAGATGAAAACATCAACTTACAATATCACGAAGAATATCTACAACCGTTCCCACCGGCCGAATTACTTTTGGAAGAAGGATGTATCCAAGAAAGGTAATGTAGTACATCTTCAGGGGATAACATTAGACAACAAAGGAGATTTTGAAATCCCATTCATATTAAAATGTCAACAGTTGCCCGTTAGAATGGCTTTTGCAAAGACAATTAACACATCTCAGAGCCAAACATTTGAAAAAGTAGTTTTATTTAATAGAGAGAAAGAAACGAAATTCAATCATGGGCAGTTATACGTCGCGTGGATGTAAATGTAACAGTTCACATGAAAATTGCAAATATGTTTAAATTGTACATTCACATCCCCATACGGGAGCGGCAGAACCGGTGGCCAACAGAACTCATCGAGAGTCCTTCGAGGAGAGACGCCAAGAGCGCTTCTGCTACGCAAGCTGCGTACTGTTTATACTCGCGCGTGTACTTTACGTAAATTCTGGGAGATTCCACCAGGTGGCAGTACGAGATAGCATCACGGTGAGAAAACGTTCGGCTTCCCAGCGTTTTGAATTGCCTGAAACATCCATTGAATTCCCAGGACAGTTTACCACAATATCTCTGAAAATGGGGCGTCAGCACATCGTAGGGTGAATACAAGCACACACACACACACTAGTGTCATTTTAGCGTCACCAAATCCCCAAACCTGCATGTCTTTGGAAGGAAACCGGAGCCCACTGTGGAAACCCAGCAGGAAAACATGCAAACACCAGGGACCGTGACTCCCTACTGCTCCGCCACCGTGTGTAATTATTAACAGTATTCATTATTTAAATGAAGTTAATGATTTATCTGTAAAATGTAACATACATACTTTAATGCATTTCATCATGAAAGTGATAAAGTATAGATGTAAGGAAGAAGATCAGGAAGGCACCAGGTCCAGATGGTGTGTGACCCTCCTGTCTTAAAGTCTGTGCTGATCAGCTGGCCCCCATATTTACACAGATCTTCAACAGATCCCTGGAGCTATGTGAAGTTCCCTCCTGCCTTAAGCATTCCACAATTATCCCGGTTCCAAAGAAAACCTCTATTGCAGGGTTAAATGACTACAGGCCAGTCGCCCTGACGTCTGTGGTCATCAAATCCTTTGAAAGACTGGTGTTGACCTACCTGAAGGACATTACAGACCCCCTGCTTGACCCCCTACAGTTTGCTTACCGAGCAAACAGGTCAGTGGATGATGCAATCAACATGGGACTGCACTACATCCTGCAACATCTCGACTCTCCAGGGACATATGCTAGGATCCTGTTTGTGGACTTCACCTCGGCGTTCAACACTATCATTCCAGAAGTCCTCCACACCAAACTCACTTGGCTCACTGTACCAGCTCCCATCTCCCAGTGGATCAAAAACTTCCTGACAGATAGGAAGCAGCAAGTGAGACTGGGAAAAATCACATCCAGCACACGAACAGTCAGCACTGGCGCCCCCCAGGGATGTGTCCTCTCTCCTCTGCTCTTCTCCCTCTACATAAATGACTGCACCTCAAGAGACCCGTCTGTTAAAAATCCTGAAATTCGCAGATGATATGACAGTCATTGGCCTCATCAAGGACAGTGACGAGTCTGTATACAGACGAGAGGTCGAACAGCTGGCCCTCTGGTGCGGTCAAAACAACCTGGAGCTGAACAAGCTTAAAACTGTGGAGATGACAGTGGACTTCAGGAGGAGCCCCCCAGTGCTGCCCCCTCTCACACTACTCAACAGCATTGTGTCTGCTGTGGAAAACTTTAGGTTTCTGGGATCCACAATTTCCCAGGACCTAAAGTGGGAACTAAACATAAACACAATTGTTAAAAAGGCCCAGCAGAGGTTGTACTTCCTGCGCCAGCTCAGGAAGTTCAACCTGCCTCAGGAGCTGCTCATCCAATTTTACTCTACAGTAATCCAGTCTGTTCTCTGTTCATCTATCACAGTCTGGTTTGGCTCAGCCACAAAACAGGACAGGAACAGACTTCAACGGACAGTCAGGATTGCAGAAAAAATCATTGGTGTTGATCTGCCCTCCATTCAGGACTTATACAGATCTCGAGTCAGGAAACGGGCAGAAAACATCATTGCAGACCCATCACACCCTGGTTACAACCTTTTTCAACTTCTTCCCTCTGGTAGGCGCTACAGAGCACTGTACGCCAAAACTACCAGACATGTGAACAGTTTCTTTCCTCAGGCCATCACTCTCATGAACACTTAAGTCAATCTCACAGCATCAGGGACAATACTAGGTAAAACCGGAGTCCAATTCCTTGTATGTGTACATATACTTGGCCAATAAAGCTGATTCTGATGATGAAGATAAAATGTAAGATTTTTTTCCATGCCATTCTTTACAGTTCAAAATGTTAACCACTAGAGGGCAATCTACCTGATAAGAAAGAAAGAAAGAAAGGGATGAGTAAAGGGAAAGAAAGGAAGATGAGGATGATGAAGATAAAATGTAAGATTTCTTTCCATGCCATTCTTTACAGTTCAAAATGTTAACCACTAGAGGGCAGTCTACCTGATTAATATTTGTCAAGAAAGACGACTCTGCACAGAAAGGAGGAGTAAAGGAAAAGAGGAGAATCAGAGTTTGGGTAAGATGAGGAATGCATAGAAAGAAAGAAAGAAAGAAAGATGAGGATGAGAAAGATGAAGAATGCATAGAAAGAAAGAAAACAAGACTGCACAAAAATAGGGGAGGGGCAGTAAAGGGAAAAGGAAGAAACAAGGGAATGAGAAAGATGGGAAAATCAATTGAAATTTGCTTTGGATCCATAAAGACATCTAATAAAGAAAATTTAAAAAAAAATACAAAAGAAATTATATAGCGCCTTTCTTAGCTATCATTTAAATATACTGAAGGTACTCCTTCAGGGTAACAGAAGGGGTCTCAGGAGACGACTGGTCTTTATCATTATATAGCACCTTTTCATAGTATACACCGCCAAATTACGCTTTACACAGGTATTACAATTATTCCCATATTTGGACAGGTTGATGACTGACATGTGCAAGTTGCTTTGGATCCAAGAAGACATATAATAAAGAAAATTAAAAATAAATAAGAATTTAAAAAAATCATATAGCGTTTGTCATAGCCAGCACTTTTTACAAGTAAAATAAAAAAACACAAAGCAAAGCAAAAACAACGAGCTGGAATACCAGATTAGAAATGGAATAAAAAATAAAATGCACCCTAAAAATATGAACTAAGGATTTTTTATTATTGTTAATATAATATTCTACAGACCTGGGTTCGCTTCTCAGGTTCTCCCCGTGTCTGCTTGGGTTTCCTCCCACAGTCCAAAGACATGCAGGTTAGGTGCATTGGTGATTCTAAATTGGCCCTAGTGTGTGCTGGGTGTGTGTGTCATGCGGTGGGATGGCATGCTGCCTAGGATTGGTTCCTTCCTTGTGTCCTGTGTTGGCTGGTGCTAGCCCACCGCAGGGCACACACACCAGCGACAATTTAGGATCGCCAATGCACCTAACCTGCATGTTTTTGGACTGTGGGAGGAAACCGGAGCACCTGGAGGAAACCCACACAGACACGGGGAGAACATGCAAACAGTTACGCGGGGAGTGTTACTTTAATGCTGTTCGTCCATCACTGTCACCTTTTATCCAATTTTGGGCCAAGCGGGTTGCTGTTCATCCCGGTAGCAATAGGTACAATAAATTAAACAACCAAGGGGTTGTTCATCACGCACATATTTGTGAAGTTAAATGCCATGCATGTGGTAGTGATGTGAAATGCAGTATATAAAAAAATAGATGTGAAAGGCACTATGTAATAAATAGTGAAGATAGATGTGAAATGCACTAAATAATAGACAACAAAAACATTTATTTATATAGCACATTTTCATACAAATAATGTAGCTCAAAGTGCTTTACATGATGAAGAAAAGAAAAATAGAAGACAAAGTAAGAATTAAAATAAGACATTAATTAACAGAGTAAGAGTAAGGTCCGATGACCATGGTGGACAGAAAAAAAAAAAAAAAAAAATCCAGACGGCTGGAGAGAAAAAAATAAAATCTGTAGAGGTTCCAGACCATGAGACCGCCCAGCCCCCTCTGGGCATAGATTATCTGTCTGTCTGTCTATTATATAGTGCCTTTCACGTCTATCTATTAATAGATAGACACTGTATGGCATATATATATATATATTATGATGTATCCATTTAAAATTACATGTACACACTTGCCACACAACCCATCTTTATCAGTTTTTCACACACAGCCTTCATTTACAGTCCATTCAGTGCGTATTCAGACCCCTTCACTTTCTGCATACTTTACTGTGTTATATATTTCATTTTAAAATGGTTCAATTTGCCAGTTTTGCCCATCAGTCTACACTCGATAACCCATTATGACACGTGAATACATTTTCAGAAAGCTTTGTAAATTTCTTAATAATCAAAATCTGAAGCCTCTCATGCACGTAAATATTCAGACCCTTAATTCAGTGCTTTGTAGAAGCCCCCTTGGCAGGCAGCACTTCCACCTTCAAGTCTTCTTGGTGAGTCTCTACAAGCTTTGCATACCTGGATTGGTGCAGTTGATCCCATTCTTCCTGGCAGACCCTCTCAGGCTTCATTAGATTGTAAAGCTGCCATCTTTGGGTCTCTCCACCGAAGCTCTCTAGGGGTTGATTCTGGGCTTTGTCTGGGCCACTCAAGGACATGCAGCCACTCACGCGGTGTCTTGGCTGTCACCCCAGTTTGAGGTGGTATGCTTTCTGTTTGGTTGCAGTCCTCATTCTCTCAATTCCGACCAGTGCCCCTGCCCCTGCATAGCTTGATGCTGCTACTCCCCCTGCTTCACTCTAGAGATGGGATTAGGCAGGTGATGAGTGCTGCCTGGAGTTCTGCCTAAAGAGTTCAATGTGTCTCTCATCCATCTAGGAGATCTTTTTCTTTTAAACTGCCATATGCCTTTTCCTCAAGAGTGTCTTCCGTCTGGCCACTCCACCATAAACACCATGTCCCTCACATGCAATGACTGCTTGACACAGACATCACCAGGTGCCGAGGTCTTCTCTGGTGATGTTCTGCTAAGCCTCTAATGCAGCCATCTTCAGCTCCTGCTTGTTTCAGGGGACTTTTCCCCTTATGTTTTCTCTTTGTCATATGGAAGGCCTCCTCAGTTGGATTGAATTCAGGTGACTGATGTGGCCATTCCAGAATTTTCCATTTTTTATCTTTGACACAACTCCTGTTTGGCTCCTTATCTTGTTGTAGGATGAAGTACCTTCCTGTGTGTTTGGAGACCTTTACTGAACTTGAGCAGATCAGATGTTTCTACACATCTCAGAATTCATTGTGCCATCAGCAGCTGCATCATAAATGAAGCGTGTGCCAGGACCTGTGGCAGCCATGCGTGCCCAAGCCATAACACCCCCAGCACCGCCATTTTTAATAGATGAGGTAGTCTACTTCAGGCAGATCCTTGTCATCTCCACACTTTGCTTTCACCATCCCTCTGATCAGGTTAATCTTTGTCTCGTCTGTCCACAAGACCTTCTCCCAGAATTCTGCAGGCTCTTTAAAGTCCTTTATCACAAACTGTAACCTGCCGTCCTGTGTTTGTGGTGTTCATCTTGCAGTATGGCATCCTCATTATTTCTGTTCATGAAGTCTTCTGCTGATTGTCGTCTCTAAAACACACACATCGGCCCCCTGAACACTGTGTATGGTCTGTCAGACAGGCATTGGAGCATTTTCTTGACCACAGTGAAGATTCTTCTGTCCTCAGCAGTGGAAGTCTTCCTTTGCCTATCAGGCCCTTTGTAATTACTGAGCCCACCAGTGTGTTCTTTCTTCTTCGGGATATTCCAGACAGTTGATTTCAGTCATCCTAACGCCTTACGGATGTCTCCAATAACTTTGTTCTTGTTTTTCATCTTCATGATGGCTACTTTGACTTTCATTGGCACAGCTCTTGTCCTCACGTTGATCGATCGCAGCTACAGACTCCAAAGGGGAGAAGCAAGCTGCGGTATCTGATGAAGCCATGAAACCCACCTGAGGAATCACAAACACCTGTGATGCCAATTGTCCCAAACATTATGGTGCCCTGAAACAGGGGGACCCTGTAGAGAAAGTGTGACGTGACTGAAATGTGTGCAAATCCCCTTAAATGAAAGTCCTTAGTGTGCCATTTAATCATGATGTCTGAATTGTCCGATTTGTAATTTTATAATGTGGAGCAGAGGGGAAAGTCAAGGAAAAAGGTGCACTTGTCCCAACCATTATGGAGGGAGCTGTATATGGCATGTTAATGCTGTCATTCTGCTAAGAGAAAGCTTTAGTATATTGTGGATTTGTCAGTTTCTCTGAACATTATCCATTATGTTTTGCAGTGCAGAACAGACTTGGTTCTTCCCTTGTCTCTTGTTTATTTCAAGTCATTGGCATTAAACAACAAAGGGCTCTGAATAATAAACGATCTGGAGTTTCTTTGCTACCTTTGCCAATTTTCGTCTCAGTTGATCGAGCCACCCTGTGGGACATCTTGAGGGTTCACGGGATCCCCACAAGGTTGCTAGATATCATGGTCAGCCTTGTCCACTGGTATTGGGAGTGCTGTGCAGAGTGGAGGCAGAACCTCTGCATTCTTCCCAGTTGATTCTGGGGTCCAGTAGGGGTCTGTTTTTTTCAGTGCTTGCATGGACTGGGTGTTGTGCAGGGTTGTGGGGTCAAGCGGCTGTAGTACATCTTTTGGTGAAGATTCACTGATCTTGACTTTACTGATGATGCTGTGATCTTCGTGGAGATCAGGGCTCTCGAGCGACTGAGAGAGGAGTCTGAGTGTCTGGGCTTGCAAGGGTCCTGATAAAAAAACCAACATCCAGGCCTTTAATGACCTCCTGGGCACAGCAGTGTGTCTGTCTGCAGAGAGAGTATCGACCTTGAGAGGTTTACTTACCTTGGCAGTGACATTCATGGCTCTGGAGAGCATGGGGGGTCATGAGGTCGCTGGAAAGGGGTGTGTGGTACTCCTGATATCTATGCAAAAGGATGAAGGTCCAAGTCTTTAGAGTCCTGGTGCTGTTTGTGAGACATGGACGCTCTCCAGTGACCTGAGATGAAGACTGGACTCCTTCAGTACTGTGTCTCTTCGGAGAATCCTTGGGTACCACTAGTTTGACTTTGTGTTGCTCATGGATTCCCAAATGAGGCACATTACCTGCATTTTGAGAGAGCGTCAGTTACAGCTCTATGGTCATGTGGCGCAATTACCCGAGGGTGATCCAGCGCAGAGGACCGTCATTGTTGAGGACACAAGTGGCTGGACCAGGCCAAGGGGGACACCCACGTGACATCTGGCTACGGCAAATAAAAGGTCATTTCCGGGAGGTGGAAAAAGGACCATGTGCCTGCCTGGGGGTTGTCAACTGGGGTTCCAAGTGGTTTTGTCGTGTGGTGGGTGTAGCTTACACACTGTACCAGTGCAAGCTCCCCAACCTGACCTGGATGGAGTAACTTATTGCAGCAGTACTGTCTCTGTCAAACCTACCAACCCCCAGTTCCTGTCTTTCCATTTTCTTTCTCCATGTAACCAATTGTCACACAATGAGCTCTGTAATAAATGTCAAACCGTCTGTAAGCTTACAACGCTGATTCTTCAAAACTTTTAAGGAACATTGGAAAAATCTTTGTTGTACAGGTTTTAATTATTCCATCCATCCAGAGCCCATGCAAGCATCAAGTGGGAGGCAGAACCAATCCCTGGACGGGGCACCTGCTCATTGCTACCGTTGCACCACCGCACCCTCACATGCTTAATTATTAACAGTATACATTATTTAAATGAAGCTAAGGATTTATCTGTAAAATGTAATATGCATATTTGATTTCATCATAGAAATATCAAGCATACATCTTACTATTCTAATAGCACACAAGACCAAGAAGTCAGCTCTTGGAAATCTAAATCGACTTAGAAGCCAGCCGTCGTCATCTGTAAATACGCGCTCTCTTCTATTGAATTCCTATATTGTCATTGTATGGTACAATGAGATTCAATATGCAACTCCTTCATAAACTCATCTATAAAATGATTAAAAAATACGATAAAAAAACCCAATGAAAAAAATACAATATGAAAGCATAAGTACAGAATACATGTACATACAGTGCAGATGGTTCATAAAGTGGTGCAGGTTGTGCAATGTTACAGCTGTAGTGCAAATTTACAGTGAGGCCATCATAATTCTAAGTACCAACAGTTCTACCAGGAGCACTTGAACTGATTTGAGTGCGTTTAGGGCTGTTGGGATGAAGCCATCTCTGAGCCTCGAGGCCTATGCAGGAAAAGGCTCTGAAGTGTTTGCTGGGTGGGAGAAGTTCAAATAGACTGAGCACATAGCTGAGAGGAATCCACACACAGGCTGGTGGCTTTCCTGAGGCAGCGTGTGCTGGAAATGTCCTCCAGGGTTGGAAGTGATAATCGTCTGCACTCTCGACACAATCTGTGCAGCTGTGATACCACAAACAAATACAATAAACAGGTTATTTGAGTGGTGCGGTAAGAGGAACAGCGCTGAAGCAGCTATTAGAATAATTTGGCCATTCCGTGCACAATCATACGAACAATTACAATCAAGTGCCTTAAGATTTATAAATGAGATGCAATTCATTTTGGTGTATTTGATAAAAGTCTGTCATGGATGTGAATTTAAAAAAAGAAAAGGGAAACAACACAGAAACAGTAGCACTGCTTTGACAGTGGGTGCTGCCAGTTTGAAAACCGAGCAGAAAAGTGCGCATGCATGGTGTGAGGCTGCCATGGAAATGTGCGTGGTTTAGTTTCGATACATCTTGAAGTGAGTGTGGAAACATTTTTGGGTGTATGCACCGTTCATACATGAGGGCCCTGGTCCTGTGGACTTCCTCATTACAATTCCCTTGCCAGGCCACAGTCTCATAACAGTCACTTCGGCTCAAAGGATATATTTGCCATATGCAGTTGTGCATCACCCTATTAACCCTTCATTCTCACGTTCCTAATCCTGAGCTCTTAAAAGACTGAGGGCCTTTTGGTTAAATCAGTTCTCACCATTATTAGTCTAAATGACAAAAAAAAAAAAAAAAAAAAGATTATGTGTTTTGGACCTTCTGATCTTACTTGTGCTACACAAATTAATCTTGGCCCCTTGACACCCTACTGTAAACCCTTTGCAAAAAATGTTGGTGTGATTCTTGATAATTCCCTCAAACTTGAAAGACAAATGAAGTCTGTTGTTAAAGCCCGTTTCTACAAGCCCAGGGTATTTGCTAAGCACAAGCCCTTTTTTTCTGAAGATAATTTTAAAACACAAAAATGCGTTTCTCTCATCTTGACTTGACTATCACAACTGATTAAACACTTGGAGTTAATCAGTCATCCTCACTTGTCTTCAACTCGTCCAGAACGCTGCTGCCAGGCATCTAACAGGCACACGAAAACAGAATCCTATCACACCAGTCTTAGCTTCCCTTCACTAGCTTCCTGTTCATTACTGGATTGAGATTCAAATGTTAAGGTTTGTTTTTAAGTCCCTGGATGGTTTATCACCCCCTCTTACACTGCGTTTATACTTCACGCAACGCATGTGCCTATGGACACTACTGCTACACAAGCATCTTACTGTTTATACTTGCGTGTGTACTTTACGTAAATCTGGAAGATTCCAACAGGTGGCAGTGCAAGATATCATGGTGAGAAAACGTTCGGCTTCCCTATGTTGCGAGTTGCCTGAAACATCCATTAAATTCAGAGGACACCTTACCACAAGATCTCTGAAAAGGACAGTTGTTTAATGATTACATTCATCAATCCCGGAATGCGCCCATTCCAGCAAGCATCAGACGTGAGGCAGAAACAATTCCTGGATGGGGTATCAGCTCATTGCAAGGTAAATACAGGCACACACATACACTAACATCATTTTAGTGTCCGCAAATCCCCAAACCTGCATGTCTTTGGAATGAAACTGGAGCACAATGTGGAAATCCACCAGGAAAACCTACAAACTCCAGGCAGGGAACCCCAGCGACGTGACTCCCTACTGCAAGGGAGCAGTGCTGTCGCTCCGCCATCATGTGTAATTATTAACATGTGTAATTAAAAAAACTGCTGAAAACACATTATTTTAACATGGACTTCTCATAACTTCACTGCAATTTAAATCCAATTCATTATAATAACTATTCATGGTGGCTCTAAAATCTGTACTAACCCCTGCTCTCTCTTCCGTTTCCTTTTCCGGTGTCCTTTTGGTGGTGGCTTGTGCCACCACCATCTACTCAAAGCCCCATTATGTTCCAACAATGATGGATTAAAAGCCAGAAGTCTGCATGACCATCATCATCAAGTCCTTCCATGAGAACCCTAAATACAAAGAGGACTATTTCATTTATGTTAGGTAGAATGCCCAGAGGGGGCTGGGCGGTCTCGTGGCCTGGAACCCCTACAGATTTTATTTTTTTCTCCAGCCGTCTGGAGTTTTTTTTTTGTTTTTTCTGTCCCCCCCTGGCCATCAGACCTTACTCTTTTTTTATGTTAACTAATGTTGTCTTAATTTCTTATTTTGTCTTTTATTTTTCTTTTCATTATGTAAAGCACTTTGAGCTACTTTTTGTATGAAAATGTGCTATATAAATGTTGTTGTTGTTAACAGTATTCATTATTTAAATGAAGTTAACTTATCTGTAAAATGTAACATACATGCTTTAATGCGTCTCATCATGAAAGTGATAGCAAGTATAAATTTAAGGATTCTAAATGTGCAGAGAGCTGCAAATATCATACATTTTATGTGTTCTTTGTGGCGATTGCTGCTCTCCACTGCTGTCAGTTCAGGAGGAAGACCCAGAAGCACGTAGCAATTAACAGCTGGGTCAGTTTTAAGATGACGTTTATGATGGTCTACTTTAATGACAAAATAAACTGCAAGATTACAGTGGAAATTTTGAGATCAAAGTCTAAGTTTCCCCTTTAGTCACACAACAGACCTTTCCACCGGTTCCCCATTTTTTTCTCTGTGGATCAAATAGATGAGACCTTTAAAATGTATCACGATGGGGAATATGCGACACTTGAATATAAAAGCACCATGAAAGCATTCGTATGTTGGCATTTTGTTTCACATCAGTCAAATTGTGCACATCATCGCTGTAGGATTTGCAAAGTGGATTGCTGTTTGGCATGTGTTGGTAGTAAACAGAGATGTCACGTTTAGACCGGCTCACACTGCAACCCCTCGATTTTTTTTGCTGGTACTGCAACTTGTACATGTGTCGCGCTGATTTCCGAGGATACGTCAAATAAACACTGGGAACACGTGGCAGCCATGATGCATGTGCATACGCATTCTGAGCGTAAAGTATAAACTGGCCTTTACCCTCCTTCATGATCATAATTTTGTTCTCTGACCAGACGTTGTTGGCCGTGCCGAGTTCCACACCGAAGCTCTATTAGAGGGGGCCGCACTTTTTATAGCAGCTGCACCCCTAAGCTTTGGAATAGTTGACCTTTTTGTATGGGTCAGCACCCACTTTGGTTACTTTTAAATCCCGCCTGAAAACATTTCTTCCTTAGCTTTTAAAACTTGTATGTTAGTATTCATGTTTTTGGTGTATTTATTTATTGTGTATATATTATATGTATATACACTTTGGTCAACTTCTGTTATTTTTAAAATGTGCTCTATAAATAAAATTGACCATGTAGGAGGGCCCACATGTGAAAACTGGAGTGTTCAAGTAATAATTACTTGTTGCACCAACATTCCTTAAGGCTAAAATCATAGGCAGCTGTGCCGGTAAGCAGCAGCTTCACTGATAAAGGCTAAGCTGCTGCTGCGGACGGCCTTGAGCGGTCAGGCATGGTGCTTCCTGACCACTTTGAAGAAACAAAACATACAAACTTTTAACAATCAACTCTTAAATTAGCTTCCTTTAAACTATGTAACATATACTGCCACAACTTGATTTATTATTATAATCATTCAAGAGGAAGTGGGCAGCTGTGCTGTTAGGCAGTGGTATGCAGCCTCCCACTATCTCTGACTAGCCAGCACTGGGGCCAAGCTGCTGGCAAGGGAAGCAGGCATCCTCCCCTTAAAAGAGGAAAAACACTAACCTTTAATAATCAACTCTTCTATTAGCCCAAGCTAGCTAACACAATGTGTTTTGCTTTAACTTGATCGTCTAAGGTATTGATAAGAGTTAATATGTACATCTACAGTAAATGTCATGTAAAATATTTGTGTGTTGTAGTGGTTAAGGCTTTGGACCTCAAACCTTGTATTATGGGTTCAACACCTGATACTGAGGCTGTGTGACCATGACAAGGTCATGTGACCTGCCTATGCTCCAATTGGAAAACTAAAAGAAATGGAACCAGTTGTATCACAAATGCTGCAACTCACCTTGGATAAAGGTGTCAGCCAAATACGTAAATGCTCATGTGCTAATGTGAAAGTTCGCTCATTTTTCTTAAAATCGAAGTTTGTTTAGGTTTTTGCCATGCTCCTAAAACAAAAGTCTACTTGCTTGGTTCTCAGTTCACTTCGCTGAAGTGTAAAACATAACACTTGAAAGGACAGGCCGACCATAAAAGACAGGCTCCAGTCCACCTCCCTCGTCTAGTATAAGTGGCTTAGAAACAGACATGACAAAACACGTGTACAGTATTCCTTAATTCCTCAATGCTACACTCCATGCATCGGGTTTCTGTCTGAACACTTGGTGGTTCTCATCTTCCAAAGAGCTCATCCCTTTGGCTAAAAAGTAAATCAAAGCTGTTTCATTGTATCATAGCCAACAGCAGACTAGATGGTCTCAGTCATTACGCATGTCACATTAGACTATTAGCTTCACAGGAGCACGACGGCAGCTGGCTAAGATCACATAAACGAAGACTATGACTGAAAATCACTAGTAAATTGGTCTAATGTGACATAGCTTTTAACAGTCCACATCTTGCTTGGGTACTACGTTTTAACAGTTGGCCTTCTTTACACAGTGACTGGGTTGTGTGATGCACCTTTCACTTCCTGACCCTGTAGTCCCTCACTGGGACATCCAAGCACTCACCATTTGTTGTATACTTTATTACATTGTCTCCGGCCTTCTGTGGCCTCATCTTCAGTCATAATTTTCAGCCTGCCAAATGAGCCCTAAACTGGCAATTTTTATATTTTGAAAATGTGACCATCACTTTAATTGCTCACTGTTAGAAATTATGTCCAAACATGAGAGGCAAATATGTTTTGTTCGGGAACACTTTGCCACTTAAACCTTTCACAGCCTAAAGGTTTGGAATACTTGCATTATTCTAGTTTTTATTTTAAGAAGTATACTTTCAACAGATGATTTAGTTTGGCTTTAAAAATAAACTATTACAACACTTAAGTCTGTCAATAAAAAGGTACCTAGTGGAGGAATATTTATTTTGGGCTTCTGCCGCCTTCTTTCAGCCGTTCTCATTTAGGGGTCGCCACAGTGGATCACCAGTCTCCATGCGGATTGAGCTTCTGTAAGAAAGGCAAAATTTCTCCCTTGGCACAAATAAAGTACTGTATGTCTATCTATCTATATGTGTATCTTTAAAAAGCCACAGAATTGTGATAACTTTCAAGGAGATGGAATACAGAGGCATGCAAAAGTTTGGGTCTCTTTTCTTAAAATGTCTGTTATGGTGAATAGGTACATGAGCAGTAGATGAACTGCTCACACAAAGTTCAAGATGACACATTTCAGCATTTTAGGCAAGATTAGCGTATTGTTTTTGTTTTGTACAATTGTACAATGAAAAAAAAGGTGCACCATGCACAAGATATCTGAGGTCTCAGACCTTCATTAGTTCATTAGGACTATGGCTTGTTCACAGTCATAAGTTGGTGCAGTGGTAGTGCTGCTGCTTTCCAGTAAGGAGATTGTGGGTTTGCTTCCCGGGTCCCCCCTGTGTGGAGAGCGCTTTGAGTAGTGAGAAAAGCGCTATATAAATGTAAAGAATTATTATTATTGTCATGATTAGGGAACCCCAGGTTATGTAAATGTCAAAGCTGTAGAAATTTTTGGACTCCTCAAACCATCCCAACAATCAGCAGCCATGGGCTCCTCTAAGCAGCGGCCCAGTGCTGTGAAAAATAAAAGAATTGCAAGGAAACTTTCTAAAAGAACTACTTGTTGGATTGCTAGAAAGGCAAATAACCACTTACTCCCCCCCCCCCCCCCCCCCACACTCCAATTGACTGCAAAAGACCATCAGGAAGATTCAGCCGATTCTGGAGTGGTGGTTCACTGTTATACCTATGCAGCAACACCTAAACAAATTTGACCTTCATGGTAGAGTCAGAAGAAGAAAACAATGCAACAATGTGCCAAAGTACCTTTGGAGAAAAAAAGGGCCAAATTCCAAGATAAGAACACATCCAATTATTAAACATGGCGGTGGATCAATCAGGCTTTGGGCTTGTGTTGCAGCCAGTAGCAAAGACAACACATCATTGCTAGATGGAAGAATGCATTCAGATAAATACCAGCAAATTCTGGAAGCAAACATCCAACCATCTGTAAAGAAGCTGAAATTAAAGAGGACAAGATAATGATCTGAAACACACCTCACAATCTACAATGGAATACTTCAAGAGGTGCTAGCTGATAGTTTTGCAATGACCTTCACAGTCTCCCGACCTAAACACCATTGAGTATCTGTAGAGAGATTTCAAAAGAGCAGCGTATGCAAGACAGCCCCAGAATCTTGCAGAATTTTCTCCCATTCGTCCTTGTAAAAGGCTTCTAATTCTGCAAGTAAAAACTGAAAGGCTCTTAGCTGGCTGCAAAAAGCATTTCCATGCTGCGATACTCGCCAAAGGGGCTCTTACTAAGTGCTGACCATGTCGGGTGCCCAAACTTTGGCCTCAGGCCCTTTTCATTTTTCTTTGGTATTTTGTACTTGTGAACAATAGACATAAAAAAATGTAATCTTGCTTAAAATATTATTTAGATCTTTTGGTGATCAGGTCCATCTTCTGTTCACTGAACTGCTCTCAAAAACTGACATTTTAAGCAAGGTGACCCACATGTCACTATACATAAGCAACAGAGAAAAGGCACGAGACAAGATAGTATGCCGATTTCAGTAGTTTGGAGCCTGAGTTAGTCTGACTGAAAAGGAGTGGATTCATATCAGTGTACGCTAACAGATTTAAAAAAAAAAAAAAAAAAAAAAAAAAATTGTGGTAGCTCAAATATTTTTTTCTTATATTAATGTAGTGAGGAGTCAAGCAAAATGACATTTTATTGGCTAACTAAAATTATTACAATATGTAAACTTTACAGGCAACTCAGGCCCCTTCTTCAGGCAAGATGCCAATAAAAGGTGTAATTTTACTTGACTTCTTACTACATTCATAATGACTAACAAGGTACAATACCCCATTTCTTCTATTAATACACAGATATAAACTGGTTCAAGTTAAATTTAGCATAAACATCATAAATGGTTTTTTTTTTTTTTTTAAATACACATTGAGAACTATACTGAAGATTAAAAAAAATGACGCCCAAAAGTGTACTAGTTGTAGTACTATTTGCACTATTCTGACTTATACTGTTGTTATACCCCACTGTACACTACGTACAGCTCTTTTAGGTTTACTGTGTACAGAAGTTATGACCCAGAGGCCAAGAGAAAGCACAGCCAGGAGGAAAAAAACTCTTGCACATAGAAGAAAAATTGTGATACCAAAATGTGGTGTCTTGCTCTTAACTCGTGGCATGCTCTGCATGAGAACACCCTCAGTGCCTGTGCTCATCAGTATCTCCCTGTGAAGCAAGAAAGTTAGACAAAAAACAAACAAAATGATGCAATAAGGGGGGGAAAAAAGGGGGATTCTCCCCATCCAAAATGTGGAAATATTAACAAGTTGCCACTTGTTCGCGATACTCACCAGGTTCATTTTTTTGGTGGTGCTTTAACAATTGGAAAACTCTGGAAAGACAATCTTGTAGACGGCACTATTTAAAATAAAAAAAAAAAATCATATTATAAAAGCATGAGAAAAGTTCTCTGTATTTGAGGAAAAATTAAAATGCCACTGATTTTTTCAAATAGCTCCACATTATATACTTTATGCCAATCATAATAATACATTGCCATAGATAAAGGACTGTTAAAACATAAAACTATTCTTTAACTAAAAAAAAAAAAAAAAAAAACCTTATTTGTTCCCCAACTTTGTTTTTGACAAAATGTTTTTTTTAGTACAAGTCTTGGCCAGTTTTAGTTGATCAAAAAATAAGACACTAAGTCAATATCCACCTTAAAGGGTTGACTCATTATACAAGCTCAAACAACTGCTAAACACATTTATTAATGAAGTCGCCTCGCCAAAGTTTGCCCCATCCCCACCCCACCTGTTATTAAGAGTTTAGAAATAAAAAGGACACAACGCCTTAGAATGTTGAAAACTAACTTTACTAGATTTGATACAAGAACATATAAAATAAAAAGTGCAGAGCAGGTTCTCTTCAGTTATTTTCCTTTAACCTCTTAAAACATGAACACTTCCAATGGCATGATTTTAAAAATTTTTGTTTATACACAAAACACTGCTCATCATATTTTAAAACGTTCAAATACTTAAGACTTAAAAGTCAAGAAGGTGATCGCATTTGGAAAAAGGGAATTGGGTAGTAAAGAGGATAAAACAAAAAGAATAGAAGGGGGGAAAAAATACTTAAGTCACAGACAGCTAAATGCACATTGATCACTAATCAACATCAAAAGTTTCTAAAACCCTGTTTCGCTGGGTATGCTTGGCCACGCAGAAGCCAGCTCAACACCCTGACGCTTATATAGAATTCAATTGTCTTGATTTAAGAAATTCAGCATTAAAATAAAACTTTTTGAAGTTGCATTCGCTCTTCAGGGCAATATCTGCCAGTACAGAACATAACAGTAGGTCAACAGCAGTCTGGAGGTACAAGTAGATTTCTCTCTTTAGTTTCTCTCTTTCCTCAGTATTGTCTTCCTTATTGATAAATCTCTGCATTGGTGATGAAATTTTACACATGGAACCTAAAATAAAAGGGGGGTGTGGAGAAAACAGCAAGTATGGAGTGTAACAGTGAGTAGAAAAGAAAAAAATGCCCAATCTCTAATACAGCTCTTTCAATTGCAATGTATGTTAGTCATATATTGGTTTTAAAAAAAAAAAAAGGGGGGGGGGGGAGGGATGTGCCTGAACACTTGAGAAATACAGCAAGGAAGTGTTGAAATAAAACATTTTGTGAAGAATGGTTAATTGAACAAGCAACTGTGACAAGTTTAACAAAAGCAAACAGTCAAGTTGTTTCCTTGGGTACAAAAAGAGAACCCAAAAACACAGGAAAATTGGTTGTGGTAGCAGTCTGCTTTTAACAGCACAGTGCTAAAATGTGGCCTCCAATAATTACACGGCCTAAAACAAAAGCACCAGCATCAACACTTTTATTTTAGGTACCTGCTGGAAGTTTTTCTGGCATTGGGTATTCCCAGCTACAGAATTGGTCAGATCCACCGCCACTCAAATCACAGTATATTGCTTCCCTCCAGTAAAAGTTATTTATCCCTATTATACACTCGGAGAAGTTCACACAAATATTTCTGCTTTAACTATGTACACTCCTGATAACTATGAGGACTCCCATATTAACCAAACACACTGTATAGACTCACGTCTCCAAGTTACGGACAATGCCATTTTCACTCAAAAATAAATGTTTCCTGTATGCTGAAATTTCAGGTAACAAAAGTCATACTGAAAGCTGCAAAACTAAAACATGGCTGAAGGTGAACAACACTAACAATGAATCCTACACTGTAGCAAGGAATGTTCCAAACCCTAGTAAATTTGTCCTATCAGTAGATATGCATGACATGGTTCTTCTCTCCACCAACCCATTTTCCGAAACATTTTTTTTTCTTTTTTTAAATATAAAAAAGATGTGAAAGCAGCAATCATTATATATTATTTCCCATCATTTCGACTCAGTCAGTAGATTTGAAAAAACTACAAAGGACGGAATTGATCGGCACTCTGGGATCATTCCTACTCCCAACATATGCAAACAGTGATGATGATTGTTACGGTTTCAGAAAAGTGTAAATTTCCTCTACTATTAGACTTTGCCAAGAAAATTTGGCAGGGTTTTTAATTTTTTTTCCAGCTCAGCATGCACTTCAGAGCCCACAGTGTTACATGACAGGATGCACATTCAACCACTTCTTCGCATAGTGGGTGTCTGTAAATCCAGTGGAAACATGCAACTAAATCACAATGCCCAAATATCTGTCAACTTTTGAGAAATCACTCCTTTCATGATTAAACTTTATATTCTTTACTCTCAGTCTAACAAAAAAAAAAAAAAAAAAAAAAAAAGAAGTTGCAACTAAAGAGAACCAAACCAACAGAAACGAAACCTGGCTTATCAACATTGGTCAACTCACTGCTAGATACAGCAAATTTAAGATGTCCACACACTTAACAAGTGTGAAGCCTTTGCTTTGACCAAATTACAAAAACAAATTGACCTGTGAAACGCTGTAACAGAGCTCAACTCCTTCCAATACCACCATTTCTCTGAATTTACTATAAGCAAAAACTATACCTTAATCTGAAAAATAGGGCATCTTACCCCACCTCAATATATATTTTTTTATATATAAAAGGGAAAGTGAAGGGTACCCCTTTTCCAAAATTACTTTTAGCTTTCCGTGGCTTTATTTGGGCAGATTTTTCTTCCCTCCATTCCTAATTGAAGATAATGCAGCAAATGTAGGTGGCATCAAAAATGACGTTCAAAGCTAAAATAAAAAAAATGCAGCAAACAGAAAACAAAAAGTTCTCCCAAACCAAGAGACCTGATCTGAATGCTGCCGGACAGGGTGGCTGTTACATTTTTGGTGGAGGTGGCAGTAGAGTAGCAGTCACCAAAATAGGCAGTGCTGAACACAAATAAGGGAATGCCTTGGAGAAATGGGTGGGTCATCATGTCCCCTTGGGCCCAAGTCATGGGAAAAGTGATTGCATCGCTGGTGAGTGTCCAGTTCTTCCTGTGGTTGATCAGGAAATAAAACACAGAAAAGTAAAAGAGAGAAGGCCCCAAGTGCTTGGGGGTTTGCAGAGGGGGGTTGGGGATGGTGGTGGGTGGGATGGTATGTTCCACACGTTTCATGTGGGCAGTATGTTTGTAAAAGTTGCTTCAAGATGACTGACAGAGCTTTGTGTCCATCAGCCCTCTCATCCTGACTGCAACCCTCCCCCACCCCCCCATCTCCCCTCGTCAGTTGTTAAGTTCAGGTGTTCACAGAGCTGCCCCTTTGTCTTTCTTATTTCCATCCTCGTGCCATGTCAGCCGCTCTTCATAGAATGCAATGACAATCTGCGGACATTTCACGTTGGCCTCTTTTGCCAGAACCAAGTCAGCTTCATCGGAATCCTTCCTAAAACACAGACAGAGGAAAGAGATTATACCAAAACTGCACTGGGCAAGAAAACCGTTTTAAAATATATGCTCCTTCCACACAAGTACTAACGCAGAAGGCACCTGAGGTGATCACACGTCCAGATTTCCTGTGAAAATCCAACATTAACAATTTATCATGACAGTAAAAGCAGCCATAACTCGTCATGCTTTTTTTTTTTTTTTTTTATATACAAATGCCTTGCAACTTTACTTCTGTGTGTTAAGTTTAATCACCAATCACATTCGTTTTATTTCAAACTGACAGGATTTGAACAATCACATGTACTGTGATTAGGTGTATCATTTTTGGTCCAACTTTTGTAAAACAATGTCCTCATCATTTCCCACTTCAATGGGAGGTTGATGTTTTGTAGGTTTCAGTATAATTTTTATGTCTACAATACACTAGATCGGGGATTCCCAAACTCGGCCCTGGGGACCCACTATGGCTGCAGGTTTTTGTTTCAACCAGTTTCTGGTTTTAACTGGACTCCTGCACTAATTAAGTGAACTGTTATTTCCCAGAACCTGTGTTTTGGGAACAATATAGAAATTAGAAAACTAAGTTTGTTTTTTAAAAAAGGTATTAAAATGTACTAAGTAGTTATATAGGAAAAATGTATTTTTCTTTCTTTTTAACATTTTCCTCAAGATTTTCATTCTACTTGTCCAGGTGTCCTGCTTATTTAATCCATTATTTTCTAATTAGTGTATCTGACACTAAAGTAGTTGCAGCCTTTCATGATTCAATGTTGTTTGCCTGGGTGTCTCTCTCTCTGCTCATTTTTAATTGTCATTATTAAAGGCACAATGAAAGGAGCAAACTGCACAGAGGGCAAAATATAATGAAATCAATAAATGAGAGTTAAGCATTTAAATCTATAGCAAAAATAGAAATATTTCTAAATGTCTTCTTCTTTCGGCTGCTCCCGTTAGGGGTTGCCACAGCAGATCATCTTCTTTGATATCTTTCTGTCCTCATCATCTTGCTCTGTTACACCCATCACCTGCATGTCCTCTCTCATCACATCCATAAAACTTTGCTCAGGCCTTCCTCTTTTCCTCTTCCCTGGCAGGTCTATCCTTAACATCCTTAAAACATCATGGACAAACATCATAGTCCACGGGGACTCCTGTCTAATCTCGTCTGTCAACCTGTCCATCACCACTGCAAATAAGAAAGGGCTCAGAGCCGAGCCCTGATGTCTTATAAATATAAAATTCATGCTGCGGTGCTTTTCTCAATGTAGAATAAGAGGGGAAAAAAAAAAAAAAACAGCTAATTTAATTTGATCAGTATTATCAATTGTTGTCACGGATTATGAATCTCATTGGAAGAAAAACTTGCAGCCACAGTGGGTCCTCAGGATCGAGTTTGGGAATCCCTGCACTAGATGACAAAGCCTGTATGATACAAGTAGGTGTGTAAGGCTGATCCTAGATCTTTGAACATTAGACATTTTTTGTAAAGAACAAGCCATTTGGCCCAGAAAAGTTCACAAATCCTATCTACCTAATATCACCAAAATAACATCAAGTTTTGTGTATCTCTAAAGTCTGACTTGTTACCACACTATACTTGGTAGTTTATTTCATGTGTCTATAGTTCTCTGTGTAAAGAAATCTTACTGACATACAAAATTTACTCGAGTGCCCTTGTCTTCTTGCGAACATCATTTTACACAACAGTCTCTATCCACTGTACAAATTACTTTCAAAATTTTAAACACTTTAGTCATGTCACCTCTTAAGTCTCCTTTTTTCTTAAACAGAAAAGGTTCAACTCATTTAATCTTTCCTCATGACTCACCCCATCTAGTGCTGGAATCAGCCCAGTTGTTCTCCTGTTGACTTTTTCTAGCACTGCAACATTTTTTTTGTAGTCCTGAGACAAGTTGTCATATGTAGTTGATAGTTAAATGTGGATAAAATATGGGGCACTTGTTTTTGGCATCAAGCATTCAGTTAGGCACTACTATTTCATGTTTGACTAGAGGAGGTGTGGGGCAGTACAAACAAGCAATGCTGTCTGGCTTTTTTACTTCGCATAAACCAAGAAGTGACATAAGCAGCAGGAGGCAAATCCACAAAAAAAGACTGCAGGCACAAAGTAATAACTTGAGTACACACTTGTTTATCTGAAGAAGTTAAGAAGCAGTCAATCTCAACATCCTTGGGGATTAACAAACAAGTCACACTGTCCATGGGATATGGATGGGAGCAATGTCAAGGCATTAAAAGAAGGAAAAGACACAATATTGTTTGCCTCTATTATAACTATATAAATATGATACAGCAATTTTAGCCACGTAATGGAGGAACACAAAAGCATAATTTCTGAAGACAGTCAATTCAACTCTCTCAGAGAGAAACAGATGACAGTGTAATCATTGTTACACCAGAAGCTTCTGTCAATCCGTCTTCAAGAGCAGGAGAGAAAGTTAATGGAGTATAAATATTGATAGTCTGTGCTCCTGGGAGCCTGGGTCTTTCTTAACTGCTGCTGTAAATTCTTCTGGGAAGCATACCTAAACATTTAAATGCTTTGCATGATGGTATTAAGATAATTTAATAGCTTATGGCTCTTCTGTTTGCCAATAAGTTGTGAGACTAGCAACAACTATAGTAGGACTGCAACAATCAATCGTCATAATCGATTATCACGAGGGATGTTCACAGTTTCCGCATTTTTTTTTTTTTTTTTTTTTAAACTATTTATTAAGAATTTCAAAAACTAATTACATCACATTTTTACATAGTCACCTTCCTTTGCGATGCTATTTTCCCAGCGTCATACCAACTTTTTAATGCCCAATTACTACTACTCCTGCTTTCACTGTTTCCAACGAAAATGTAAAATTGTGGTAACTTTTTGAACGTCCCTCGTCAATTAGTTGATTGCGTTACTGGGCAGAGTACATTATGCCACGCAATTGCGTCATTACTTCATTCAGTTGTGAACGCACTTGAAAAAAAGGGTAACGGTAAGCTAGTGGCAGAATGGACAGTGTGACATAAAACTTTAGAGTTTGCGAGCAACTCCCTCTGAATTCAGATAAGGGAAAAAAAAAAAAAAAGGTTGCGAGTTGCAAGATGTGTAGGTCTGACCTCGTATGGCACAAGAACCCAACGGAGATGCAGAAACATTTGAATAGGAAACACACAGTTACAGGCTTTGTGGATGAGAAGACTTGGTGTCATCCCAGTAAACTGAATGTTACTTCACACAGATAAAAATGAACGCAATGGTTCCGAGGTTAGGCATAATTACATGACTTTTGGTTTGAAGTGAGGAATAATTCGAGTCATAGTTCAGCATTCTACAATGCAAATAAAACACTATCATATGTGACAGAATTTTATGATAAGCGACATATAAATATAAAAAATAATTAGCCATTAGCTAGTAAACGTTCAGATTTTCACATACCATATTTGGTTTTTTTTTTCTTTTTCAAAATCTCTCCACTAAATTATGGTGTTGCATTACACACTTGCAAAAACATAACGTTCGCGTGTTACGTGTTTACAAAAAATGGCTGCGAAGAAACATTAAGTCCTTGTCTAAGCAGAAAACTTTTTTTCAGTCTCATGTACAAAGGAAATCAAAAACTCCACAAGAATGCAGCAGTGAATCCCACAGTATTTCAAACGCAACTGAAAGGCGTATTACTCATTCCGATGCAAAATATCGGAGCGAGGTGGAAAGGCAAAATTTTCAGACTAGTTGGCTATCGGACTTCAACTAGCTTTTATACAATCTGGAGGAAGATGCGACAAATGTGCAAGTATTGTTTGCAGCAAGCCTAGTTTAGCTGGTAAAACAGATTTTGTGGCAGGATCACACAGTTTCAAAACGTGAAAATCTAACAGCACACTCCCGACGGCAAATGACATGCAGTAGGCTGCAAGCAAATGTGCCAAAGAATCAGCGGTGGTGCAAGGTTTCCAGACACAAAAATGACGAATGGTGAAGCAGAAAGATATGAACTTTGAGTTAAAATACACTCTGCATATTACATAGCAAAGGAAGAACAGAGTCTCACACAAATGAAACCACTTGTTTTGCTGCAAAAGGAAAATAGTCTGGACATTTCCCCAACATGTGACAACAATGTTCATTGTGCTAAACTAATTTCAAACATTACTACATAATTACAAAAAGAATCAAAGTCATGATGGTGCAACAGATTCTTCTGTTCTGTGGTGGAATATTATGATAGTCAGATATTGACATGATGTTCTGCCAGTAAACCATCTATTTAACAGAAACTGGAAAAACAAAAAAATAAATAAAACTTAAATTGCATGTTTAATATTGAAGTGTTGGTCTAATGATTGATGATTGAAAATAGTTAGTTTTTTTAATAGGGCTGGGAATCGATTTAAAAAAAATGGACCAATTAAAATCACAAACATATGTAATTAACTGATTAGTTGCATCCAACATTAAAAAATGTAATTATAAGAAGTAAATAAACACTGAATCACAAACTTAATGTAGAATCAACACAAAATTAATGGCTTAGTTTAAACTTGAACAATGACCTTAAACCTGAACTTTTAACAAAATACTACTTGAGCAAGTACAACCTGAACTTGAATGCCTTCCTAAAAGGCAAGTTTAAAAGAAGGCAATAAACAAGGCCAAGGTCTTAATCGTCAGATTGGCATAGAATACAAGACATAGACGTGTCAAAGACTGTCGACATTGAATGCACTGCTGAAGACCAATTTCATTGAACTAAGCATCTTTTAAATAGGCATACATGAAAACTCTGCAAATCCTAACCTGAATTGTCCATCACCTTCAACGAGACTTGATAATTATACTCTACACCAGGGGTCCACAACTCCAGTCCTGGAGGGCACAATGGTTGCAGGTTTTCATTCTAATCCTTTTCATAATCAGAGACTTGTTTTTGGTCCTAATTAACTTCTTTTGAATTAATTTTATTTGACTTGCTCTTGATGACACAGACCCATTGTTTCTTTTTCCTTAACTAGCAGCCAAATAATAATGAGATACAAAATGAACCAAAACATGACTAACATTGTTGATCATACAATATCTGAAAATAAAGAAAGGTGAAAGTCTCAAGAATTTTGATCTGCTCAAATCCCCAAAAGATTTTAGCGGTGCTCTTAGAAAAGAGAAAAATCAGCAATTTTGGAAATGTCTGCTATTGCACAATGAGAGCAGCAACAAGCCATTGAATTAAAGAACGGGTTTTATTAACACCAAGAACTGGCGCCTAATGAATACACTGATTGGAGGGAAATTGATTGGAGTTTGAGGCCCTGACTTAGTTGGTCTCCTGTTGGCTCACTGAATTCACATTTCATTTTTGTTTGGGTGCCATTTAAGGAAAGAAATTAAGCAATTCAGAGCAACGATCAAGACATTCAGGAGAACAAACCTTTTTAAAAAAAAAAAAAAAAAGTCAATGAAAATTAATTCAAAAGAAATTAGCAGCAGAAAGAAAGCATTAAATAACAAAAGAGTTAAAATGAAAACCTGCAGCCACTGGGCCCTCCAGGACCGGAGTTGGGGACCCCTGCTCTACACAATTGTTTTCCCACTGGTGCGCTGTGGAAATAACAGTGTAGTGTCCCTGGGTCCAGACTTGAGTGAGACACAATCTTCAGGTACTCGAGACCTGTCCAAGAAGGATGAATCTACCTGGACAAGCTGACATAAAAGCGGCTCCATGATCGCCATTTTGTAGACACTGCACTTCGAATACTTTAGAAGGCAGGAGACGTGTTGGGGATCCACCTGCCTGGGTGTATGTTCACCAGTGAGTCTCACAGAGCCGAGGGCCAGTAGGCATACTAGTTGCCTCTGACCCCTGGTCAGAAGAGTGAGGCAGAGACAGGACCGCTTGTATAAGAGGCCAAAGTGGCATTCAAAGTGCTCACTAAGTGCTGTGTCTATGAATGGCAATCTCTTAGCTGCTTTTTTTGCTGCCCCATCCCAACCCCTTCGGACAGTTTATCATGTGTATAAATTTAGTGCTTTTTTGGTTGGTAGAATCGTGGTGTGAATAGGGATTTTTTTGGGTTACAAAAAGAGTGCCACCATAAGAAAAAAAAAAATGTTGGGAGCAAAGGTGTAGGTAGAGCAGTGCTTTCCAACACGCTAAAAAAGATCTCTGTAGCTGCTATCTCACTTAAAAACTGACACTGTGCATTACTTGGATGGTCATGCTACATTCTTTGCATAAATTAGCTAATATACTACAAACTGGAATAATGGGCAGGGATAATCATTACACTTCTATTTCACAGAACTTTGTCATTATATTAGGGCAGTCAGCAATGCAAAATTCCTGGCAGACCGGCGAGTGAAATATAGAAGTAGTAGAAACTTATTTGGGTTTTAGTGCCATTCAAAGGTAACTTATTGAACACTAATGTGAAACGACACTGATTTGATCAGAAACATTGGGGGAGGGTCATTAAGCGGGGGAGTAGTGTACTTTTTGCCTTTACAACTTTTCTTTTTTGCACCAGGGCTGCCAATAAAACCCTTTCCCCATCCCATTCCCCCAACTTCCCTGCCCCTATGTTAGTATGTATAAATCAAGAAAATGAACCCCAGTGCTGTATATTGTCATGTGGCTTATTGTTGTGAACCGTGTAATATGAAATGTTAAACCTTTACATGAAAATTACATTTCATAACATTTTTTAAAAGGCAGCATACAAATATGGTACTGGATAGGTATAGAATTTTTTTATTTTTTTTTAGGTACACACAAACTTATTTGTATTGTAACACCCACAGTCAAGAAGGAAAAACACTACTACATGTTTCAAGAGTCTGAAACTGATGAGCTTTTATTGATTGCATCCTAGCTAAACTGCCACAACTTTTCTACTTGCCATAGGACTTGTTGAACTCTTAACACCATTCGTCTTTCGCTTTAGTGTCAGGACCCCGAAGCACACCGCTCTTTGACTCATTCCCCTCTACTAGATCGGTCACTCTGTGCTGTTCCTGCATGCCGTGCTGCTCTTTCATCCCCAAACGTGCCGTTACTGCACACTATAGTCTCCATCTCTCTGTCCCCAGTGCTGCCTTCCAGCACATTCCACCCTTTCTTCAGGGGGCCCCTCATCCCACTGAGGTGTTTCATTAGCATATTGCACTGCACCTTCTGCAAGCACAGTACTCAGTAGCGGTTTAGCCCCATAGCCCTCTGAGCCTCTGGTCAGATCATTACAGTATTATTGTTTTGTAATGTTTATATAAAATTAAATGAAAATGCCACCTTGACCAAAGCAATGCCTTAGGTGTTTGCCTCATTGCCGGCCCTGGATGCGACAATTAAACAGGTCACATTAATGGCAAAAGTGAACACGTTAACTTTCCCAGGCCTAGTTTTTAAGGAAAGTGTGTGTGTGTGTTCATTGCACTACCAGAGCCAGAAGTGTTACTATGTGCTTTATTTCTATTTATTACTATTTATTTTCAATGTATTATTATATAAATGTTATACAAAAAATGTTGTTTAAAATATGTACAAGTTCATTAAAAAAATTTTTTTTCAAAATGTTATATAAAAATATTTGGTGAAAAGTTTCATTTCATGCACATTGTGTTTAGTATCAAATGCATTTTTTTATAACAATCCAAGTAAATCAATTAATCAACAACATAATAGCCAGTTTAATCGATTATCAAAATAATCATTAGTTGCAGCCCTAAACTATAGTATAACTAATGGCCATTGCATCATAATATAGTATTTTGAGTGTTTAAGTAATACTGACTTCTGTCCATCAGTGCTTTGTGAGGATGGTGTATGTGCTAGGGAGCGCTGTGAGTGGCGAATGTGCAAGTAGGTGTACAGTGTCAACTCCGACAGTCTTTTGCACAAAGGTGCATTATGGAGGAGTGTTTCACACAAAGAAGCTCCTTCCCCCACTGAGGTATGGAAAGGGGGGAGGTGACCTTTACAATGGTTAAATTATCTCTTAAACCAAACCAAACAAAGCACCTATTGTAAGTCCCACAACATAGCAGTACACTTCTCACACTGTAAAGCATGTCTGTTTAGAAGAGCTCAGACCAGTCCTTAAACAGAGTAAAATACGCATGTCTACACAAAGTTATCAAATTAAAAAAAAAAAAAAAAAAAAAATCGTGTCTGCAATTTACTTATTTCATTAATAATAGACTAGACACAATAATATTATAGATTATGCTGCCAACTTCCAGATAAAACAGCTCTGTATCACATATCATTTCTACCATTCACCACCTTAGTGTTGTGTTTTCCTGGCTTGTGTTTACAAATTAACCAAAATAATAATTTTTCATCTTATGTCATTGCTGCTAGGTTTGTCATTTTTACATACTGTTCGTTTAACTGTGGTTCCATTACTTAATGTCCTGTGAGTGGTACCCTAAGAGACGGAGCTACCCTGGTATCACTGCTTGCTGTGTATTTGGGGCTTGTTCTCCTTGGATTGCAATTTTATGCATATCCTATTCACTCTTTTTGCAAAATGTTTTCTATTTTGTTAGCAGGTCCTTCTTTATAACTATTCGTTGTAGCCTTTTGTCTACTAGCCAGAGTTTTACAGTTACCCTCTCTTGTAGGTTGTTTTAATATATTTTTAGACGTTATCATTTTGAACCTTTTAAAGTCAGTTCTCCATGTTTGGGTCTGGGCTGACTGAAGTTTGCAGGAAGTACAGTCATGGTCAAAAGTTTTGAGAATGACACAAATATTAATTTTCACAAAGTTTGCTGCCTCAGCTTTTACAATGGCAATTTGCATCGACTCCCGAATCTTATGAAGAGTTATCAGATGAATTGCAATTGCAATTAATTGCAAAGTCCATCTTTGCCATGAAAATAAACTTAATCCCTAAAAACCCATTTCCACTGCTGTTATAAAGAAGGCTTTAGGGCGCCCAAGACAGTCCAGCAAGTGACAGGACCTTCTCCTAAACTTGATTCAGCTGCAGGCACCACCAGTGCAGAGCTTGATCAGGAATGGCAGCAGGCAAGTGTGGGGGAGGCGAAGACTTGTGGAGGATGGCTTGGTGGGTGTCAAGAAGGGCAGCAAAAAATCCAAAAAAAAACCATTAGGGACAGACTGATATTCTGGGATTGGACTGCTGGGGTAAAGTCATTTTCTCTGATGAATCCGCTTTCCAATTGTTTGGGGCATCCGGAAAAAAGAAAAGGTGAATGGCGCTACCATCAGTCCTGTGTCATGCCAACAGTAAAGCATCCCGAGACCATTCATGTCAGCCAAGGCAGTGGGCTCACTCACTATTTAGCCTAAAAACACAGCCATGAATAAAGAATGGGACCCAAACATCCTCCGAGAGCATCTTCTCCCAACCATCCAAGAACAATTTGGTGACCAATAATGAACAGTCCAGCATGATGGTGCACCGGGCCCATAAGGCAAAAATGACAACTAAGTGGCTTGGGGAACTAAACATTTGGGGTTCATGGCCAGGAAACTCCCCAGACCTTAATCCCATTGAGAAGGCGGGTGAACAAACAATACCCCACAAATTCGGACAAACTCCAAGCATTGATTATGCAAGAATGGGCAGCTGCCATCAGTCAGGATTTGGCCCAGAAGTTGACTGACAGCCTGCCAGGGCGATTTGCAGAGGTCGTGAAAAAGAAAGAAGGGCCAACACTGCAAATATGGACTGTGCATAAAATGAATGTAATTGTCAATAAAAGCCTTTGAAATGTATGAAATACTTGTAATTCTACTTCAGAATACCATAGAAACATCTGACAAAAAGACCTAAACACACTAAAGCAGTAAACTTTGTGAAAACCAACACTTGAGTCATTCTCAACACTTTTGGCCACGACTATAGTTGGGGCTGGCTGACCAGTGGTGAGCCTCTTCTGGGCAGATTAATAAAGGCCCTTGCCCTCAACCTTTTTCAGGTCTCAGATTCCACCTCACAACCCTTAATAAATTTGAAAAGATGACAAGATTTTTAGGTTTGATTTCTGTTTACAAACTGAAACCAACTACCTGTTCTTTAGACCCAGCTGCTAATCATTTCTTGTAAAATCCATCTACCATTTTCATCATCTCCAACTCTTTCAAAGAAGCCACCATAAGAATGCTATTAAAGAAAATATTCACATCTAAATCAGATAATTAGATTTTCAAGTTGACCTTTTTATTGTTGGAGTTTTAGAGAAAACTGTATATATTTAAAAAAAATGCTTCTATGTGTCGACTGACTTGTGTTTAAATGATTTTCTAATCGCTGATGCGGGAATGTACATTTTTAATACACATTTACTCAGAATAGCTCTTCCAGCAGCTGTTCTGTATCACAGGCTTGAGAGTTGGCCTGCCAATGCTGTTCTTAAAAATGATTTGCTGTATACTTGGCACACAACTTTTATAGTACCCCTCTCATTCCTGTTTGTGATCACACATGGTGTCCCATCATGGTTTGGTTTTAGGACCAACTCTTTTCTGTATGTGTTGACTTCAAGAAATTCAACTCCAAGAATAAATATAAAATTGTGTTCATACACTGATGACACTAAGAGGAATTTATAATTGAACATTTAAAGGTAATTTGATTTACTTAAGTCTTAACACAAAGCTGGCCAAATGCATCTAAATGAAGACGTTTCTCTGACACAGCTTAAACGTTCATTGCCATATATCCATTCATTTGTTCAAAGTATTTGAACTACGGGGTATCCTCGGGTTACAACGTCTGGACATACAACGTTTCCATTTTACAACGCTCACTCCCATAAAAACTTAAAAAAAAAAAAAAATAATAATAAATTGAGAAGCGAGTGTTTCGGCTTACGCCGTTAGCGTCGTACTTACAGACTATGTGGGCGAACTATTTTGGTTCCGCGCGGCACAACTGTTCCATTTGTGTTGCTTTGCTTGGTGACTTTTTGGCCCTTATCATGGCTCCTAAACGAAAGTAAGAGTCTTCAGATAGTAGTGCTTCGAAGAAGAGGAAAGCCATCACGATGGAAGTGAAATTAGACATTGTAAAGAGATAAGAAGGAATAACGGTAAGGAATATTTTTTTTTTTTTTTTACACTCATTTTTTTTATGTTACTACACTACAGTACAGTGTACAGTATATTTATGTTCTTTTCCTTTTTCTGCGGCTTAGTTGTGTTTTTTATGTTCTAGATTATGATATTTCAAATGTGTTAGGATAGGTAAGTGACTTAGGCTAGGGTGTGTTTCGACTTATACCATAATTCGGGTTACATCTATGTTTTAGGAACGGAACTGTCGTAATCCCATCATTTACTACTCTTCATCTAATTCAGAACTGGCAAGATAAGGATCATAATTAGAACTAAAAGTCCAATCGAATAGCAGAGTTATTAATTTAATTCACCATTTTCTAATTACACCGATAGGCAATTTTAGCACCCCCCTCCCCCCTTCATCCTCTTAAGTTCCGTAACACCTATACTCCAAGGTGTACATTGTATTATGAAGCCTGTATAAAAACTTGGTCTTTTTTTTTTTTTTTTGGTACGCTTTAACAAAACAATCTGCTTAGTAATTTTTGAGTAGCCTCACTGATCACAACATTTAAATCGAGGCTGACAATATTTTAGAAGAGCACACATACTGTTGCAAACTTGTTTTTGGATGCATCTCTGTCATAAAGCTTTAAGTAATTGTTTTGATTGCCCATTACTGATTCAATATACAATTAAGCCTAATGTAAATTGCCTGCAAAATGGTTCATTTTGGGACAGCTGGAATATAAACAAAGACACCCTGGTCTTTATATATATTTTATGTTTCAGTCTGTCTTTACAGTGTATGAATCCTTAAATTTTTAACTACAAATCACACACTGGATTCTAACAGCGTACGTTGCAATGGATGGCAGGTGTGGATTGGTGCCCAGGCTAGGTTAGTTCAAGATGCCTTATCTGGATGGGAGGCCGGCCCACCAAATAACCAGGTGATGAACAGGAATGGATATGCTGGCATCCCAGAAGGAACTGGTAGAAGACCCTTAATCAGCCGAGATGCCAGTACAATGGAAGGACAGGAGAAGACAAAGTACTCCGGTTATTTACTCCTTGGAACATTAGATTGCAGCATCCTGGGTTTCAGTACCTCTACGGATATCCACAGGGCATGTTAGGAATTGAGGTCCCATGGGGTAACTCTGATGGGTTCTGTGTGTGCTGCCAGGACGCAGTGATGGGATTAATGATCAGTAATTTATAGCAGTGCTTCCAGTAGTTGCGACGCCGGAAGTATTCCCGGGTCATGGATAAAGGCAGCAGCCCTGCTTCAGTACAAGCGAGTCAGAGTCTGGAGAGGAGCAGGACAACATTTGCCTGGAGGCAAGAAGGGAGAAAGGAGGAAAGAAATGGAAGAATTGTGTCTGGGCTTGTGCTTATGAATGACTTGTGAAGATATTTGCACAATAAATCATTTGTTTGCACCTAGGACTTGTATTTGTGTGATTGGGGAGGTAGCTGCGTTGCCCACTACTGGTCCTAATATCCATTCAGGAATAAACTGAATTGTTATCCATTATGTTACAAATAACATTCATGAAAAGTTGTAATTCACTAATTACATCAATGTGCAAGACTGGAAAATTAATCCAAGAGATATTTTTGTCTAATACAAAGCTATATAATACTACAAGTACATCTAAAAAATACTCTTTACAAAAAAAAAAAAAAAAAAAAAAAACACACAACCCACAGGAAAAACAAACATCTTCTCAAAAAGAAAAGCTACAAAGTGTTACCAATGTTACATAAACCATCATTCTGTTGACTTGCTTCCTCAAAACTGCTACCCCAGAGCTATAAAATTGATGTGTGTATCCTGGTAAAGGCAGCAGAGTACTTTTCGGTTACTACAGACACATGGTAAATTGTGAACATGATGCTTTACAACCCATTGACTGCATGCTTTATTACCCATAATAGGAGAGGGAGACTCTTGAAACATTTTTTTTCCACCCTAGAGAATGAAAGAGAAAAATCTGGCATACACACTGTAGAAGACTGGAGGAGCTGCATCCTGAAGCCAATTGCCAGTGTTTTTGATGTTTTATCTAGGACAGTTAGAAAGTCTCACAAAAGTTTCCTTAGAAGTGCCTCCAAAAAAAAAAAATTAAAAATTGAAGGTCTATCCTGTGTCCTGGAACAGGACAAAGTAAGCTCAAATTATCAAGGAAAGAATAGTGTACAAAATTAATCCTGAATGCATGCTCCATTGGACTTGAATTACATGACTAGCATACCAGTACATTAATTACACTGTGTTCACAACAAACTAAGTTGGCAAAAAGTTTAGAGGCAACTCCCTTATCTTCCAACAAGATATAGGAGATCTATAACAAAGTTCAGTATATCACTATCATGAAGGTAACATACTTTCCCCATGGCGGAAACAACTAGAAAAAGCACTCTGTACACAATATTTCCACATAAGTAGAGGCAGTTGTGCACTGTGAAAAATTCCTGTGCCTGGTCAGTGTCCTTGTAGAGTATACACATTCTTCTCATATCTGTGTGGATTCCCCCCACCCCCAGATGTTCCAGTTTACCTCTTACATCCACAAAGATAAGCAGATGAAGTTTAACTTACAACTCCATATTAAACCTGTACAATTATGGGGGGGTGTGTGTGACTGGCACAATGTCCATGATTATTTTAAGCCTTGAACTTTGTGCTGCTGAGGTTGGCTCTTCACCTCCCACGTCGACCCAAATGGGACAGATTAAGGAGAAACACAAAAAGCTAGTTAAATTTGATCAAAAGGGGGATAATAAGATACTGACCTAAAAGTCTAGTTAAAAGCTAATTAAAGTCACAAAAGTTGGAGTACAGCATGACGTCTGTCTTATGACATCTCATTAAGTGATGTAGATAAAAAAAAAAAAAAAAAAAAAAAATCACATGCAGTTATATATTACAAAAAGTTATCAGAATAACTCTTAAATGGAAGAGAATGAATAAATTCCATAAGGCCTTGAAAGTCTGCAATGAAAGGTCCAATTTAGTTCAAAACTGGATTGCAAATCAACATGCTTTTAAATCATAAACTAAAGTCCTCATAATGTCCTTACTTTAAAACTCTACATAAAGCACACCATCAATAATGATTTTTCCAATTTCATCAGTATATATAAAATACACTGCACATATGTGTAACTTGAACCCGACACCCAGTTGATACATGAAGAGACTCTGTTAAGTTACTGAAAAAAGTTAAGGAGCAGACTTTGTTCTATATAATAACCCTGCAACCAGTTATCCTCTGCTCCAGGCAAGATATATTCAAACATGGTTTATCACAGTAATACTGAATGAAATGTATTAAGTTAACAAAATCTTATAAATCATCCACAACAACAAATACACAATCAACATACAAGCAAAAAAATAAAAAAATACCCCACAAGGTTTCAATGTATACTGACAATTCCACAATGCTATGTTCAGCCGATTAGAGGGTTAAAGACTGACGAGCACAGAGGTGCTCCAAGAAAAAGCATAAATGTTAATCTCAACAACAAAATGTTAACCTGGGTCAACAGTTGCTAGGGAGCAGGGCTTCCAAAACGATCCAAAGCCCACCTTAATGAAGCTCTTCTCTGACAGTTCCCACAGATGAAGCTCCTCATTAACAAATACCACTCATTACTCAACCAGGTAAGATTGTTGTGAACCACAAATAAAAAATGTATTCATACATCCATCAATCCTTCAAAAATATACATAAAAATAAATGCGGCAGCAAGGCTCTCTCCTAGCTACAGTTCCCAAAAAAGCATTGCTATTCATTGTGGTGAAGAGAGTTAGGAGTCCATGGTGATGTGGGATTTTTAATAAAAAAAAACAGTGCAGATCACAAGTGGATGGTGTGGGTGGCTTGCTGCTGGAAAGCCATGATGTCACGGTGTGTGCAGCGGGGAAAATGGCAGATTGGATGTTAACATGTAAGAGCACTTAGCCTCCCATTTAATGTTCTGCACTCATTACTCTCACAAAGTATATAGGGAGCCTGAGTAGGATAAACAAAAAAATAGAGAAATGAGGAGAGAAATAAGAAAGCGAGAAAAATCAAGAAAGGATATGTGGAGAAAGACAGCAGAATTTGGGACTGCGAGATGGTGTGGTGGGCAGAGGGTAAGGCCGGAGTTATACTTCACACGACGCGACGCATGCTGCAGCAGACGCTCCTGCTACGCAAGGGTTGAAGTGTTTATACTTGCGCACGTACTTTACATAAATCTGGAGGAATCCGCCAGGTGGCAGTGCGAGATATTATCATACTGAGGACATGTTCGGCTTCTCTGTGTTGTGAATTTCCTAGAACACCCACTAAATTCAGATGACACCTTACCGCAATATCTCGGTAAGGATGTTTATTGATTAAATCCAGGGATGTGTCCATTCCAGCAAGCATTGGGCACGAGTGAGTAACAATCCCTGGACGATGCCTCGGCTCATCGCAAGGTGAATACAAGCACACACATAACTAGCGTCATTTTAGCGGCACCAAATACCCAAATCTGCATATCTTTGGAAGGAAACTGGAGTACACTGAGGAAACCCAGCAGGAAAACGTGTAAACTCCAGGCAGGGAATATCAGCGACGTGACTCCCTGCAAGACAGCAGCGCTAACGCTCCTCCACTGTGTCACCCTATGTGTGTAATTATTAACAATATTCAGTATTTAAACGAAATTACCAATTTATCTGTAAAATGTAATATACATACTTTAATGCTTTTCATCATGAAAGTGATATCAAGTATAAATCTACGGATTCTAAATATGCAGAGAGTTGGAATATCATACATTTAATGTGCTCAATGTGGCGATCTATTGCTGGCGATTCGCTGCTGTCAGGAGTACAGGAAGCCCTGGGAAAAAAAGATGGCACAGAAGATGGTATGTGAGAATTTTAAAACGTATTGTGTCATTACGATCAGGAATATGCGACGCTTGAATATAAAAGCACGATGAATACTTCTGTATGTCGGCATTTTGCTTCACCACGTCGAACCATTTATCAAATATCGAAGCGCGCACACCGATCTTGTAGGATCCGCAAAGCGGCTTTCTGTCACATGTAGATAGTAAACAGAGACTCTGACGTCACATTCCAACTTTTAGCACACTGCACCCCCCGGCTTTTTGCTGGTACTGCAACTCGCGCACGTGTCGCGTTAAGTTCTGAGACCCTGCTCAGAGGACGCATCAAATGAACGCTCAGAACACGTGCCGGCCATGATGCGGGCGCATACGCGTTCTGAGCGTGAAGTATAAATGAGCCCTAAGGCAAATGGAAGGCCTTGCAGTTAGCAAGAAGAACAGTGCCCTTGGGCGGGTCACTCCTGTTGAGCATAGTAGGAACAGATGCAACAAATGGCTTGAAGGGTAGTCCTGCAGATGTCTGAGATGGTGGTGGAACGATGGAGCCAGGCTTTGGGCATCCCAGTAGTGACTGGCTGAGGAGGCTGGAACAAAAGCCAAATAGTGGTTGACCACACTTGTCAGCGTCTCACTGGGTGAACTTTTTAATGAATTAAAGTAATTCATTAAAAGAAGGGAAGGCAAAGGAAGCAGATTTTAAGCCTCTGGTTTTATTCTTTTGGATATATTGATTGATTTTTATCTCCCACATGCATGTGTTTTTCTGGATTATTTATTTGAAGATTTGAACCATACTATTCATTGGGCAAAGCTGGATCTGAATAAACTGCACAATGCTGCCAGGTTTAAATTAACTGCACTGCACTTTTTGCAGCTATCTTGTAGACTGTGTCCTCCATGCACAAGTCCATCCTCAGTACATGACTACTGATGTCTCTGGAAAAGGGTAATGCCAAGGTTGTGGGTACCCAGGGCACCACACTCTGCTTGCAATACATCTTTAGGACAGCACAGTGGCGCAGAGCTAGTTCTGCTGCCTGCTGTTAAACAGCCCAGGGTTCACATCCAGAAAAAAAACTTTCCAAGATCGAATGGCACAAAGGATCTGCACTGGTATCTAGAAAGTTGCTGGTTCAGTTACTACTACTGCCAGAATCTATCCTACACTGCTGGGCCTTTGAGTAAAGTCCTTAATGAGAAAATTGCTCCAGGGATACTGTACAATGGCTGACCCTGAGGTTTGACCCCGAAAGGTCTTGAGAAAAGTTAAATTTTCCCCTTGAACATTAACAAAGTATATCAAAAAATAAAGTTCAAGAAAATAAATGTATGGAATATGAATGTCAGCTGCAGCACCAGGTTTGAAGAACCTGTTTAATCTCGTCTTATTCTAGATATAGCTTTGATCTCTGAAAATTCTGTGGGACAGCCACATCTAAATGGTCACTTGTCTTAGTGTTTTGCTATGGTCACCCAATGCACAAGGATGAGCAATTTCAACACTCCTTCTGTAGTTGTTAGAAGTCCCTTTACATTATGGAAAAATGTATCACATCAGCATGTATAATCAGAATCAAACTGGCAAGATTTCTTACCTTTATATAGGGGAGAGCTACTCAAGTATTGTTCAGCCTCTTGAATTAATAGTGGTACCTAATTATTTTAGTAGCTGGTGTTACTGTTAAGAATTAGAATGCGTGCCAATATTAATTTATTAATTTTCCTTTAACACAGCTTGTTATAAATTATCAAATACACTTCAGAATACAAGTCCTTCATGTTGAAAAAAAGTACAAACTATAATTGATTAAACAAGTATTTCATAGAATTAACATTTACATAACTACACAATAATACCTAGTAACACAGTGTTTAGTAGTGCTTGCTTACAGCTTCAGAAGATTCGACTGACCCCCCCAAACTAGGCATTGTCCATTTGGAATTTGTATTCTGCATTACTCCAGTTTGTTTTTTCTGTCCTCCCTGGCCATCGGACCTTACTTTCTTTCCATGTTAATTAGTATTGCCTAATTTTATTTTTATATTTTGCCTTTTTTCTCTCTCCATCCTGTAAAGCACTTTGAGCTCCATCATTTGTATGAAAATGTGTGCTAGAAATAAATGTTGTTGTCGTTAGCTGGGGAATCTACATTGGCACAGGGCTTCAGTACAGGTTATGTGCTGGAGTGTCCCTTACAAACAGACTGCTGTCCCATTCAAGTTCCTAACATCAAAAGTCAGCTATCACAGGTGAAGAAAATTCAGGAAATGGACAGAATAAGAATTAATAATAAATCAAGCCGAATTATATATTAATAGATATAAAACATACAACTATCCATTTTTCATGTCCTTCAATGGCTTCTCACTTCATTAAGCAGTCTAATTTACGACTTGCTTTTTGTACTGTAAGTACCACCTACTGTACATGTGAAACTGCAGTAACAGTGAGTTAGATTTTAAGTAGATTTTAAGTATATTTTATTCTGTGTCATCCAGTTTAATAGGAGATGATAAAATAGAATATCCTAGTGCCATGTATTGCATACAGTAGTCAAAAAGTATTTGAAAATGAAAATCTGATCATTTCTGAGGAATGTTTCACATGTTTAAAGGAAAGCCAAGTGACAACTAACTTACCACTTCATAAGGAACATCAAGTCTCCACAGGAGTCCGTGGCTCCAATAATTTTCTCCGGTTCAAGCCCCCTTTCAAATCCTCTTGCAATTAAGATGTCATCCTGCTCAACACATAAGAGGCAAACTTACTACCAGCTCTTTAGAACAAACACTTTAAAAAGATACATTTCAAAATTACCGAGCCTTAAAGCACAACAAAATCTTCACGTATTAAACTCTCCTTATGTTTTCAAATCAATAACGGACATCTGACAGTCTCTATGGGGTTACTGTTAACAAGCTTAAAAACTTTTTCACCCGGGACATTTCTTAATATACAGGGGTAGTCAAAATTATGTTAACTGCTATGTATATACTTACATACAATTTTTGTGGACAATGTATGTGCCACATATGGTACATGTGTTGAACATGATGAACAGTTTGAGACAATCCTGTAAATCATTTTGCACATATGAAGTATGTTTTGTGAATAAATTGTTTCCGCCATTCAAATGTTAACATACTTTCGACTCGCTCTGTATTTGTGGTATTCCTTCCAGCAGACTTCAGTGATTTCACAGTACAACTAAAATATTTTCAAAATATGCCCTTTAATCAATTGTAACCAAGTCCCCATTGTGCTCTTTGAATCTTTTCTCTTTACTAAAGTTCATTTCATACATGTAAATGTGGAATTAAGTTTCTGATCAAATGGCTGCACTGAGGGCACAATGCTAGAATTAAGTATCTCAGGAAGCTTTAAGTACATTGTATAAACAAATAAAGTGAAAACATATAGCACTTCACTGTTGCTGCTTGCCAATCTATTTTCTTTTACAAACTACAATCACTACTTAAGGTGAAGGTCATCACAGGGCTTTTGAGTACATCGCAGGATCTATGTCCCATGCATAAATGATACGGATGTGGAGAAATTATGTGATCAGCACTACGTGTAGTAACCGGCAACATCCCAATAAATTCCCAGGTATTGTCAAATGAATAATTCCAAGGCTCCTATGTGTAACAAATGAAGTTTCACAGACTTTATTCCTAGAAGAAGTATAATCAAGAATGATTAAACAACCACAAAAAAACAGCACCACACTCACGTCCTTCTTTCGTTTGGCTTTGCTCTCATCGTCATCCTCACAGTTTTTCCTTTTGCCACCGCCGCCGCTGCTACTATCCCGTGAGCGTCCACCAGTGCTACTGGCATTTCCCCCACTGGTGGTAGTGGTGGTGGTAGTGGTGGTGGTGGTGGTGGTAGTATTCTCCTTCTTTTTGTATGTCTTCATGAATTCAGAGATTAGCTCCGGACAATCCAGGTTCTTTTCTGGTTCCCAAGTGTTATGTTTGCTACAAACAAGTAAACAAAATTTGAGCTTCCAGAGTATAAGCACAAAGCAGAAAATTGTGGTTCTGTGTTTGTGTTTTAATATGGTAATGAGGCAACAAAAATAAAATATCAATTGTATTAAACACCTATAAAAGTGCAATCTAAACTTTCTTTATTGATAATCTTAAAAGAAAAAGGACAGTGTTTGAGATAAAAGCATTGCTTACTCAGAGAATCCCTTCCACTTGAGGAAGTACTCAACACGTCCCTTCACAACACGCCTGTCCAAGACCTTCTCTACTACATACTCCTCTTCTTCAGAGGAGGCTTCTTCCTCCACACGCCGTGAAGTCTTCTTGCCCATTATGGAGTGACAAATTAACCAGGGGTGTCAATCTGTAATGGACGTTTTCCTTGAATAAGATAAAAAGGAGGAAGAATTAAGTAGGACTAAATCTTGGATGCAATTAAAAAGCAAAAGCCATATAACTACTCACTTGCATCACTATCACAATAATTAAACAATTATTAACGTGTCTGTGTGTTGAGTTGCTCAAGAAGACATAAGGCAGTGATTGACATTTGAGCAAACAGCAGACGTAAGGTGCAAGGCAAGTGACACCTCAACTGCAGTAACCTGGCAATTTAAGGACTCTGAGAGTGACACCTTACTATGTAAAACAATTTCTTTAAGAAAAGGTTTCTTACAACAACAAACTTAAATTGAATCAACCCAGACAGCATTAAAATCTTTACACCAGACAAATTTTGCATGCATGTCAAAATGAAATATGTCAACACAGCTTCCCCATTTAGAAGTTTCAACTCATTGAAAATATTACTTAAAATGAAGATGAAAGAACTGTGGCACAGTGGAGAACAGCTTTAGAGTCCACCAGCTGTGGTGAACTGCCATTTCTTGGCCAGGCACCGTGAAGTTTGCAGCTGTGTGGTAGCACTATGAGTAGTTAGAAAAAAGCTATATAAATACCAAGAATTATTATTCGATTGGTGTCTGTGTCCCTTCTTCTCCCACATCCAAACAACATGAACTGGCAACTCTACCTTGAGTGTGGGTATGTGCTGGAGTTTGCCTTGTGATCAACTGGTGCCCAAAACTGCCAGGATAGTCACCAGCTCCTGTTGCCCTTAACTTGATTATTAGGATTAGATAATTAATTGACAGAGTAACAATGAAAGGTTATTTACAATAGGTTAAGACAAGGGTGGGCAATGTCAGTCCTGGAGAGCCGTAGTGGCTGATGGTTTTTGCTCCAACCCAGTTTCTTCATTAGAAGTCAATTATTGCTGATGAAGAACGTATTGCTTAAGTAACATTTTGATGCTTCATTTTAGTGGTGTCACTTGTTAAGGTTCCCCACCCTTAACTGCTTATTTCAGTCTTGAACATTCACTGGTTTAATGGCCCCTTATTAGCAATAAGATGTAAATGACAAAGCAGCCAGCAGTTGTCCGTCTAGCATGTTTCCATTTACATCTGTGTGTGTTTATCATGCACGGTTTGGTTTAATAAAACACTTAATAGACAATGTAACAGACAGAAAATTATATGTTTTAGGCTTCAAATCATTTGGATGATATTCTTGTAAAGGAAAAAAAAAAATCTACGGCATAAGAACCTTACATTGCGGACTAACAAACCATAAAGTTACAAAAGGTCTGAAATCGGCTAGGATTGGTTTCTAATTATGCAATTGGGTTGGAATGAAAACCAGTAGCCACTGCGGCTCTACAGGACTGACACTACCCAGCCCTGGGTTAGGTTATCCACACCCCGATTTACTGAGGTTCCACATTATCCGAAAGTGAACCTGTAAGTTTACTACTTTTCTCATAATTCATAAAAGCTATGCTGTGAATACTGTGCTAAATACGCAAATACTACACTTTTAACCTCAACTATAGCAAATGAGCGGTCAAGGAGCTAGCAACTGTGGGAATACGGGGCTAACTCACACAGTCAGTGTGTCGCTAGCGTTGATTGTGCACACACATTCTACAGTTTCATTCACTTAAGATTTTTGTGTTTATACATTACACAGTGCTATGGTGAATGGCCGGTGGGAACTGCAAAGCCACATTCATTGGCTCAAAGGTGAGCGCATGAGCTAAATGGAGACCGCCACTTATCAGTTGTGCGGAGCCAGTCTCTGACCAGTGTGACCGGTGCACTTCCTAGGTGACATTAGTTGAAATCTCTGTGCATTAGCCCCCCACCTTTCCTGTGTGGCATCGCCATTACACTCCATCCATCCGCAGTGCAAATCCCACCCTTATTGCCAATTCAATTGCTGTGGACTTGCACCAAGAAACATCTCCGTTCAAAGATTTGCTTTGTGCCGAACTGTGAACTGACTTTCTCTGGCTCAGAGGCAAGTACTCTGTAGTGTGAGCTAAATTAAGACCTTCGTCCGTTGGCTGCACAGAGCCAGTCTCTGACTGTGAGAAGTGTTCCGCAGCATTGGGCAGGCTGTAAGTAAATAATCAGCATCCTGACAGTGTGCAGGCACAGAGTGAGCACAAATGTATGCATGACGACGCTGCTCCAGGTTTGATTGTGGTGCTAGGCTGATCAAGTGCTCACATTCACATGGGGAAAAAAAAAAAAAAAAACAAAGGATCATTCAGGTGCCGCATTTGTGCCTCTGAGTGGGAGGAAGGTCACATCTGCACCCAATCACTAAAATATAAGAGGAGCTTGCAAGGCTGGGAGTCACAGATGGAGAGGAAGAAGGAAAAAGAAGGATGGAACAATAACAGAAAATGGACGTTAAACAATGAAAGACTGAGATGGCAGGACCGAAGAAACCAGGGTATGGCAGGCAGCTGGGAGGAGAGCCCCTCAGAGGAGCATAGGGAAGATGCTTGGGGCCTGAAGAGGGCAATTGAGCTATTTGTTTTTGGGGGAGCTGGAGTGGTCTGATGCTTGCTCCCGCATAAGGCCAAGGAGTGGCAGTGGGAGGCAAAGAAGCAAGGCTTGGAGCGGCACCCTACTGAGAGCCATGGACAACAGGTACCAGAGCCTTTGGGGAAAAAGGTTGGTTGTGCTGGTCAGTTTTTAGGGCTTGGGCGTTTTTTGATGCACTGCACTAATTGCACTTTTTGTTGCTGAACACAGATTTTTTGGGATTGAATTTTAATAAAAGCACTAGACACCTTTTTTTTGCACTTACCACTTTCTACATATGTGTGTCCTCAACTCGTGACTTTACTAATCGATGGTTTGGGTTCAAGAGGCTCCCAAACGCAACAGAGAGCATGGAGCCAACCTGGACCGTTACACTAACCAATGTGAGTGGTGTGCTACCCTGGCAATGTTAGGTGATCTCTGTGTGTGTCTGCCCCAATCATCTATGCGCAGAGTTCCTACTACAGTGGCCATCTGTGTTATCAGAGTTATTAGCCATCAGATGTAGCACTGGTCCACATTACCTCAGATAATCATGGTTTTACTGTATAACTAATATCAGTACAAAAAGATCACACCTTAACACTGAGGGTCTGAAGGGATTTTCCTACCATTATCTTCTGACTTCACCATTTAGAAGTGGGAGGAATAAGCAGAGTTGCAGTGTTACCCATAAATAAAGTTAAAGTTAGAGGTGGCCCACCACTCCAGAAAGTTTCCACTGTTGCCAATACAGCTACAAACACAACATGTATGGTTACTAGGCAGAATAGGCAAAAAGGATTACACATGACCTCAGGTATACGGCGTACTGCATGTTTGTTTTTTACTTTCTCATACACGAAGTATAGGGAAAGTATTGTAATCATCCAAAAATTCAATGTCGAGATTTTGATGAATCTCGACGTTTTAGACTGCCCCGAGTTGGAAAATACTATTTTTGGAATTATGTCTCTGTGTCTGTCTTGCAACTTGAGTACGCTTTCACTTATTTCAACCAACTTTTACATACAAGTATTAGGTACAAAATGTAGATTTCTATCTATTTTTGGGCTATTTCCGTTAACTGAAAGTGGTACTTATTCATACGGCTGCAGAATTCCATTTATTCAACTTTACTTTTATAATTGTTCCAATATATAATTAATTTGATTTGTTGTTTATGGTTCTTTAATGTACACAGTATAAAAAATATAATCATTGTCTTGTGGTTTACTCCTCAAATATCCATTCCCATATCAGAGTAGAAGAGAAAGTCGAGGAGAGACCACTCCCGATTTTTTTTAAACAGAATACCACTGTAACTTTATTACAATGTTCCATGTTAACATTTCACTCATAACGACCATTAAACCATCAAGGTGTATTTTTTTTGCAAATGACATGATCATAAGAAGAAAAAAAAAAAAAAAAAAAAAAACACAACACTGTGGCTTACTTATTATATCAGCATTTTATTAAACTGGCACTTTAGCTTACTTCACCTCAGCTTTTCAATGTAAATGTTTTGGCTTCATTAAAATAACAGTTTAAAAAGTAAAACTTGTATCTACAGGAAAGTAATGTTTTTTGAGCATACAGTAGCTACAATTGTGAAGTGCTTCACGCTAGATAAAATTAATATAGTCCTGTAATAATGTCTTGATTTCTAAGCTGGATAAACCTCAGCAGCCAAATACTTTGTCTATGTAATAAACCATGAAACAAAAAAGTAATGCTAATGTGCACTTATTTATTAAGTGCATATAACCGGTTTGTTAATTTGTTCATCTGTAAGGTATTGAAATTTTTGTTTCTTTTTTATTTATTCAGAGTGAGGCTGGACAATATGGTCTATTAATAATTTCTCAATATTTTTAGGCTATTTTGTGATACACAATCTCTCGATATTTTGAAAGCTTCTCTAAAGAACTTAATAAATTTCACCAATTTAATTTGATTCATACTATCACACCAATATGATGATTCTGGTAGCCGCTGCAGGCTAAATGTCTGCACTAAAACATTCTCTCTTATATTTATTAGTGGTTTCTATAGAACAATTTTAAACTTGTATACGAAACAGGGAAAAAAAAATCACAATCAAGTTAAACACTTAACAAAACAGTATTTATCCCAATCTAGTAATTGCACAAAAGAAGAAACATTTCCAATTGTCTGAAATTAAAGTGCACTTTTTATGCATAATGTCTGTGACATCGGGTCATTTCACTGTGATAAACCACTCTGCAAAACAATAACAGTCACATCACATTACATTCAAGTAATATGATGATAAGGCACAATGTTATAACAACGGATTGATACTATAGGACAAAGCTGTGTCCATTTCAGTCTTGCAATTTTCATAATTTTCTATTATAAAAGGACCTAATGTAAAAACTGCACTATTCAATAATATGCTTCAAAACTGTTTTTAGTTCCAGAAGCAATGCATAAGAACACTTCACACGATTTTCACTGCCTTATGATGAATTTGTCCCGCATCTCCCCTTACAGTGTCAAGTGTACAAAACTCCCTCGGATGTAGTACAACTCGCACATAGGACCGGTGGGGCATTTAACTGGGGCAGATCGCCCGGTCATTCCATAATGCAGATGTCCTAAGGTGAGCTCAGGGAGGAAAGAAACCTCCCATGGAACAGAAGGCCAAATGCTCTCTTTGCTTCCTAGTACTTCTCTATACACACCATGCATCTATTGTTTCGAGTTGCTCCCATGCTAAAGTACAACTGAAATCTTTTCCATTTTCCCTTTTGAAACCTACAAAAAAAAAAAAAAAAAAATCTGGCGTGGCCTCCCCTAGAGTTTTATCGTATTACTCAGATATAGAGATGGATAATTGAGGAGTAAACAGCAAAACTGATTTTTACATTATGCACATTAAAGAATCATCAACAATAGATCAAATGAATAATATATTGAACAATTATTATAAAAGTAAAGTTGAATAAATCGGACTCTGCAGCTGCTTGAATAAAAAAGTACCACTTCTGGTTAGTGGAAATAGCTCAAAGGTTGATAGATATCCACGTTTTGTGCCCAATGCTTCAATGCAAAATTTGGTTGACCTAAGTGAAAGTATACTCAAGTTATTGTGTTTACATAAAACACAGGCAGACAGACAGACAGACAGACAGACAGATTCCAAAAATGGTACTTTCAGACTCCGGGAGGTCTAAAATGTCAAGATTCATCAAAATCACGAGTTCAAATTTTTGGACAATTACAATTCTTTCGCTATACTTTATACGAGAAAGTAAAAAACAGTACTGTAGAACTTGCACAAGTAGCGTAACTATATAGTACATATGTGCATAGTCTAAAATAGCAAAGGTCTGTATTCCAGCCACCCGGGTTATGACAGCAGAGAGGTGTAGAGGCCTTTCAAAAACAAGCCTCTATGGCAGTGTACTACAAGAGTTAGGGAGTAGATAGAACTTTATTTGTACCCGGGGGGTAATTTGGCACATCCTTTACGATCGATAGAGAGATAGAGATAAAGTGAAAGGCACTATATGATAGAGAGATATATACTTTTGTCTGAACACACACTGGAATGACGATAAAACAAGAAAGCTCAAAAGAAATTTGTGACTTGGCTTTCACAGTCACAGTAAGGCATTACGCCAACATATTGCTGTTGGTATAAAGGAGCCCCAGTCGTATTTCTTGACCCACTTCTGCTGAATAATTCATTGGCTGAAAGTCCAATGTGTCAGAGTGAGGATGTGCAGCATTGCTCGTAACACTCAGTTTTATTTTAACGCTCTCCTTCTCTACTACCTCCAAGGAGTCCAGAGTACATACTGTAACTAAACCTGCCCTTTAATTAGCTTGTTGATTTGGTGGGCCTTTCTTCAATTGATAGTACAAGTCTAGCACAGAAAATCACACTGGCCATCATAGAGTTGTAGAATATGTGAAACATGTCACTTCCCACATTAAAGGAACATAGCCTGCTCTGTCTGCCCTTTTTTATATATAGTGGCATGCAAACGTTTGGGCACCCTTGCTTAAAATGTCTGTAAGGCCGGGTTTATACTTGACGCGACACATGCTGCAGCGGACGCTCCTGCTACGCAAGCATTGTAGTGTTTATACTTGTGCACGTACTTTACATAAATCTGGAGGAATCTGCCAGGTGGCAGTGCGAGATATTAATCACGGTGAGAACGTGTTCGGCTTCTCTGTGTTGTGAACTGCCAAGAACACCGCAATATCTCTGAAAAGGATGTTTATTTTTTAAATCCAGGGATGTGTCCATTCCAGCAAGCATTGGGCACGAGTGAGAAACAATCCCTGGACGAGGCCTCGGCTCATCACAAGGTGAATACAAGCACACACATATACACTAACGTCATTTTAGCGGCACCAAATCCCCAAATCTGCATATCTTTGGAAGGAAACTGGAGCACACTGAGGAAACCCAGCAGGAAAACAAGTAAACTCCAGGCAGGGAATATCAGCGACGTGACTCCCTGCAAAACAGCAGTGCTAACAGTCCGCCACTGTATCACCCCCATGTGTATAATTATTAACAGTATTCATTATTTAAACGTAATTACCGATTTATCTGTAAAATGTAATATACATACTTTAATGCTTTTCATCATGAAAGTGATATCAAGTATAAATCTAAGGATTCTAAATGTGCAGAGAGTTGGAATATTATACATTTAATGTGCTCAGTGTGGTGATCCGCTGCCGTCAGGACCAGAGGAAGCCCTAGAAAAAAAAGACGGCACAGAAGACGGTATGTGAGATTTTTAAAATGTATCGTGTCATTACGATCAGGAATATGCGACGCTTGAATATAAAAAGCACCACGAATACATCTGTATGTCAGCATTTTGCTTCACCACATCGAACCATTTATCAAACATCGAAGCGCGCAAATCGATCTTGTAGGATCCGCAAAGCGGCTTTCTGTCACATGTAGACAGTAAACATCACATTTCAACTTTTAGCAGACTGCAACCCCCAACTTTTTGCTGGTACTGCAACTCGCACAAGCGTCGCATTAATTTCTGAGGACCTGCTCAGAGGATGCTGAGAACGTGTGGCAGCCATGATGCGGCCGTGTACGCATTCAGAGCGTGAAGTATAAACGAGCCCTTACTGTGAATAGTTAAATAAGAAGATGAATCAATCACCAAAAGCCATGAAGTTCACACTTATTTGGCCAACACTTTTATCCTAAACAACATACAACATTTGAAATACAATTGGTTACATTTCTTTAGTGCTCCAATTGGAGTACAGGTGGGTGTGAAGTGACTTGCTCAGGGTCAGACATTGTCAGTGGGGGGATCTGAATCCACAACCTCATGGTTTGAAGTCCAAAGCCTTAACCACTGTGCCACATTGCCTGCCTAATTTTCACACTTAAAAAGGGTCAGGTCTCTTGATTGGTTTACTTGAAGCATGTCCAGCATAATTGCAGTATGAAGCAAAATGTGGACTCAACCTTTTTTTTTTTTGTGCACGTTAAAAATTTACCAGATCAAAAGATCTGCTGTTTGAAAATACAGACCTGCTCTTTACCTTTCCAAGGGATAAGGTGCCCTCTTTATGTGAGAGTTCTGAAGAATATACTGCTCAGCAAAGTCTGTTTGCTCTATGAATTCTACTTGAAGTTTACTTTTCAATCACATTTGTTTTAGTCTGCATCAAAAGTTTATCGAAAGCTCTACCCCTAAGCAGTGTGTATGTTTCTTTGTCAGAAAAGTCAGTCAGTGAGTGAAAAAGCTTGGTACTATACACAAAAACACAAGTAGAGTGGGTTTTCTACAAGAATAGTAGGCACATGCTCAGAACCAAGGCTACATTTTGAATTGAACAAAAATATTTTTTCAGTGTCAACACTTTTTTATTTAAAAAAAAAAAAAAAAAAAAGTAAACATTACAGACTCCCTCCAATCCTCTAATGTGTGATGCACCTTAAACAGAAAATGACTGCTGTGATGTCAGATGCCACGTAACATGTGCCTCAAGACAGCACAGCATTAGAAATGCAACTGCTCTGGACAAGGAAGCTGGTGAATTCATCAACAAATCACAAGGTTTCCTCAAGTTGCACTTATGAAATTAAGACTTAGCTAAGAAGACGGGTGGAGTGGTGGCTCTGAGGCTAGGGATCTGTGCCGGCAATTGGAAGGTTGCTGGTTCGAATCTCATAAATGCCAGAAGTGAATCCATTCCGTTGGGCCCCCTCAGCAAGGCCCTTAACCAGCAATTGCTTTGTCTTGGGTAGGACGTCAATCTGCCTCCAGCCCTGCAAGTTACAGAGGAAGCTTGCGGTTGGTGGCAGAATTGGCACTCCAGCCACTTAAAGAAAAAAAAAAAAACAAAAAAAAAAAACAAACACGTCACACTGTTCAGTGTGGTGCTGAGGTGTCACCCGTTGCACTGCTGCACTTGGATCTCAATCCGGGTGGTTTGCTGTGTGCTGGGTGTGGCAATGTGCTGTAATCAGTGCATGCTCCCAACCTCTCTCTGAGAAGACTGCTTAAATTAACCTTGTTTTCAAACTGAGACTCAATTGGTTCCATGAGCAAAGTGTTTAATGTTTCCTCAAGCCTGGCTTAGGCAATCGATTATGTGCGCAATACATACTTCAAGACCCTGTAAAACCAGTTACACATTTGAAAAACAGTTGGTTTTAAAATGTACAGTTTGCGTTTTGTGTGTATATTATATATACACAGTCATATCAAAAAGTTTGGGAACCCCTCTCAGCCTGTATAATAATTGACTACTTTCAACAAAAAAAATAACAGTGATAAGGTCTTTCATTTCCTAGGAACATCCGAGTACTGGGGTGTTTTCTAAACAAAGATTTTTAGTAAAGCAGTATTTAGTTGTATGAAATTAAATAAAATGTGAAAAACTGGCTGTGCAAAAATGTGGGTCCCCTTGTCATTTTGCGGATTTAAATGCCTGTCACTGCTCAATGCTGATTACTTGGTTGGATTAGCTCATTAAGACTTGAACTTCATAGACAGGTGTGTCCAATCATGAGAAAAGGTATTTAAGGTGGTCAATTGCAAGTTGTGCTTCCCTTTGACTCTCTTCTGAAGAATGACAGCATGGGATCCTCAAAGCAACTCTCCAAAGATCTGAAAACAAAGATTGTTCAGTCTCATGTTTAAGGGAAGCTACAAAAAGCCATCTGAGGTTTAAACTGTCAGTTTCAACTGTAAGGAATGGAATCAGGAAATGGAAAGGCCACAGGCACAATTGCTGTTAAACCCACCAGGCCTGGCAGGCCAAGAAAGATACAGGAACAGCATATATGCAGGATTGTGAGAATGGTTACAGACAACCCACAGATCACCTCCAAAGACCTACAAGAACATCTTGCTGCAGATGGTGTATCTGTACATCGTTCTACAATTCAGCGCAATTTGCACAAAGAACATCTGTATAGCAGAGTGAGGAGAAAGAACTCCTTTCTGCACTCACGCCACAAACAGTTGCTTGTTGCATGCAAATGCTCATTTAGACAAGCCAGATTCATTTTGAAACAAAGTGCTTTGGACTGATGAGACAAAAATGGAGTTATTTGGTCAGAACAAAAAGCATTTTGCATGGCAGAAGAAAAACACCTGCTACCTACTGTCAAATTTGCTGAAGGTTCCATCATGCTGTGGGGCTATGTGGCGAGTTCATTGGACTGGGGCCCTTGTTAAAGTCGAGGGTCGAATGAATTCAACGCAATATCAACAGATTCTTCAGGATAATGTTCAAGCGTCAGTCACAAAGTTGAAGTTACGCAGGGGTTGGATATTCCAGCAAGACAATGACCCAAAACACAGTTCGAAATCTGCAAAGGCATTCATGCAGAGGGAGAAGTACAATGTTCTGGAATGGCCGTCACAGTCCCGACTTGAATATCATTGAAAATTTATGGGATGATTTGCAGCAGGCTGTCCATGCTCGGCAGCCATCAAATTCAACTGAACTGGAGAGATCTTGTATGGAAGAATGGTCAGAATTACCTCCATCCAGAATCCAGACACTCGTCAAAGGCTATAGGAGGACAGCGTCTAGAGGCTGTTATATTTGCAAAAGGAGGCTCAACTAAGTATTGATGTCATATCTTTGTTGGGGTGCCCAAATTTATGCACCCGTCTAATTTTGTTAAGATGCATATTGCATATTTTCTGTTAACCCAATAAACTTAATGTCACTGCTGAAATACTACTGTTTCCATAAGGCATGTCATATATTAAAAGGATGTTGCTACTTTGAAAGCTTAGCCAATGATAAACAAAAATCCAAAGAATTAAGAGGGGTTCTCAAACTTTTTCATACGACTGTGTGTGTATATATATCTCTGATAATTTGGCTGCATTCACATGCTATGGGAGATATGAAGTAAGAGTACTGTCTTAACTCTGTGAAGCAAAGGAATACCCTAAGTCCAGCACCAGCTCCTTGGTTTTACTGACATTCTGTTGGAAGCAGTTCTCCACCTCATCCATGTATGCTCTCTCATCATTGTTGGAGATGAAGCCCAGAACCACTGTGCCATGAGCAAATCTGATAATGGATTTGGAGGCGCGTGTGACAACGCAGTTGTGTGTGTAGGGGGTGTAAAGTAGTGGATTGAGGAAACAGCCTTGTAAAGCTCCTGTATTGAGTTTGATGATCCTGTGGTCTACCTGTGAGAATGATGAAAATTTGGGCACACCGGCGGCTGTGAACAGTCAATGGGGGGGGGACAACTGTATTGAAAGCTGAACTGTAATCAATGAACAGGAATCTCATAGTTCCCATGCTTCATATACAGTATATGTGATTTAGGTTGGTATGCAGGATTTGGGGGATGGTGTCTTCTATTGCTCTATTGGGGTGGTACTGGGGTGGGTCTGTGTTGCTGGAGATGGATGCTGTAATGAAGACTGAGTTTCTCAAAAACTTTCATGACTACTGAGGTCAGTGCAACAGCTCGGTATTCATTCAGAAACCTCAAAATCTTGTACTATAGCATGCACTCCTAGTCTTTCTGTGGACAACGTTGATCTACTTGAAATTCAGATCCACAACTGAATGCAAAAAGATTTGTGGCATGAACATAAAAAGAAAAACCTTTCACTTTACATTTTGTTGGCTTATTGTTCTTTGCTACTGGGACAACAGTGATCTTTTAAAACATGTTGGGACCACATATTGTGCCAGAGACTCAATTATTAAAGAAATGTGTCATCTTTAACTTTATGCCTTTTGGTGATTGGTTCTTCTTAAAACTTAACTATTCACAGTAACAGACATTTTAGGCAAGGCTGCCCAAACTTTTGCATGCCACTGTAGTTCCTCTGCATTTCTGAGACCAGTCCAACCAGTCACTAATGTGGACCCCCAAGTATTTACTGAAGGGGATCACCTCTACATCCACTCCCCTGAATAATGACTGAACACAGAGTCTTTTGGTGTGGCAAAAGTCAACAACCAGTTTCTTGGTTTTGCTGATGTTAGGTTGCAAACAATTCTCTTTGCACCAAGAAACAAACTTATCCACAGATTCCTATACTCTGTCATCCCTTTCATCAGTACATCCCCAGAAGTGCAGAATCATCTGAGAATTTCTACAAATGACAGGACATGGAGTAGAGCAATGTAACAGGTATGCACAGGCTGTCATTCAAACCAGCAGGGCTACGACAGACAGACAGGTGGGCCGTTACACCAGCCTTTCAGGTATACACCCAACAATGGCCTGCCGGGTTCAAAGGGTTAAAAAAATGATAGAACAATTTGTACTTTATGTGCGCTATATAGTCATTTATAACATCTCACACAGAATGGGTTGCGATGCTTCAAGTATTTGATGAATTCCCCAGCCCTAATTCATAGAGTATTTTTTAATTGAAAAAAAACCTCCTGTGTGTTCATTTATTATTATGCATTAACTTGCTTATTAATTTAATTGCTGTATATATTATTTGGGAGCATGCACTGATAGTGTGTTGCCACACCCACCACACAACAAACCCCCTGGACTGGGACCCAAGTGTGGTTATTAAAAAAAAATAATTGGGAAGGTCCAATACCCTGTGGGGTGCTTACACTGCTAGGTAAGAGAAACACCGGAGAAATAAAATTTGTTTTGCTTTTATGCACCATTTATGAGAAATTAGAATCAATGAATTTTATTGATACTTGTATAACAAACTGCATGTCTTCTGCATTCTCACAACGAGTACACAAATTAGCACTTCAGAGGTTCTGTTGCCAGTTCTGGGGCTATATTTAATTTAAACATTTGGGTTAGTTTGGTTTTCTCAACATTACAACAAAGAGAAGGATTAATCCGAAATATTCCATTGACAAGAATTTCCATATGCAAATCAAGTACTTTTGCCTACATACCCCAGGTCACTCTCCATCTCTCACTCTCTTCCTGCTGACAGTAGCACTTAACGGCCAATTAATTCTAAATTTAGAAACCTCTGCAAACGGAGTTAAACAAAACAGAATGCAGAGCAGCAAGAAACCTCAACTGAAATCACTCCTAATATTCACCTTGACACTTTGTCGGGCAGCATGGTGGTGCAGTGGTAGCGCTGCTGCCTCACAGCGTGCAGTTTTCATGTTCTCCCCATGTCTGCGTGGGTTTCCTCCCACAGTGCAAAGACATGAAGGTTAAGTGCATTGGCGATCCTAAATTGACCCTAGTGTGTGCGTGTGCCCGGAGTTTGTTCCTGCCTTGCGCTGGCTGGAATTGGCTCCAGCAGACCCCCCGTGACCATGTAGTTAGGAGATAGCGGGTTGGAGTTGACTGACTGACTGACTACAAACATGAGACCTCAAAATCTTGTACTACAGCAGGCATTCCTAGTCTTTCTGTGGACAACTTTGATCTACTTGAAATTCAGATCCACAACTGAATGCAAAAAGATTTGTGGCATGAACTTAAAAAGAAAAACCTCTCACTTTACATTTTGTTGGTTTCACAGGACTAGGTGTTACAATCCCTAACGATTTAGCACAACACTTGCCCTGAGTGACATTAGACAGGTCTCATTCCAATAAAGGTCACTGATGGTGACCACTTAAGAGTTTCCACGAGTATGACACATCATCATTTGTGTAACCCCAGCCTCATAGGGTGTTTCAGCCTTTACTCAAGGCACCCTCAGCCAAGGCACAGCCACCACCGGCTGATCAGACCTGGGTGTGTGTCGCGTGGTTACTAAGGGGTCATTTGGCAGCCAATACGGTTTCCTTTAGCTTCAGCCACAGCCGGTGACTGCTTCTTTCAGCAACAGTGGCGAGTTCCTTAACTGCCTCCTGCTTGGCCTGCCCTCTGATGCCCACTTCTTTCAGCAGCCTTGTAGTGGAACTGGTAACTAATCCCCTGCAGCCTACCCCCATTGGGCGAACCTTCACATTCTGGCTTCAGCTGCAAGATTGGCCTACCCCATCTTTCTTTTTTTCATATGCCTCATTGATGGCATCCTCCCAAGGAATTGTCAGCTCCACGATGAATACACACTGGCAGGAGCTAAACCAAAGGACCAAGTCTGGGTGCAGAGTGGCGAGTGCATAATAGAGGCCAAAATAACTTCAATAAAAAGAGCAAAATGCATTGCAATATACTGAATATGGAATTGCAAAACTTTATATATTGCAAAATTTTAAAAAAATCCTTAGATAACTGGCAGACACTTCACAGTAGACTTCTCTCTCACTAGACTCATTTTTCTCCAAATACTTCTTCCTGATATCCCATGTAAAATTAGAAAATTCCACAGCTATAAATTATAGATTTAGGTAGACCTTTGTCAGAGATTTCTTGATACTTCCATTTTCTCTCCACTTCTGTCTGCACTTTCTGATGCTGCTGATGGATAACCAGGCTATGTACAGTGCAGTTAGCCTTGACATCAGGATTTGTCTCCAACTAGTCAACTACTGTGGTAATTCATGTTCTTTATTAACTGTTACATACCATTACAAATACAATGCACTTTATAGTTTCAACGATCTGTAGAGTTTTCAAGTGCACTTCAACAGTGATTTTCATTGTTCATTTCTTTGCTGTAACTTTCTTTGCCCTTAACAACGAGCTCAGTTAAGGCTATTTAAAATGACTTACCAAGTTTCAGAAGTGGAATTTCCCAGAGAATGGCACTGTGTAGTTGATTTCTTAATAACACCTAAAAGTCTACTTCCCTAGTGTTGTGACCTTGATATGGTGGTATTCTCCCAACAGGAACGCTCAAGACAAAAACATTTATGGGAGGGGCCAGACCAACAATAATGTATTAGTGATCCTCAAGTCATTATTAAGTTGATCAGGGGGAACCTTACTTAGAACATGGATACTAGGACCCACTACTGGCACAGACAAACTACAGTGGTAATACTGCTGTAGATCACAGTTTATTGTCCCGCGGTCAACCTGCATGGAGTATGTAAAGCACTTTGAGTAGTCAGAAGAGCTCTGTATAAATGTAAATTATTTTTATTACTACTACTGCTGGTGACTAGGTGACTCAAGTCACCCAGTCAGGCCCAATCTAAAAAAAATTCCACTTAGCATTGCCATTTTGACTAAACATCCACAAGATAAAAGGATAACGGATGGGTGCAATACCAGTTGGGCTACATACAAGAGAAGGATGGATCTATGCATAATAAATCTTGGAAACTGACTCTCGGGGCATGGACATAGCAGTGGAAAGGGTGGCAAAAGCACTACTGGCACTGAGCTACAGTACCTTCTATTCAAGACATTTACTTTAGAACACTCTCTACCTTAAAAATGGGAAGAAAATTAAAGACTTTAGGCACCCTGCACATCCATGTTTCTTATTCAAGCATACTGGTAAATAGACCACAAAAATGGGAAACAAAGTGGTACAACTGCATAAGTCAGGACAAGGATAAAAAAACAAATTATATATATCTACTCATATAATTTATTATATATATATATATATTACACACATCTACACACTCACCTATATATATTGTGGCGAGTGGCTGGGGGTGGCACCCAGCCGGGACGCCCAGGAGGACCGGAGGAGGGCTTACACCTCCTCCAGACCACGAGGGGGCGAGTGCCCTGGTGGCTTTGGGGACCACGGGAACAGAGCTTAGAAGCTCAACCCTATGGATTAAAGAAAGTATGGAATTAAATAAAGGGAAATAATGGAAGAAAACCGGATCTAGTCAGCTGAGAAACTTAGGCTTGAGAGTGGGGTTACATTCCATCAGGGTAACAATCACGAGTACAAGGGCAAGGCAACACTGGAAAAGCACAAAACCAAAGAAATAAATGTTTTTCAATGACCTACTCAAAGTCCTGAGCTCAACCCCATTGACAATCTAACTCTGCAAACCAAACAACCTGAACAATCTGCAAAATATCTACCAGAACAAATGGGACAAAAATCACTACTGAGCTGGTTCAGATTAAAGGCTGACATTATGGCAAAAGGTCAAACTAAATATTGATGTGTGGGGTTTGAAAATTTATGCAAGCAGAGTTTTACAGTTCTTATTTTTTAGAAATATACTTTTGACAAATCATTTACTTTGGCTTTTAAAAATAAACTGTTAGAACACTGAAGTTGTCACTAAAAATATTTATTTTAGAAATACGTGTATTTTTGGAAATTCAGTGAATGGTGAGGAGTTTGAAGGGGATTGAGGGACTGTGTGTATGTGAGATTATACATACATACTGTATGTATACAAACACAAACACATACTAGCCACTTTATTAGGTATGCCTGTTCAACTGCTTGTTAATGCAAATATCTAATCAGACAATCACATGGCAAAATACCTCGGCAGTGGAGGCAGATGCAAGAAGCTGTGGCAAGAAAGTTGTTGATGCCTGTCACAGCACACAGCAGAAGTAAGATAAGCTATTGAAGAAATAGACCTTCCATACATTGCTGGCAGAAGCATGTCCTGCTTTGAACGAGGAGTACTGGCATGTTTATATAATAAAAAAAAAAAAAAAAAAAAGCAACAGTTACAGCAGTGGACAAATTGAAAGTCTGTAAGGGTAGAGTTTGATAAGATCATGTAGAATTATTTTCCCATGGCCTCATAGAACTTCTGGCAAGCCATTCAAAAAGACTTGGGAAGGGTAGGAAGAACGCTGACTGGTCTGTTTTAGCAAGGGCGGGGAAATATTAACCTCAACCAGGAAGAATGTGAAGAAGTGGCAGGAGCACCGTGAAAACCTCAAACCTGGTGGTTACACCCTTCTTGAATAAAGCAGTGCCAGAAGCATTTGTTGGGGTTTAGTCGATCTCTGAGGCTGAGGTCATTGCAGAGATTATAATGCTATGTAGCAGTTAGGCCGTTGGTATAGGCGAGATCGAACCAGAAATGCTGAAAGCACTTATTATTATGGAGAGGTGCTGGCTAATACCCCTTCATATGTTACAAGTCAGACTGGGAAAGTGTCTCAGGACTAGGAGACTGGAGTAGCAGTCTTCTTCTTATTTTTTTTTTTTTTTACACTGACAAAAGTTGAAGTTCCATAGGGACTACGCTCCTCAGACCTACTAGAAAACAACCAGAGAACTGGAATACAGACTTCATTCTCTTTATGAGGAACAATATAGATATCATCTTGTCCGGAGAACTGTTATAAAAGTTATCAACTACTGTAAACATCAGAAAGAATACATTGTGAAACGTTAATATGAAAGTACTGTGGGTTTTTGACCACCTGCAAAAAACACTTTCGTTTCCTCCATACAGTCTGAAATTCCCCTTGTATTTAAATTAAGGGTACTTTCTAACCAATTTCAAAAATGGATTTCCAGCCCTGATAATGAATGACAGAAACAGACCATAAAATACAGGAAAGGACTTGTGGGCTTATTTGGTCTCTCACCCCTTTCCCCTCTATACACACCCAGCCATTCATTTAACTACATTTTATTGGGAGAAACATTCAATGCACATTTCCTCAGTTTTTGTAGAAGCACTTTCTCACAAGAATTTTCTTTCCCTCTTTTTGCCTCATACTTCTGCCTCTCACTTTTCATGTTTGTGTGTGTGTGTGTGTGTGTGAGAATGAGCATAGGGATTTCGAGCTTCAATTCACAGAAAAAGTTCCCAATTATCAGTCGACAAAATAAATTCAGTATTACTCACCCGGTCATAACATAACGAATGGTGACATCTTTATGGCCTCATTCCTCTTTGCTGACATAACTGCACGGATCTCTGCCCAAGAAGCCTTGACCTAATTTTGTCTGAAGATAAAGTCCAGGAAGACACGAAGGGGAAGGTATTTGAAAACCACTATAATATAGAGTACAACCTAGAGCCTGACTCTTCTTTAGATAGCAAAGAAATCTCTGGAGACAGTGAGACATTTTTAACCAAAAAAAAAAAAAAAAAACACCCAAATAACCAAAGCCTCATGTATAAAACCTGCTTATGCTCACAAACACGTGTAAGCCACTTCTTATGCGCAAAAAAAAAAAAAAAAAACTATTTATAAAACATGGATGGTCGAAACTTGCTGTAACTTTAAGCCAACTTCCATGCCAAGTTTATAAGTTTCACACAGACTTTTTTGGTGTTGCCATTTTAGAGACTCCAAGCGGCAGATCAATGAAGTGAAAATCTAATTTCATTGCACATTCCAATGTTATTGAACTAATTATATCACAGCTCACCATGTTCTGTCAATAATGCCATCTTTAACATTGGTAATATCGCCTAATACGTATGCTTAATGTCAATTGCATTTAAGTGTGTAGCCTATTTTGTTTATAAAAAGGTTTTTATTGTGTGTTGTACAACAAAACTGGTAATTGTGGTGTTAGCCGTTTTTTAGGATACCTCCGATGGCGGGCTAATGCAGGTGTTCACTATCATGATGATTATTTCTCTCATGATGACGACTGGCTTATAAGCCAGTTTTGACTTCCAAACAGCTGTCCTCTTGTACGGTACAATTCAGAACACAACACCATTTCAGAGAAATCACATGAGCCCACTTCTGTTACAGGTTTAACAATAGTAGGTATTTTCCAAAAGGCACTTTTCAGCACAAACTGGCTTGACCAGTCAATGATCTCACAATTATCCCGGAGATGTGTCATGCCATTTCTATAGAATGATATAATTCAGATGATACCCAGACACATGATATATCCTTAAGACCAGAGTAAGAAAGACGAGATCAAAAGTTATTTCCTAATGTAATCAGGGAGGGATTGAGGGGACACTTATTGAGATAAGGGCCTCTATCACAGAATGAATTTCCTTTTGTAAATTAAAAAAACACTTTCATTCAAACTAAAATGTGATGCTCAAGTGTGTTTTAGAATAAAAAAATTGTGGGATGAGCTACTCAACAACGTTACTATCACATATTAGTGTGGGAAGGAGACAATAGGGACATGCCGCATCTGGTGACCGACTTCTCGGTAACTAAGCCTACCTGAAAGGACTGCAATTAAGTTTAGTACATTACAGTCAATGTGAATGTTTCTTTCAGATTATAGTGATTACATCACAAGAGAGTAGGTATAATGAAAGACACTCATTACAGAGGGATTTGGACAGCATACAGGTTGGGGCAGATGAAATTTAATGTCTATCAATGTAAAGCATTAGAAGTAAAAATGTTTGGTTTCAATACATAATGGGAGGTATGTAAATTGAAAGGATACCTTAGGAGAAGGATTTAGAAGTGGTAGTGCTGCTGCTTTGCTGTAAGGAGACTGTGGAAGATTGTGGGTTCGCTTCCCGGTTCCTCCCTGTGTGGATAGCGCTTTGAGTACTGAGAAAAGCGCTATATAAATGTAATGAATTATTATTATTATTATGGTGCTCAGAAACCATTAAGAAGGCTAACAGAATGTCAGGTCATATATCGCCTTAATTTGTGGAGTACAAGTCACAGGAGGCTCTGTTTAAGCTTTATAACACACTGGTGAGGCCTCATCTGGAGTACTGAGTGCAGTTTGCTCTCCAGGCTACTAAAAGGACAAAGGAGCACTAGAAAAAGGTCCAGAGAAGAGTGAATAGAATGATTACTGGTTTATAAGGGACGAATTATGAGGAAAGATTAAAACAGCTGAATCTTTTCAGTTTAAGTAAAGGAGAACACATGATTGAAGTCTTTAAAAATTATGAAGGGAATTATTCCAGTGGATCGAGACTGTTCCTGACGAACTCCTTTTAAAATAACATGGATACACAGTTCGAAACTTGTTAGGGGAGATTTCTTTTTCTTTACACCGAGAACCTTAGACACAAAGAATAAGATACCAAGTAGTGTGGTAGACAGTAGGAATTTAGAGACTTAAAACTAGACATGGTGTTTTTTTTAGAAAAATGAAGTGGACAGGACTGACAAGCTTTGTTGGGCTGAATGGCCTGTTCTCATCTAGACTCCTGCACAAAACCACCAGGCCATTGGTTCATTAAACGGTATACGGTGATTTTTGGACTCCCTGGGCAGCACACCTGCTGTACAGCCCCACAAAGGTTTGCAGAATTGTGATGGCTTATGTAGTACTGCACAGCACAGAGCAGAAACATGGATGGCTTCAGGACATCAATACAACTGTAATTTAAAGACGGGTGGATGTTGTAGGTTGAGTATAGGAATACTTGGTGTTACAAAATAATTTTGCAAAATAAATATTTGTTGCAAGAAGTTCAGTAAGAATATTCTTAATATCTCACAGTCCTGTGTACACAGCCTGTATGAATTCACGCTGTGTACTGGCAGTGGCCTGGCACTGCACAACAGCACAATATAAAAGGAGGTGAATCACCTCAGTTTGGAGAGATGAAGTTGGGAGGTAGAGGACAAGGCATGCCTGGAGGAGAGAGTGGAGGAAATACTGTTTTGGATGGTGCTTGTGATTCTGTGTTGAAAGAAGAACCCATGGAAGGTATTTAGTAAAATAAAATATACTTAATTTGTATCCTTGCCTGCATTTGTTTACTTGTGTTTGGAGACGGGGGCTCTGGGGAGCCCTCTTTTGGTCAACGGAGAAACTCTGAAATATCTTCTCCGACATTGTGGCATCGAAAATTGGCCTAGCAGTTACCTCCTTTTATATTGGACCTGGGAGTATTCCAGTGCCACAGCATTGCATGACAGAAGCATTTTCGGGGTCACAGATGTTCCCCATAACAGGGAGGTCCTCTTCCACAACCGCCCAATAGCAACACCCAAGTATTCAGACAGGGTTGCCTTCTCTTACTACAAATCCTAGGCAACACTGCCAGTGTCAAAAAACAGGACCTGGTCAGTGGAGCAATACCACCTCTAGTTCTGTGGGATAAATTGCCCATTCATTAATTGTTCCTCCTGAATGCGTTAGAAATGTAAGATCTTCCTGACCAGGTTCAGCCTCCATTCTTGCACCCCTTTCACTACGGCCTTCAAGGCAGGTAAAGCCTTTTCCTCAAACTCAGTTTGAATGCCAGTCCACCTACTCCTATACTTAGAAACCCAAATCAGAGTTGACAGCTGAGATCATAGTCCACTTATAACATATTGTGCAGGTCCTAACAGCATTTAGAGATACGTGGGTAAAAATGGTTGCCTCACCTGTACAACCCTGGCCCTGACTTTATAGTGGATAAGCATCTTCACTGCAGAAGTAAATTAGAACTTTCAGATGTGAAAATTTATATTACTGTTTAAATTACATAACAAAAATGGCAAATTTAACAAAAAACGTTGTGGTTTTTGGTAGTCTGACCAAAACCAGTCCCTTACATGATAAATTTACTCGTGACGATTTATTAATAAAAGGTATCTTAATGTAAATTAAGTAAAATTTTATACACAAGATATTTTACTAAAGGAGAAAAATGGGATGGGCTGCAAGTAGTTGTCACACACATATAGACATCTTGGAGATTTAATTAAAGCACAGAATCTACTGGATACTTCTTTTTACTTAGATTCTAGACGCTTTGACTACTGGGTCTGAAAAGCGTGGACTTCAAAAGCTCAAAGCTTGAGCTATGGTTTGAACTCTAAACATACTAAACTCTCTTTTTCAAAGTCCTAAATGCATATGCCAAATTTTGTGAATGTCTGAGCAGTGGCTTAGCTGTTGCTGATATCAGATTTAAAAAAAAAAAAAAAAAAAAAAAAAGAAAAACTTTAAAAGCTCAAAGCTGAAGAGTTGGAACTCACCCAAAGCCAAACTAGCTGCTCTTAAAACTAAACAAGTACAAGTTACCCACAGCATTTCGTACGAATCAGCCCATTTTTCCAAGGTTTATTGTCCACAAAATTTTTTACCACAAACATCTTTCCAAAAATGTTCAAAACATGCCCTATGATTGAAAACCCGAAGTTCACTTTTTCATTAAAACAATACTTTCTCCATAAATGAAATATAAAGTGGAAATATCTTGGCATCACAGCGTCTCAGAGACACTGTATTTCAATCCTTGTTTTTGCACTTCATTTCTAGCATCAGCTCCTGAAAGCACAACCCTTCACAATCTAGATTGGTGTCTCTTACTACTCTGCTCCTAGATCAACAGTAGTATGAGGCCAATTTTATACAAAGAGCTCTCTCAACCAGAAATAATTGTAATTTTTCTGCACCTATTACTTTTTGAAACTATGGAACCTGACTTGCTACTTTTGCATGATGGATCTTTTAAATATGAATTACAGCAAGCAAAAACATTCACATTAGCCAAAATAGAAAATGCCCAATTCTCATTTTGTCACGTCAACAGATTTAAAGTGGACAATTTGAAGATTTTAAACATTACAAATGCTAATCTGCATCATCACCTAACATGCAGTTTTACACTATTCACGGGTATAGCTTATTACAGGACAATAGTGGTGCCTATGGTCGGAACCCAAATTTGTTGAGTGAGGCACACCTAAAACAATGACTCAGGTTACCTATATTACATTCATGCTAAAACAAAAAACAAAACAACTTTAGCTTCCTTGTCCAATTTTAGGTTGATGCTGTATTTTAATCATTTCATCTGTAAAGTGCAAAGTGATTGGGGGGGGAAAGGGACAGGAAGGGGAGTCTATTTCTTAAATAGTTTTAATGTACAAATCAGCTAAATATTTAAAAGAATTTTATTATTTCACATCACTACCACATTAAATAAAAAAAAAAAATCCTTAAAAGTGAAGCATATAAACTAAGTCCTGTATAGTTTGGGTGTGTTGTGTTCCCCTGTCTCAACCAGTCCAATATTGTCTTCATGTGGGGTCTAAATCTGAAACTTGATGAGAAGCATGTTTATATAATATGAGACCTAAAGAATGTATGAAAATTGAAATACATAATTTGTACACATCTAAAAAATGGTGTTGCACTGTTCTTTGAATTGTCAACCCAATTATACTCAAACCAAAGCCTATTTTTACAAATTAAACAATAATCATCTTCTTTCAGCTGCTCCAGTTAGGAGTTGCCACAGCGGATCATCATCTTCCATATCTTCCGGTCCTCGTCATCTTGCTCTGTCACCCCCATCACCTGCATGTCCTCCCTCACCACATCCATAAACCTCCTCTTAGGCCTCCCTCTTTTCCTCTTGCCTGGGAGCTCTATCGTTAATATCTCTTTCCCAATATACCCAGCATCTCTTCTCTACACATGTCCAAACCAACGCTATCTCACCTCTCTGACTTTTGTTTCCCAACCGTCCAACTTGAACTGACCCTCTAATGTCCTCATTTCTAATTCTGTCCATTCTCGTCACCCCCAATGCAAATCTTAACATCTTTAACTCTGCCACTTGCAGCTCTGTCTCCTACTGGTCAGTGTCACCGTCTCCAGCCCATATAACATAGCTGGTCTCACTACCGTCCTGTAGACCTTCCCTTTCACTCTTGCCAATATCCGTCTGTCACAAATCACTCCTGACACTCTTCTCCACACTACCTGCACTCTTCTTCACCTCTCTTCCACAATCCCTGTTACAGTAGAACCTCGGTTTGCGAGTAACTTGGTTTAAGAGTGTTTTGCAAGACGAGCAAATATATTTAATAAGTTTTGACTTGATAAACGAGCGAGGTCTTGCAGTACGAGTAGTATGTATACTCTTTGTCTGCTGAGCGTCATGTGATCATAACTGAGCTGATGGTTCTTCTCTCTCTCGCTGTGGGATTGTGGGCAATCGTCTCCTATTCTCTGTCTGAGTCGGCGTGCCTCACTCATAGTAAACATGCGTACGAGCGTATACTGTTTACTACAGCATTAGCATTGTGACTGTGTGTGCTCGTGTGTGTGTGTGTGCTCGCGCGCATATGTGTGCTGTGACGTGCGAGTCCCCGTCTTGCACACTAAGACACAAAGCTGAGTCTCAGTACTTTAGCAACAAGAGTTTTATTCAGCTTGAAACAGACACAGCAGTCAGGCAGTGCCCTGCGCATTTATAGTGTTCCTTGTATTACCCATCGACGGCAGGCGCTTATAGCATGTCCGCGATCTTTTCAGATTCACTTTTACAGCGAACTGCTACAGTGCTGGGAGACTGCGATTGCTTTGGGACGCTCTTCCGCGTGTCATCCCGTTGGGTGGAATCCCACAAGAGTTTAGAAACTCACTCACACCAGCCATGATTCTTTTCAAAGGTAAAGTGAAGGTTAATTTGTTTTATGTATTTTTAGTTTATATTTTGTATTAATCATTTTTATATGAATAGTTTTGGGTTGTGGAACAAATCATCTGAGTTTCCATTATTTCTTATGGGGAAATTCAATTTGATATACGAGTGCTTTGCACTACGAGCACATTTCCGGAACGAATTATGCTCGCAAACCGAGGTTCCACTGTACTCTGAATTGTTGATCCCAAGTATTTAAACTCCTCCACCTTCACCAACTCTACTCCCTGCATCTTCACCACTCCTCTGACCTTCCTCTCATTTACACACATTTATTCTGTCCTGTTCCTACTGACCTTCATTCCTCTCCTCTCATATCTCCACCTCTCCAGGGTCTCCTCAACCTGCTCCCTACTCTCGCTACAGATCACAAATCACAATGTCATCAGCAAACATCATAGTCCACGGGGACTCCTGTCTAATCTCGTCTGTCAACCTGTCCATCACCATTGCATATAAGAAAGGGCTTAGAGCCGATCCCTGATGTAATCCCACCTCCCACTTGAATGCATCTGCCACTCCTACTGCAGTTCAAATACTACTAAATACCTACTATTTTTCAAATGAATCAAACAAACTACAATTATGGGATCGGGTATGGGCACCAACTTGTCAAACACTGGAGGGGCAAAAATTACAGAGACCAACAGAGATGATAATCCAATTACAATAATAATAATAATCTTCAAACAGGTATAACTTGGGAGATACAGAGGCGGCAAAATAAAATGTAAAGATTAACACAGCAACAGGACTACAGCTAAAGGCTGGTTTACTTCAGGGTATGTGCATCTCTCAAATGGGTAATCGTTAAAACTTGTGTTAAATTTCCACAAATATTTTGGCCTCTCGATAGAACAAAAAAAAAAGAAAAAAAAAAAAAAAAAAAAGAAGGAAAAGAACCTCCAGCATTGCGATACTGCATTTATTTACTATATCCTTGCAAACAGCACTCAAAAACATGGATAGACAATTAAAGATAATTATACTTTAATATAATTTTGTAATTACATTAGGCTTGTCATTTTATTTCAGAAACCCAAACTTTTATTAATAAAAGGTGTCATTCTGCTCAACTTCTCACTACTTCCATAATGGCGAAGACGGTACAACACCCTAGTACAACAAACATTTGAGATACAATTGGTTCCATTTCTTTTGTTTTTTCCAGTTGAAACACAGGCAGGTGAAGTGACTCCCTCATGGTCAGACAGTGTCAGCAGCAGGATTCAAATCCATAACCTCTGTGTTTGAAGACTTAGGTCCCAAGCCTTAGCCAGTACACTGCACTGCCTGCCAGTTCAGGAGGCTGCATGGTAAGATTAGACAACCTGGTTAAATATAGAACTAAAATGTGTCACGAGTTAGAAAAAAAATAAGCACCGAGTGGCATTTTAGACAAATTTTCAGTCTTTTTAAAGTAGTGTGAAATGCAAAAAAATGAACACAAGCCTGCCAATACAGTCCCATTGCTTTGCAGGTTTCTGAAAACTTAGGCTTCAAGCACATATTTTTTTTCCTGCCAGAGTCTTGCAAATAGATCCAACAACATTCTGAAATTCTCAAAATCTTTACTTTGCATCAAACCTCTCTGCATCTTGTTCCTACTAGCCCTGGCTCCTGTCTTGTCTGTGCCCACAGGTTTCTTCATACAGAACTGACAGGGATGATACCGATCATGAGCTGACGAATTTGCAGTCATCCTGCAGTGTGAACAATTTGAAGTTGGCACGGTTGCATCTGACTGATGAATGAAATGTTTAATAATTGTGCCATCTCAGGATGGATATCAGTACACTATCATACAGGGTTTGAATCGCTTACAAAATGGAATATGAACAGTCACTTTTAACTGCAGTCTAAAAATAGCCTCAGTAGCCTGTAGCAACTATAGACTCAAAACACTGCCAGTATGTACTTTTCAACATTTTTACCATTATGACTCTTCTTCAGCATTGCTCTGGGATTAGGGGAGGAAGACAGTTGCCCCTATGCTCCTTTACTGACAGGACCTATGGAAATAGCACTAATTGTCACGGCAATTTTTAACCCAACTTTTGAATCATTATACAATCTAGAAAAATGCACTTGAAGTAATAGATCTGGTTATCTTTTTAAATACTGTCCTACTAATAAGGTGATCTCATATAACACTGGTTTACCATATCTGCCTCTACCATCTCCTCTTCGCTCTGTTCATTTCATTGATTTTGTGACTCATTTCAAAATATGCCATCAATTGGTCATGACCTCCAAGTAAAGCTGCATAGGCCAGAATGTGACAAAACGAAAAAACAAAACACACTACTCCAAAACACCCACATGCAGATGCTATAGACCACGGGTGTCGAACTCTGGTCCTGGAGGGCCGCAGTGGCTGGAGGTTTTCATTCTACCCATCTTCTTCATTAGTGACCAGTTTTTGCTGCTAACGAACTTCTGCTTTTGTTTTAATTAACTTGACTCAGGCCCCTTAGTTGTCTCTTTAGCAGCCAAACAATAATGAGACACAAAAAAAGCCGTGACACGACCAGCTCACCTGTGCCAATCACACATCATCTGAAAATGAAGAAAGGTGGAGGTCTCACTAAGGTTGATCTCTGAGGTCACCAAAACATTTTGACGTTGTTCTTAGAAAAAACAGAAAAATCAACAGTTTTGGAAATGTCTGCTGTGTCAGAATGAGAGCAACAACGAGCCATGTAATTAAATTACAGGTTTACAAGAACCAACTTCTCATTAAGGAATTGGTTGGAGTGAAATTGGTTGGAGTCTGAAATCCCAGTTTAGCTGGTCGTCTTTTGGCTCGTTTCACATCTCATTTCTGTTTGGCTGTCATTTAATGAAGGAATCATTTCAGGCTATTAAAATGAAGGGAAAAGAAGTTAATTAGCAGTGAAAACTGGTCACTGATTAGGAAAAGGGTTAGAATGAAAGCCTGCTGCCCACCAGGACCACAGTTCAACACCCCTGCTATAAATGATTACCCAAAACATCTTGTTTTATATATTTCTTGGACAGGTGATTACATACATCTACTGTACATAGCAACAATACATACCTACACCATAGCACTCACATGACACTCGGCTGGAATGAAGAGACATAAATTGCACTAGAAGACATCTACAACATTATTCTTTGACATCACCAGCTTACATGCATTCAAGGCGTTTACCCCAAATTCTGACATATCACTTAGCATGTCAGAGAGAAATTGAGATTCACCCAATTAGGTGATTTTTCTCCAATCTTCAAGCATCCAGCTTTTGTGACCAAGTGCCAACTGGGGCCTCAATGTGTTATGAAAACTGATTTTTTTTTTTTTTCCAAATGTAACCCATCTGCTTCAAAACATGACACATTGTGCATGTAGATATCCCCTTATGGACACCACTGTCGTAAACTGCTGTTAACCTGAGCATTTGTGTTCATAATGTTAGCTCGAAAATATTGTGAATATTCTTCTATAACCTCTCTCATTCATACATGTTGGATGATTATCACACTATTATCTGTAAACTCTACAGACCTTAATGAATAGTGTAGAAAGGGATCTGGAACCACCAATAATCATAACCTATCCCATGACACTTAGATCATACATCTTATTTTGTACATTTTAATATCCGTCAGAACAACTCCTCAGTATCTAGTGCAAACCTTTTGATGCAGCCAAATGATCAGCAGTTTTGATAAGCAGGCTATCTGCATTAACAAGCATGTGAGTCTAATAAAGCAACCAACGGTTGTAGTATCTTTTACTGTGCATGTTTATGTGATGCTAGCATAATACATTGCTTAGTAAGTATGACGAGCAAAGCATGTAAGCCTCAAAGATTACATAAATTAGTTTTTACAGCAAGGATAGCAAAACACTGTGATAGACAGCTGGCAGCTCAACCAGGCCGGGACGCCCACATAGTGGAAGGATGGGGGAAAGCAACCTCCCCCTAAGATGCTGGATGGCAGCTAATCTGGACTGCAGCCATGCCCAGGATTCTCGCAGGGCACTATGGGACATGTAGTTTAATACTACAGCCCTGCTGGGTACCATGGGTGCCGCAGCAAAAGAACCTGGGGAGTTGCGTCTTACCCATAGCCCGAAAATACTACCCAGTCATGGGGATGAAAGCCCAGACGTACTTCAAGAGAATGTGAATTCTCTGTCTGACCCGGAAATGCTAGCAAGTCAAGTGAACGGAAGGGCAGAAGCACTTCCGGGTCGAGGACTATATAAAGGAGTGAAGAAGACCCAGCAAGCGAGCCGGAGTTGGGAGGTGTAGAGGAGAGAATTTAATTATTATTGAGAATTGTGTTTGCTGAATTGCCTGTTTATTGTGGCTGGGGTGCTTGAAGGCACTATTCCTAGAAGAAAAATAATTAAATATCTTCTTGGTGCTTTTAACCTGTGTCCTGTGTGTCTGTCTGTTGGGTTTAAAGGGGCAACAGCAACCTCTAGCATCCACATCACAAACGAGGTAATAAGCGTCCATTAAAAGGCGTGTTAGAATCATGTTAAAAAGGTTCAAAGACACGTGTTTTAGTCCATGATCTCCCGGCCAGAGTTCTTGTAATGCACTTATTTGACCCAATCATTGTATAACAAACACACCACATATCTTTATTTGGGAAAATTGTTCTATTTTTAACTGTCAGAGTGGAGATGGGCATCCTTAGCCCAAAGGCGGCACTCTGAGTCTCAGGACAGGCGGCAGAATCAAGCTTTAATGTGCAATGCACATACAGACTCAATTCAGGTGAATTGAGCGGGGGCCATCTTACTTTTATTCTTATCAAGAGCTTACTCATATGTTGAAGTGCATACAAGGGACAAACTGAAGTGAAAAATGAAATACAGTGTCATGTCCCTCCTGGCATTCACGTTTTCTAACACATCCTCAAAGACACGCAGGTTAGCTTAAGCGGACAACTCTAAATCTGTTCATGTGCAATATGTGCATTGGCCCCCATGATGGAACCTTGTCCAAGATCAATTACTGCCTTGTGCCAGATGCTGCTAGTGTACAGTACACTCTATTTCCCCGGTGGCCCTAAAATGAAGTATTTAGATTTTATAATGCGAGGATTAGTGGGGAAGGCTCCAGCTGCCCGTGACACTGCCCTAGATAAGGAAGATACCGCCTAGTGGTACCCAATTTAAGTCTACCTCATTACATTTGTATGTATATTGCCAGCCAACATAATATTTTTTTACTATAACAAAACAAGCTGCCTCACATAAGTACAGAGTGTGCGCCACAGTTGTCTCATTACAAGCAGATGATCATTACAAGAAGATGTCATTTTAGGGGACTAACAATTTTGACTGTGAACTACGTGTGTTTGAGAGGTGCTCATCTTTATAAAGAGCATAGAGTTCTTAAGCTAAACGGTATACTACAAGATCAGTAATACAGAGCTACCGGCAACATAACCTACTTTACAAGCCATTGCTTTCCCTCACTGAAGAAACATCAAGGCAACTGCAGTATTGGCACCGGTACATAATCTCCTGGCAGAAAATAGCTACAGAAACAAAACTGTGACCCCAATTGATCAGGATATGCAAGTCCAATTGTATGAACGCATATAACTGAAATCATAAGACATTCAGACATTTAACAAAAGAAAAGGAGACCATTTAGTCCATCAAGATGGTTTAGTTATCTAACAGCAAATTGTCCCAATAGCTCATCTGCAGATATTCTGGGATGACAGAAGTCTGATCCTATAGTGTAATTATCAGTAATCTGGTCTCCTTACTTCAGCTAACCATGGCCCACATAACTTTAGATCAGGTTGGTAAGGGATGAAAAGTGGCATAGTGTTTTGTAGAACAAGGACACCTAGGAACCAAGCCTGTTACAGTGATAAATACAAAACCAAAAACTGTCAATTTCTAGTCGTTTACAAGTCTTTTCTTGCTGTTTACATAGAGTGGCAAAGCACACAAAAAAGGTAGGAGTGGGACGTATGGCAAAAAATCCATACAGTGGTATAATTAAATATTCTGACAGTTTAATTTGATATTGGTATATTTGTTTATACGTTTCAGACTGAAGTACTTTTGTTAACGTGCTTATTAACTGTTCAACTAAAACAGATTTAATAGCGTGTGTTCACCTCTCAGACCAATAAAAAAAAATACAGGATTTTATTCGCATACTCATGCTACCATTACCAATACCAAGCAGCACCACGCAAGACATGGCTTAGTATATTTAAAAGGGTTATGCTTACTAATTATATACAGTTAACACACAAGGCCGTAGAGAGAGACATAATCTTTAAGATACTTGTACATCCTATCTCTGACACGCTACAACGGACGACTTTCAGCCAAAGAATGGATTCAGCAGAAGTGTGTCAAGAAACATGACTGGGGCTCCTTTATGCCAACAGCAGTACATCTGCATAATGCATCACTGTGACCGAGAATTGAAATAAAAGGCCAAATAAAGTTCTATCCACCTATCTTTATGTATTATGAGAGATACAGTAAAACCTCAAAATTACCCATCATTCGCTTCACCGTCAGTCTACGTGAAACGTCAAGGCAAAAAACACATTACGCACGCCAAGGCTCCTACCTATTACTGTACTACTAGTGCTGTACGGTACGCTGCGAGCTCTGCACTCTCCCTTGTGCTAACGTGTAGGGTTCTTCTCCACCACCACATGTCAGACCGCATTTTGAAATCACAGCATTTCATAGCTTTTCTCTTGTGTTATAATTAATCTACGATACATTGTTATGGCCAATAAACATGTTGGAATTGTCACAAAAGATTGAAATTATTAAAACATTAAAGAAACCGCGAAAGTGCTTCAAGGAAGGATTCTATTTACGGAGTAGGAAGAACAACAGTGAATGTAAAGCATGATGCCAAACATGGAAACCACTGATGGTAATGCTATTCTGTATTAATGTTAATGTTCTTCTGCATATTACGTTTTGTTAATATATTGTGATGTGCAGGCAGTTTGTGCTGTGCTGATGGGGAGCAGAAAGGGAGGGAAGAATACTGAAAGTGATGGGACTGGAGGAGGGGCTTTTGTTCTGTAAGCGGCAGACGCGCCTCATGGAGATGACTAACAGGAAAGGTGAGGAGAAAAAGGAAGGTGCAGAGGAAGGAATTTTTGGGTAGGGAGTCAGAAGACAAGCAGGAGTGTTTGCGGTATATAAAAAAGAGACATGAGAGAAACTGATTGGTAGGGAAATCTTTCTTTTATTATTTTGGAGGTGTGCGCCATAATCCAGATAGTGGAATAAAAAACACAGAAACAGTATTTCAAGGCCCTATTTTTGTCCCATAAGGAATGGTTTTCTTACTGTCACTCAACCTGCCAAACTTGAAGCACAAAGTCCCCTCTTCACAGTAGAAATTGACACTTGTTTTTTCAACCTGCACTTGGGCTCCTCATAGCACAACAGCTTCATCACACAAGTTGGTGACCCTCACAAATTTGCCTGACTTGCATGGCTTTGGGTCTGCCAGATCTCTTCCTATTGGAGTTTCTTCCAGTTGTCTTTGGATTACGTAGGACATCACTATACTTACGGACACCTTGATTTTGTTTGCAATTTCTCTGAATGAAAAGCCTACACTTCTAAGAGTAATAATGCTCTCATTTAAATTTAATTGCAGTTTTCTTGCCATTATGACTAGAATTTACAACTTTCTACAGTATAACATTGTCCAAGTAGAACTTCAGAGGGTGTAGTAACACTGTCTGTTCCAACTCTGCAGAGGGTTTTTTAAGTAATCAACAGAAAATGGAACATCTGTGCAAATTGTTTGCTTTAACTTGCAAGGCTTAACGTACTTTAATTGGTGCAGAACATCTGTAAGTTGCAACTTATTAGTTGTTTCTTGTTGAAGGCCCATTTGTAATATTTTGAAATTTCCTTTTTTTCAGTTTTCTTTCTAACCTAAACATTCAATTTAAACCTCATTCAGTTTACCGATTACCTTTTCACCATTTAGGTCATTCACTGCATTTCATCTGATTAAATTTGAAGAAGAAAAAAAAAAAAAAGTAAAAACAGAGGTGTTCTAAAACCTCACCAGTACTGTGTATATACATACAGTGGAACCTTGGTTCACGAACGTCTCGGCTTACGACCAAAAAGTTCGGCAAACTTTTGCCTCGGTTCACGACCACACACTCTGTATACGAACAAGCCAGTTTCCCTTTTGGTTTGTGCGCGCTGATGATTTCCTCACATGTTGCATTGTTCTCCGTGCGTCCGTGCTTTCGCTGTGAAGTCTTTGTGCTCTATTTCATTTCCCTTCCGGTTCGTACGCGCTGTATTTGCTCAGACCTACAACCCACATCTTGAAACACTTCGAAAAATTATAAAAGAACTTCAGCCAATACTAAATGACCTAACACTGAAAAATGTATTTCCTGAACCTCCCCTCCTGGCATACAGACAACCACCAAACCTTCAACAATTAATTGTCCGAGGCTCCCTAAGTGAACCAACAGAAAATGGCACATCTCCATGCCTACAGAAAAGATGCAAAACACGTGCCCACATCTATCATACAGACCGTATAGTTATACCACACTGATGACTTGAACATCACATAAAGGGATCATTTTCCTGCAGATCATCTAATGTAGTCTACCTAATTTTCTGCATGAAAATGTCCTGACACTGCACTCTATGTGGGAGAAACTAGCGTGGACAGCGAGAGATTATTCAGTTTGGCTTCTAATGTGATCAACGAAAAGAGAAACAGAATTTCCTGCGACAAGGCAGAGATGCTCTTGTTAGTTAAGAAAAACCTCCCCGTCATGCTTAAAAAATAGAAAAGAATGATAAGCCTCCAGAAAAAAAAAAAGTTATTTATTTCTTTACTGTTGTACGCTTTTCTGTTTTTTAAAATTATAGATTGGTTAGATTTATTCCATCAAAAAGAAAGAAAAAAAAGTTGTGGTATTTAATACTGCAGACTGTAAAACAAAGGATCAGACAGCCAGCCAAATGTGGCTGAGCAGAAGCCATTTTAATGATTGTAAATAATCTGCAAAAGTTGTTATTCTTAAGTGGTACTGCTTATTTCATTGTCATTGTACATTTTACCATTTTTTTCAGTTTTCATTTTTTCGATTATTGTTGAATTTGTTGTATTTGTTCCATCAAAAAGAAAGAGAAAAGAGTTATTTAAAGCAACAATCTGCAAAACTGTTTCCCATATAACCAACAGGTAGCCAGTCAAATGTGGCAGATATCATTTGTTTTTAATGATTGAATGTGGTGTGCAAAATTGTTATACAGATAAATGTTCACTTTGTCTGTAATTCTTGTTCAGACAGATCAAGTCTCATTTTTCTCTGTATCTTATAAATATGTATATCGGCATCGGCAGATAAGTATATAGATATTATCGGATATCGGCATCGGCCCAAAATTCCCATATCGGTGCATCCCTAATTAAAATCTCAAGATGCCGGTCTGCTTATGATTTCAAGGATTAATAAAATAACAGTGGGAGGTCGAGCTTTTAGTTACAGGACTCAAAAGCTGTGGAATGGTCTGCCTGCTACTATAAGAGATGTTCCTTCATTCTCGGCTTTTAAATCCCAGCTGAGGACTCACAACTTCAGTTTAGCACACCCTGACTAGAGCTGCTGATTAACTATACAGACTGCATCTGTTATTAGTCATTAGCATTAAAACATAAGTAATATGATAGTTAGAATATGTTACTAACCCTCCTCACCTGTTCCGTTTCTCTTCTCTGTACTCAAATGTGGCACTTAGTGCCACTGCCCACCTGCCAAGTTGTTTTTCCTGTCTAAGGTAATGTCCTCTCTGATGGAAGATCACAGGAATCATCAGGTAGAGGGGTCCTTTCATTGGATTGGCTAGCTCAGCGCGGACTCAGCTGTGGAATGGCCAATAGGGGGAGGCAGCTTGATGGCTGACTCTGAACAAATCCAAATCCTATTATGTGATATCATCTACTATTAAAATTCTGCTCTGTACTTGTAAAATTTTTATTTGTATACTGTACTGAGGATTACTTGTGTTCTGTTCTGTGAATTGCATTGTATTGACCCTCTTCTCTTTGACACCCACTGCACGCACAACCTACCTGGAAAGGGGTCTCTTTGAAATGCCTTTCCCGAGGTTTCTTCCATTTTTTCCCTACAAGAGTATTTCTTTTGGGGAGTTTTTCCTTGTCTTCTCCAGGGGTGTCGAACTCCGGGCCTGGAGGGCCGCAGTGGCTGCAGGTTTTCATTCTAACCCTTTTCCTAATCAGTGATCAGTTTTCACTGCTAATTAACTCATTTGCCCTTTGTTTCAACAGTCCTGTTTTTAAGGATTAAGTGCTCTGACTTGATTCCTTTCTTCATTAAATCACAGACAAACAGAAATGAGATGTGAAACGAGCCAACAGATGACCAGCTAAATTGGGTCTTCAAACTCCAACCAATGTCACTCCAACCACTTTCTTAATGAGAAGCTGATTCTTGCCGTTAATTAAACTCGTTCTTTAATTCCATGACTTGTTGCTGTTCTCATTCTGCCACAGCACACATTTCCAAAATTGTTGATTTTCTGTTTTTTCTAAGAACACCGTCAAAATGTTTTGGTGATCTGAGAGATCAGTCTTACTGAGACCTTCACCTTTCTTTATTTACAGATATTGTGGATAGCTGGTCGTGTGGGCAGCTCGTTTTGTGTCTCATTATTGTTTTGCTGCTAATTAAGGAAAAAAACAACAAAGGGGCTGAGTCAAGTTAATTAGCAGCAACAAACTGGTCACTAATGAAGAAGATGGTTAGAATGAAAACATGCAGCCACTGCGGCCTTCCAGGGCCGGAGTTCGACACCTGTGTCTTAGACAGTCAAGCCTAGGGGGCTGTCAAGAGGCAGGGCCTGTTAAAGCCCATTGCGGCACTTCTTGTGTGATTTTGGGCTATACAAAAATAAACTGTATTGTATTTTATATACACAGACCCGCTTAAAGGATACTTGCATCCCAGCAACACTAATGCAAGCGTACGCAAAGAGATCTCGTGAGCATGCAAAAAAGTAAAATCTTATGAGCACAAAACAGTTTCACATGTGCACGAGAAATCCCTACACCATGCTCTTTTACGGGTTCCCATATGATTTGTTTGATTTGTATTCAATCCTATTTTTTTTGTAAAATTGGATCTATTTGTATGGAATGATTACAATAAAATTATAAAAGAAATAAAATAAAAAAAAAATAAAAAAAAAGAAATTAGAGAAATAAAAGCCCTGTTACTTTTTTCAAAATGTAACAGTTTTGTGAATAGCTGTGCCACAAACTGCCAGCTAAGAACATGCAAACCTCACCCCATCCCCTCCCAGCCACTTTTGTTTTATATCTCCTCTACTTATTTTAGAGAGTTTTCATTGGATGTACTGCATTCAACGCCTTGCCAATATCTTTGTCTGCCAGTTACTATCATCTCAGAGATACAGAGCATTGTTTACGATTTGTTTTGACTTTTTTATATAAAGACAAGTCTCTTGACTCATCTACATGTTATGATATTTACTTCATTTTGCCTCTCTTTAACGGTCATTCTGTATACATTAAATTTATATCATTCAACAACATAGTAAGTGCTTCACTTGTGGCTGGGCAATTTGAATTTTGGATCCAGTGTTCATAAAAGCTTCTTGAATCAGTTTCTCTCTACAGCTGTGGTTCCCAAACTCAGCCTTGAAGACCCACTGTAGTTACAGGATTTTTGTTCCAACCACATTCACAATCAGTGCTAATTGATCTCATTTAACTGCCTGTTTTTTTTTTGTTGTCTCTTATTCAGCATTCAGAAAAGCACAGGAATATGATTTTACTGAATATACTTGGTGTTCTTTTTATTTATAGGACATTTAAAAATATTTCTTTCAGCTACAGCTTTACATGCTTTAACTCTTTTGTCTTGTTTTCCTATTATTTTTGCACTTTTTCTGCATAGTTACGTTCATTATATCCTAATAATTACAATGAGCAGACACCCAGACAAACAACACGGAATGATGAAAGGCTGCAAATACTTCAGCGGCAGACCCGCCAATTAGTAAAACAGATTAAATAACCACAACACCTGGAAAAGCAAAATTACGATATTGTTAAAAAGTTATTAAAAAAAAAAAAAAGCTGAAAAAAGAAGATATGCCCACGTACAAACTAAACAGAATGTTCTTTGAAGAAACAAAAATGCATTTGTCTCCACGGTGCGTCTGTGATTTAACTTAAAACTGCATATGTAATAAGCAAAATCTGTACAGTTTGCCAGGCCTGCACACTGCCTGGCAATGTGCATTATTGAATATTATTGTGTCTTAACTGTATTTGTAATGATGTAAAGAGCTCCAGGCTTACCTACAAACATTCTATTCAAAATCAGATATATATTCAAGAACCTCTACAACCCTAATGTCCAATTGCGATTTGTGTGTTCTGATGTAACATTGCAGAAATACTTGCAAGTAATAAAAATTAATAAGCACTCCAATGTAGTATTGTCAATAAAAACCTCACAAAAACAATTCATTTTCTTACACCCATTCAACAGCAAGACAATTACACTAACTATTCTACTCAATAATGTAACTGATAAAAAGTCCGCTAGGCCTACTAATTTATCACCTTTGGACAATTTATTAAAACTTCCACCAGTAAAATTAATCTTAATGAATAAACAACATAACATCCTCAAACTTGCCTTAATCCAAATTAGATTTATGCAATGTGTTTACGTGCAGACACATGAAGTAAGTTACCCAATTAAGGCGAGTAACCGGGTTTCTTAAAAATTTGCGTTTACATAGATAGATAGATTATTAATCCCAAGGGGAAATTCACATGTGCAAGTAATCTTCTGTAGTTCCGTCTTTGTCACAATGCATCAGACATTAATTGAACTGCACTAAAAAACGGTTAAACGTCGCCATAGGCCACCACGAATCTAGAAGCAAAACATGAAGCCTGTGATCAATTCTGCGTTTAGCACGTAGCTAAAGTGTTTAGCAAATCCAAATCCTATTATGTGATATCACCTACTGTTGAATTCTGCGCTCTACTTATAATATTTCTATTGTACTATTATATTGTATTGAGGATTATTTTGTGTTTTTTTCTGTGTATTGTGTTGTATTTACCCCCCTTTTTTTTTTTTGACACCAACCTACCTGGACAGGGGTCATTTTTTTAACTGCCTTTCCCAAGGTTTCTTCCATTTATTCCCCTACAAGGGTTTTTTTGGGAGTTTTTCCCTTGTCTCCTTAGAGAGTCAAGACTGGGGTGGCTGTCAAGAGACAGGGCCTGTTAAAGCCAATTGTGGCACTTCTTGTGCGATTCTGGGCTATACAAAAATAAATTGTATTGTATAAGTATGCTTAGTAAAAACCGACACTACACTTTTCCGTTACCCGACTGCCCATAGCACACTCTCGCTTTTCTGTTTGGCCTGTTCAAATCGAGCCCTACAATGGAGTGGTGTACCAGTACGTTTACTTCTTGCCTTACACCCAATTCTGCTGCAAAAGGAATAATGTAGGTATTCAATAAAAGGAGTATTGCGTTAGGTTATTCATTAATAACACGTGTTACTGCTCTTGAGATTGTGCTGCAGAGATTAGCACTGCACATTTACCTCATCAAAATATAATAAAATATTGAGGAGGATTACTTCAACCAGGAGAGGGAATAATGCAATCACCTGAGCATTTGCCTCTGGAAATTTATCCTGTGCATGTTTCCACGGTTTTCTGCCCTTGGCTGCTGGAAGTATGTGTGAAACTAACACATGTTCAGTCTGACAAAGCACAACAGACATACGGTAACCCAGTTAAGGGTTTACATGGCCAGATAACTGGGTTACTCAATGAAAAATCTGTGCATGTTAACCTGGTTTCTCTAACCAGAATAAGGATTTATATGGCATTTTAGGAACCAGGTTCCTGTGAATAACAGTATTATTAAAGCGCGTGTACATGCACTGATGGGGATGACAAATCCCAAGCTAGCTTTATCAGACACAAATCACAAATTCGCCCTGGATGGAGCACCAGTCCATCAAAGGGTATACCTGGGTACACACCTACACAGTGCCAATTCAGAAATTATGCTAACATTCATGTTTTTACAATGTAGGAAGAAAAGTCAATATATATATATACACATACTCGCACACAAAGAACATGCAAAACTCTGCACAGAACAGACCTAACTACCTTGCCAAACCTAAAATGTTTTACCGAAGAATTAAACAGAAGAAGCTCTTTATTGACGATTCACTATATTATTTTTTTCCTACAGCTTTTTGAGCTCATTGGAATGTTTCAGATATTAGACATAAATACTTGGTATATACCTTTCCACTAACTGAAAGGAAAAAAAAAAAAAAAAGAAAAAAGAAACAAGTGGACAATTACCAAGCATGAGAGCAATGAGAAGTCGAGCAAAACGATCTCTTGTATTGGCTTACTAAAAAGATTACAATACTCAAGCTTTTGAAGAAGGGGCCCAAGTTGCCTCAAAAGCTTGTATATTGTAATACCCTATGGAATCCGTTTTGTTTTTTCACAAATTCCGTTTTATTTTTCTTGATTTTCAGTTTTCACCATTTTATTTTTCCTGGATTCGATTTTTGGGTTTTTACGTTTTTTTTTCTTTTTTTTTTTTTTTTTACTGTAAGTAGCAACAGCTGCAACAAAACAAACAATGAAATGGCACTTTACATTCCTTCTAATGAAACAGCACACTAGCACAACTGAACCTTATTTTGCAGTTCCATTTATCAGGTAGGAGCCCATATCCTCCTTGATGCTGTATGTGGAGATTGCTGTTGGAACAGTGAGTGCTCTCCATAATTTTAAAGAGCTGTTACTAGTTTGATGCATCCTTCTGAGATGAAGGTTAACTTCATTTTTAGAAAAAAAAAAAAAAAGAAAGAGTGACCCACTTTTAAGGGCTCATTGCATCTGTGGAAAAGCCTGCTCTTCTTCCGTAGGTTGGTAGGTGCCGAGTTTATAAACGGAATAGTCAAATGTGGACCTTGCGTGCCTCGTCACCGCAAGGCAAAACATTTACTACATAACCGAAACGTTAATTTTTAAAAGGGAACCCGTTAACAACCAGTGCCGTTCACTAATAACATTTTTCTATGGGAAAGACTTAATTCCGGTTAAATACCTGTATAATTTAATGATTCACAGTAAATACATCACGTACAATTAGAACTGCCTATATAAAAAAAATGACCACACAGTCAAATGTTTACTCACCTATCACTATGATGAGAACTATGTGCTCTAGCTATCAGTGGTTTCATCAACTACAACATACTTTCTTGCCACAAATCTTTCAAAGAATGGCGTCTATATGGTGTTCAAAGACATGGGGACAAATGAGTTTGATGAAGACTGCTCTCATTTTCTGGCAGCGCGCCTCCTCGTTTACAATGCTTAATAAAGAAAGGACGCATCTTTGTCATTTTTTTCAGCAGTATGTCGGACTCCCATGGACACAAACTGACGTCTTGCATCCGACGATTTTGTTGTTTCCTCTGTTGTTACCTGAAAGGGAACACTTTTTGATCTTAATTTCTCCTTGTTTTTGAGATGGGTTTTAGATATGACGTGGTCATTGCAAGTATCTTTCGTGTCCAGTCTATGGTGTGCTGGTAAAATTTGCAGAAAAGTTGTCCAGATTCGGAAAAGTCGCTGGGATATTGTTGTGCCCTCAATTCTGCAGTTAAGTTTGTGTTGCTTAGTTTTTTTGACATAGTTAGGGTATGTGAAACTGCTCGCTTCGACATTTGTCTCGTGCAGTTAGCAAACTCGCGTGCCTTTAACAAGAAAACATGCAGGAAACATGCGCACAGACAGAGGCACGACTGAATTTCTACAAAGAATTTCGTTTGCTTCAAAAACAACAAACTAAAGAAAAATGGTATCTGAATGATAGAACTATAGATTATTCAATCGTTTCATTTATTGGAAAGTTTTGTAACAGTCACCCCTTCAGTCTATAAATTCTGCACATTCCCACTTTTAAATCTAAAATCCGTTTTTAAGAGTTAATTTCGTGATTCCATCCCAGTTTTCCGCATCACGGAAATCATAGGGCCCTAATATTGTAATCTTCTTAGCCAATAAAAGGTGGTGTCATTGTGCTTGACTTCTCATTACATCCATAAATGACTAACATGGTACAAACACCCTAGGACCACAAGCATGATAGCAAAAGATGTTACTTGTTTAATTTAGATAACACCAACAGTAATACACATATTTATAAAAGACTAGGAGGCTTTGCCCCCTGCTCGCTTCGGTCACCAACCCCCGTATTTGGTTTTCCGGATGCACACTTTTAAGATTTTTTTTTTTCTTTGAATTGTTGCTATTTCATTAGTTTCACTTTTATTTCAGAACTTCGTTAAAAACAACATTTGGAATCTTTTGAGTCCCAACACGCTGAATCTTTTAAATGAGGTCCGTGAGACGTGTTTCATTATGTACCATAATTCAGGATAGGTTTCTCCGTTTGGAATTTCAGCACAGACAAAACGATCATCAGCAGTTAATTTGTTTTTTGCAAAGTAACCAATAAATGCATGCAAGGTAAACTCCGTTTTTAAAATACTCTGACTTAAACTTCAAAGCCTTACAATATTTACATACTTCTGACATATCACCTATGTCCATATATTCGATCTCCATTCGCCTTTTCGTTATTTCTCCAAGTAATAATTTCTCTTTGTTTGCGCAAATGCAATGTTTACTTACTTCGTTTTGACACTGTCGTTTTTTTTCTGCTTTCATATTCTGTATCTTGCTCTGCATGTGTATCGTGCCTACTTTTTTTTTTTTTTTCTGTCTTTTGAATTCCACGGTTTTCATTATCTCTAACCTGCTCTGCATGTGTTTGGCTCCTTTGTTTTGTAACCTCTTTATGACGTTTTACTTTGTTTTCTACTCTTTGTCTTATTTCTGACCTCGCTTTGTCCTGTTTTTTTTCCCCAATGACACCTGGTCCGTGGCGATTATTTCCCTTTTTTCGAGTAATAATTTCCGTTTCTTTGCGCTACTGCGATCTTTAAAGTATAAAAAAAAAAAAAAAAAAGTAATCTTCCTGCTTTCATATTCTTTAACTTTCTCTGCATTTGTACCGTGCCATTTTTTTTTTTTCAGCCTTTCGAATACCACTGCTTTCATAATCTCTAACCTGCTCTGCATGTGTATAACACCAATGTTTGTGAACATCTTTATGAAGTTCTACTTTGTCTTTTACTCTTACTAATAATACATTTCATTTATATAGCACCTTTCCCATGCTCAAGGCACTTACAGAATATAAGAAAGAATGGCAGGGAATGCAGTATATAGCATTGTACAAACCAGATAAATAAATAAAGAAGATTACGACAGTGAATTCAGAGAGAAAAAAAAAGCCTAACAGACAACATAATTGGTGGTGTTACACACACACACACACACACACACACACACACATATATATATATATATATATATATACACACATACACGCAGGTTACAAGAGCATCTTGACAGACAGGTAAACTGAGAAAAGGGTAATAAAGTCAAGTAGAGCTAAAAGCCTTCCTGAACAGATGAGTTTTGAGTTTTTTTTTTATATATAAAGAATTCATGGAGTCAGCTGACCTGATTAATTTCGGTAGGTCATTCCAGAGTCTGGGCGCCATACAGCTGAAGGCCCTACTGTCACTCATGGAGTGTAGATTAGTGTGGGACACAACAAGATTGCCAGAATCTGAGGACCTTAGTGGGTGGGCAGGCACATAGTGATGGAGAAGGTCACTGATGTAGTTTGGCGCGAGGTTATTTAAGGCTTTGTAAGTTATTAGTAGGATTTTATATTCAATTCTGTAAGACACAGGGAGCCAGTGAAGACGGAGCAGGATTTTGTTATTTATTTATTTATTTATTTCGCCTTATACAATTTCTTGTATTAGGAATTTGTTAGTTTTCGCATACCCCTTGGGGTCATAGCACAGGGTCAGCCACTATACAGCGCCCCTGGAGCAATTACAAGTTAAGGGTCTTGCTCAAGGGCCCAGCAGAGTAGGATCTCTTTTTTGGCAGTGACGGAGATTCGAACCGGCAACCTTCGGGATACCAGCACAGATCCTTAGCCTCAGAGCCACCACTCCGCCCTTAGGATGGGTGTGATGTGCTCGCTGCTGCTGGTTCGAGTAAGGACTCTTGCAGCTGAGTTTTGAATAAGATGGAGTTGTGATATAAGATTAGAAGGGGCACCTGCCAGTAGGGAATTACAATAATCGATGCGGGATGTGATAAAAGCATGGACAAGTTTCTCAGCATTAGAGAAGGAGAGGAAGGAGCGAACACAGGATATGTTACGGAGGTGAAAGTAAGAAAATTTCTTAATGTGATTTATGTAGGCGGAATAAGAGGGAAGAATCAAAAATGACACCAAGATTCTTTACAGTAGAGGCAGGTCTGATGAGATCACCGCCTATGTCCTTTAATTCTGAGCCCGATTGGACGTGCTCCCCCCCTCCCCCCGTGAGCAATCTCTTTCGTCTCGCGGGTATTTTAAGTGTCTTCCGTGATCTTCACATGAAAATCTTGTCTCTCTCTCTCTCCCAAATCTGCTTACTGTTCATTGTCCTGTACTACATTTTAAGACTTGCTTCACTATATTTTTTCTCTGTGGATGTCCATGTTGCAAGCAATATCCATTTCCTTTGGCTACTTTGATATTTGTGTTATTTTCCTCATAATTACACTAAAGCTATCCAAATCATGCCGAACTGTCAACAGCCCAAACTGCAGTATGTGCTTACATTTTGCAAGCAGTAAAGTGAACATGTAAATTTAAATTGGAACAAAAAAAAGAAAGCAATGGATAAAACAGATCCAAACACAATCAAACAGCAACTTTTTTTTAACAGGCCGGCTTCCTGCATCAGAATACACAACAAAAATCAATCAGTGTCCATGCCTTTAACATGACATCCTTGCTAGTCTGACATACTGAGCTGTAACCAATCAAACCAGGAGGCCTTCTGGATAAATGGCGGAGGAAGTTCAGCAAGGACCAGGTTTAGCCTGGTTTCAGAGTAATGTGGGATGGCAGTGTCATAGTGTGAATGATTAGTATCTTAAAAGTGCATTTAAAGCAACTATTTCAATTTTTAATTTTTTTTCTTTTTTTAAAATGTTAAAAGTCAAATACTGATACAACAGAGACAGTCAGTCAAACTACTTTTAAAACAGCTCAGATTGAAAGTCAGAAGGAGCTGGTGCCTACCTTGACAACACTGGGCACAAGGCAAGAACCAAACTCTGGACGGGATGCATAGCGGGGTATCTGCACATTCCCACAATGGCCTATATACCTAAAGCCAATGCCACATTATGTGCATTTTTGTCACAGAGTATGCCAGATTTGCCAAAAATCAGTCACCAAATATGTCTCTGAACCATGTCCCATTACACAACTGAAGACTGCAGCCCATGTCACATTTACTAACTGAGCGCCAATCTTCCAGCACAAATTGTGCTCACCCCTTTCTGACAGCGAACAGCATGTTGCCTAACAGTGCAGCGCTTTATGAAGGGTTAACAGCTGCAGCAAATTCAGCAGCAACCTCTGTTCTTTGAAGTATTTGTTTCCATTCTGTTATGGTATGTAAAATAAAAGGCATCATACAGATGAGCTTCTGTACTGTTTGCTAGGTTCAAAACACGTGGGTTCCTTATTCCTTCTTGTTACACTCAGTGCAATGTACTTCTGGCTGAATGCTCATTGGTCCTTTGGTCTCACACTTAGAGTCTGCCCCTCCGACCAAAGAGAAAGGCAAACTAGTTTGATTTTATCCTAGTCGGTCACAGACTAGTTGATCACAGTCGTTAAGCATGTCCCATCAGATAACGAGCTTCACAGGAGTCCGCAGTTGTCTGCCTCCAACACCAGCCAATTATGTAAATAAAGGCTACGACTTAAAATTGCTGGAAAAAGTTATCTAATGTGACATAGGCTTAACACAGACATTTTTGGGCAGATGAGAGGGGGTTGAAATGCTTTTGTTTTAAAGTATGGGCCATAAAGCAGAAACAATTTTAATTTCCTTTGTAGTGGTGCTACATGAATAATGTCATCTTAAATGTATTGTGCCGAGTTGCGTCTTTTGTAGCATTGTCCCGTTTATGTAGTCTGGTGCATCTGTATAAATGTTGTTCTCCTGGAAACAAAGGGGGAAAAAGGAGAACGCTACAGGACCGTGACCCCGCAAGGTAATTTTCCTGTCCACCTATCAAGTTCATCCGGTTTTTCTTATTTAAACGAGAGGAGGGAAAGAAGGAGAAGAGATGGAGGAGAGAAACCAGAATACAACACAGAAACGCATCAAGAAACAGAGAAACACCGATCCGGGTCGTCACACACCTTTCCACAGCTTGCTGCTCTCAATGCCAGACCTGTAACAATCTTTCTATTCTCACAAAACCCCGGGGGGTCCAGTGGTAACAGGATATGCTGAGGACCGTATGGTGCGAGTTTCTTTTCATTTCGGGAAAGGAGCAAACAATCAAGAGCTTCCATATCGCAGTCACCGCTGGACGGTTTCTAACCGGTTCAAGTTCATCATCATTAACCATTCTTTGGACGATTTCCTGGACTTTACACGTGTTACATGTTTCATGTGCATCATATCTGTTTTATGTTCAGTGTAGGGTCAAGGGAGGGTTTACTCCATATATTTATTGCTGCAGCATTTATTATATTCCACCATTCACTCATGGGGTTGTGTGTGTTAAGGGAGGGGAAAGCGAGATATTTATACTTTTTGCCATTTTGTTACACTTCTTTTCATCACTTTAGCAACTTACCTACCGTTTGCCATTTTTTTTACCTATTCGATTGCCAATTGGGGAATTAATCTATCTATCTATCTATCTATCTAATTGGAAGAAGTATGGCTTGTCTAAGTCTAATGCCCCTCAGGTTGCCAGGTTACAGGTCTGGGCGGTGTAGTTGCTGGTCCGGACAATTGGGCCGGCCGTTACAACTTAAGAAGAATTAATACACCAACCAGTGCCCAAAATAAAATTAAAGCCTTAGACTACAACCCCTGCCAAAAACTGCAGAATCGTCACAGAGGAAATTCACTCAACTTTTTTACTTTGTAGCAAATAAACAAACAGGAGGTATAACACAAAACCATTTTTGTTTAATAGCTGAACATTCTGGTTATGTGGAACATGCCTCAAACAAATTATTTTAATTAAAGGCAGATGTTTTCCAGATCAAGTAGGAGGTAGAAAATGATGGAATCACCTTGTAATTTGAACCACAAAAATGTTTTGAGTTATACCTTTGATTTGTTTATTTGTTACAAAGTTAGGTGTATATCCTGAAAGTATGGCGATTCCATAATTTCTGCCAGAGTTTACATAAAGTAAGCTATATTTTCAAGTTACATTTTTTTTTTTGTTTGTTTTTGTCGGTCCTCCTGGCCATCGGACCTTACTTTATTCTTTGCTACTTAGCATTGTCTAATCTTATTTTTCTTTCTTCATCTTGTAAAGCACTTCGAGCTTCATCATGTGTATGAAAACGTGAGACAGAAATAAAATGTTGTAATTCCATAATTTGTGCCTCTAATTGGTCTGAACAAACAATATATTTGGAAATAAACAAATTGACATCTTCAAGTAAATACTTCTACATGGGCTTTATATCCAATTAACTAGTTTAAGACATAAAATGTCTTATATAAAAACTTAATCATGGCTCCCTTTGTATTGCATCTTATTTTTAAAGTGGCAGATGATGCACTATCCAAGTGAAGCAATAAGTGAAATATGTGGTTAAGACTCATTTAGTTTTGCCTTTTGTGCAATGGTTATTGATTGAACTTCTCAACATTTCAAGGCACAGGTGTGAACGCTGAAGTCGAAAACAACAGGATACAAAAACACCAATTTAAAACAAAAAGCAATTTCTTTATTCTATACACATGGCAGTTCATTTTGAGGTTATAAATAAATTATAATAGCTTACTACTCCCTGAATTGGAATGTGTACATTGCTTCTTTCAGATAAAGAGGTTACCAGAGCACTCACAGTTTTAAGAAATAACAAATAACTAAGCAGGAATTCAGAAACTTTCACATTGATTTATAATATTACAGGGTCTTCTGTTATTATCAAGAGGTCAGAATTTTCTCATAAAAGAATGCAAACCAGTCTCATATTCTGTGCACAAGTTTAATTCTTTTTCTACCTAAATGAAGAACAAATCATATACAAGTTAAATCATATAGCTCTCTGCAGCATGATTAATACAAAATACAGTCCTTTGTATTTGTGAGTTAAATACTTATAATTATTACAGTTAATAATGTTGTTCCTTCCTCACAGGTATTAAAAGCCGTCAAACAGCGGCTAATCATAGCTATTTAAAGTTGCCAGTTGCAATGCTAATGCATAAAATAAAAACATGGAAGTACTTATGATGATGCGCCATTACTGAGAAGAATACAGTAATTACACAAGTTGTGTGTATCATTTTGGTCCTGTAAAAATGGTTGCCGGATCAAGACTGACTTGATTCGAGTCTCCTACCCAACAATATTGTAACAGTGGCCTTTTCAAAATACTAATAATAACTGTCAGTGCTAAAATTAATTTTAGTATTTAAATCCAACAATTTTTACTGGGATACAAGAGGGTTGTTCCCACATTTCATCAAGTTATTTCCTTCTTTCAGTCTAACGGATACTGCAATTCATGGATAAGCCAAAAAAAAAAAAAAAAGCCTGTGTTATTGGGAATTTACTAAAATAGAATAATCCAAAAATCATAAAACACAAGTACATGCTTAGGAGTAGTACCTGTGACAAATGAGATGACTCTCCCTTAAGGAGATCTAACAGTTGCTATTGGGTAGCTATGCTATACTTTTAAACATTCCACAAAAAATGTTCCAATTTAAGAGACAGAGAGAAAAGAAAGAAAAAGAAAGAACGAGAGAGAGAAAGAGGGAGAAAGAGAGAACTTGAGAATTCAAGACAGCATTTTTAAGTCTTTTCAGGTGCAAAGCTAAACAGACTATCAAAACCTGCAGAAGCTTTCCTTAGCTCAACAGTTCCACAACACAATCTTGCCTGTGTTGTAAAGAATATGAAGTGTCTAAAAAGGTCAAAATGGAAGAAAAGAGTGCTTCTCCAAGAAAGGCAGCCTGCCTACTAATTTGTGTGTTATTTAAAACGCAAGACCCCCTTGATGAAGCCTTCACTGCTGCCTCATTGTTTGCTGTTACTCCAACACAGGATTTCCTCATTAAATAAAACTTTGCCAGCTTTTCAGACACAGGAATGCTATTTGTGACCAGCAAACCCAATCCCAATTTATAAAAAGTTAACTCTGTGACATAAGCCTGAACCACATACATTATGGACTTCAAAGCAAATGGAATGACAAATCAGTGAGTTTTACCTACACTCTTCTTTTGTTTTTTTTTTAATAAACTCATGGTATCCTAAGCAGTTCTCTTTAGAAAGCTTTCCTGTTATAGTATCATTCCAAATGACACAATAAGTAACTCATTGTCAAAGAAATGAACACAAGGGAAAACACTGCAGCATATGTGCACAATGTGCACTTTGTGTTTTAACCTAAGCATCCATTACAATTTGTAAAGACAGTAATTATGCTCAATAAAATTAAAATAAGCTGAACTTTCCTTAAATATCATGTAGTTTTCCTACAGAGCCAAAACATGAGTAGTCATTCAAGATTATGTGCCATCCAAAAACATTAAAAAGGTACCTAAAGAACTGTTTCATCCAAGACACTCCAACTTCCCACGCCATTGATAAAAATTGTGTCCAAAAAAAAAAAAAAAAAAATTAAAAATTAATTCAACTGGGATAAATACAGTAAATTTTAAATCAATGGCAGATGCATTACAACAGTAATTAAGATGTTGGGCTGATCCCTTTTTAAGGTTTATATTGGTTGCAGACTGCTCTGCCTGCTGAAGCTGTCAAGTTCAAGCTGATAATTTCAGTTTATTTAGAAAGGGTAACCCATCTGGACATTCAATCTTCACCTTGCATTATTGTGTAGGATGGAACTCATCTCAAAATACAAACAATTTCTTATGAAGTTTTTGTGGGGTGGCATAAATTCTTATACTGTAGAACATTATATGAAATCCAGGTGTGTCCACTAACGCTGGTGGGCCACAGTAGCTGAAGGTCTTCGTTGCAGACTCTTAGTGATACTTTATTTCTGTTGAGTTTAGGCCTTAGCTTTAATTGACATGGAGCCCTTAATTGTTCCTCTTTTCCTTAATCAGCAGTCAAACAAAAATGAGATACAAAGTGAGACAACAAGTGACAAGATAATCTGTGTCCATCATACAATATGTGAAAGAAAAGTGAAGATCTTGGTAATATTGATCTGCTCAGGTCTCCAAAAAATTTTGATGGTGCTCTTAGCAAATACACAAATCAACAGTTTTGGTTGATTTGTGGTGTGGCTGAATTAGAGCAGCATGACCATGGAATGAAGTAACTGGTTTAATTAACAACAAGAGTTGACTTCTAATTAAGAAACTGGTTGGAGCTTGAAGCCCCAACTTAGTAGGTCATCTGCCGGTTCGCTTCACATCTGATTTGACTGCCATTTCAGGAATAAAAGAAGCAATTCAGAGAAATTACTCTTAAAAAACAGAGCAGTTAAAATGAAGAGAAAAGAAGTCAATTACAGCAAAAAATTGGTCACCGATCAAGAAAGAGGCAGGAATGAAAATCTACAGCCACTGTGGCCTTCCAACATGGGAGCTGGACACCCTTGAAAAACCAGGTTTCCTTTCAAAATCAAAAAACACATACATAGTAGATTTTCTGCAAGAGTTTTCAAGAGAGTGATCTCTTAAGTCTTGTGCAACTTTCTTCCTAATATGTTTATTAGCATCTCTCAATGACATGTCCACTGAGGCTGAAGGCCCATCTTTCACTGTAAAATCTAAATGTAAAAGAACAGTTAAGGCTCAGAAACTAAATCTGCCGAGCTTCACTGTGCTCTCATGGATTTTACTATGTTGCGTAAATCTGTGCTTCAAATCCTTTCTCCACTGGCATTGTATATGTTTCTCATTTCTTTATATCAGCCTGTGTCCAGGATATCCGTGGTATCGTTGAATAATGCATTCTTTTGTTCTATATACACACCACACTTGTATTAAACTTTTACCTTACTTATTTGTTTCAGGAGGATACGAGATAGTAATCACTTCGGTTTCATTATTCTTTGTGACTGTATGTGCGGTTTATAGCGCTTTTATCAGCTGCTAACCGAGCCTTGGATTTCAACTACAGGACTTTTTGACCACATTCATATTAAGACAGAAGTATTAGAGTGACAAGCAAACCAGGAGCAAGAAAAGAAAAAACTAAATTTTTAAAAACTGCACTTTGACATTAGCTGAAAGCATTTACTGGCCTCTCTCTTGTGAATATGTTTCTGGCTTGCATTACCAAAAATTTTCTTTTTTTTGTTATTTGTGGCTAATCTGACAACTCTATTGCACATTTCTGCCAAGTTTCTGTGAATGAACGTATCAAAATGCCATAGGATAAACTTAGGTGAATAAACTTAAAAACCTGTAAGGCAACTTTAACAGCTTTTTCAGGCCTGCTAGAATAAGTACAGGGCATAAGATTTTAGCTCTTTAGCAAGTGCCAAGTTTTATTATTTGCACAACTGTCAAAACGGAGAGAAATCCAGGACTCATTATTCCCAGCAGGCTTTTAAAAATAAGGATGGAGTTTCATGTTGCTTTTCCTTCACTGCACTCGTCCTTCTAGATATTTAGTTCCTGTGTTTTGTCTACATAATTGCCCTAAACAGTTAAAACCACTCCGCTAGACAAAAAACATTTTATTTAGTTTTAAAAGATGCAAAACATTGAATATCACTTACTTAAAAAAAAAAAAAAAAAAAAACACCACAAACAAAACACACATCTAAAAGGAGGTTACAAAATAAATAATTTAAAGCCATGCAGAGAAAGAATTCTCAAGCATGAATGCAGGAAAAGCAAAACCAGTGGTGAAACTGTTCTGGTATTTAGGTGGGGGTGAAAATGTCTCTCGTCTCTAAAATAATGAATGTATACCCCACCTGGCCCAAAGCTGTCCTGTAGTCACCTAAACATGAATAAAAGGTCTCTCTCACCCACAGCTCCTCAGTTAACACCTTGTTTTCAAGGAAGCTTACTTAAGGAAAAAAAAAAAAAGACTCCACCCTTAATACCCCCAAAGAGTCATTTACATGTAAAGTGGAGTTTAGAGGGTACTGTACTCACACAATATAACCGTAACTGGGGCAATTAACACTGCATTATATGCACAGACACACAAAGGCACTTGGCTCCTCATGTCCATTTTAAATTACAACATACAAGTAAGCATATGTGAAAAGAAAAAACTTTCACCAATATGGAAGAGAATTTATTAAAGAAAGCTCCTGTGTAGCAGGGAATTTATATGATGGTTCACTTGCAAAACACAAATAAAAGGTCATTGTGAGGAATAAAGAGGTCCACAGACCATCAATAAGAATGGCTAAACAGTCTCACATAAAATAAGTGTCATAAAGCAAACCTACTACAGGTGAGAGATATGGAAAAATAAATCTTGACACTTACAGAAATTGTCACAATACATATCTTAATATTTTACAATATGCATAACGGAGGATATTTTGAAAGTTACTGAGCAGGTAAAACCCAAACAGAGACAAGACCCCATTTAAAAAATAAAAAATTTCAATTGAACTTCCTTTTAAATATATAACAGAAAAAATACTCTTAACTGAACATTCAATCAGCAGCCATTCATGCCACCTTAAATTCTGAGAAAGCACACTACAAATAAATTAGGAATTCCCCACAATTAGGCCAACATAACTAAACTACCATAGGCAAACAATTACCATACAGATTCCAGTCTAAACATTCTATGGCTCAAGGGGTGATCATGGACAGCGTCAATATTTCTACTAGTGCTAAAGGAATACTTATTGTGAAAATGTACAAGTACTTTCTTGTAAGGCTCTCCCATTCTGACTTGAAACCGCATATTGTCAGCGTCCATAAGAACATAAAGGGTGGCAAATGACAGGAGATTATTTGGGACATCGTTTGTTTGATTAGCTAGTTATGATTGCCAGAGATTGGTAAAATGACATTCAGAATTTATGGTCAGAAAACAGGCAGATTAGTACACCACACAAAAACATCTTTTAAATCCACATACATTTATATTCTCTAGCTTCAGCTACCACCACCATGTGGACTGCGATATCGTTAGGAGTTCAATCTTTCGATTAGATTTTAAATAGTGAATGTAAGTCGACTTTATAAATTATATATAAATAAAAAACAGCTATAAAAACGTCACATAAAATCGTTGCACTTTTAGGCTTAGCATTTTATATATACCGGTAATATATTATAATATATATAAAATCCTAAGCCTAAAAGTGCAACAATTTTATGCAACGTTTTAATGTCATTTTTTTTGTCGCGCTTTAAAATCTGCTTATTTTAAAACCTACATATATATGTTTGGTATCATTTTTTTCAGAATTTGTCGAACATTAATGTGATGTTGTTAGATTTTCAGATTCTTATTCCGTTTTTAAATTATAAACCAAAATATCAAGAAAGTTGTGTTTTTTATTTTTGATTGCGTAAACTTTCTTTCACAGGAACAAACTATTAAAAAAAAAAATTATCTATTCATAACACCAATGTTTGTAGTTAGGGGATTTAGTTAGCTGAAGGTTGAGTTACGATGACTCATTGCATACCACTTTAGTTTTCAATTCATTTTTCCTGTTTTTTTTATCTATTAGAATGTCAGTTAAAATGAATGGATCGTTTATTTAGTCTCTTATAAATACTCATCGAGCATAGTGGACCTCAGTTTAACGGGAATACTCCAATCGGTAAGAGAGTAAATATTTTATTCTCATTTCATGATTTTTACTCTGTTAAATAATGATTAATTTTTCTTTTACATATTTATAGAATTTCTTGATTTTGACTCCAATAAATAATTTTTCTTTTGTACATTTACAGATTTTACTGATATTCTGGCCGCAACTGGGAGTTGGGCGCCGAAAACTTGCTTATATATACATACATACATATATAGTGACGGATGGCCGGGATGCCCCTTCACCACATCTGCCATGGGGACAAGGGTGGGAAACCCAGCAACTCCCCCTGGACGCTAGATGGCAGCCTCCCTGGGTTGCAGCGGTGCCTCGGACTCCCCCAGGGCTTCATGGGGGTTGGAGTTTGCAGCTCTGTGGGGTTCCGCAGGTGCCCTGCCAGGGGGTGCTGCAACAGGAGCGGCTGGCCCCTTTTGGGCACTGGTTTCGCCTTACCTGGAAGTGCAACCGGATGTCAGCAATCAACCACCTGGAGCACCTCCAGGTGCCTGATAAAAGGGAGCCAGCGACCACCACTCATCGGCCAGAGTCGGGTGGAGGAGGACAAGGAGTGGTGGTGCCAAGGAGGAAGAGAAAGTGCAGTGTATTAGTGGTGTGCTTGGGACTGTGTTGTGTCTGTGGGTACGAGGAAGGTGTAGCCCACAGACAAAAAAAATAAAAGTATTTGTTTTATTTTACACATGCCTCCCGTATCGGGTCATATATACACACACATTATTTTTTCATCTGGGCAAAATCTGATTTAACCCAGATCAAAACTGTATAATTACACATACCTCTTCACTTATACTGTTAAAAGATTTACTTGGGACAAAGTTATTTTTGCAGGATTTCATCAGGAACAGGCTGCCCTGGACTACATGGTTCAGGACACCTGCTAACACAATTATGTAGCTGGCTCAGTGTCACACCAAGTCAGGGGAAAGAACTGAACCAGTATTGTCTGCGGATGGTTTAAAGTTCGATTATTCCACATTCTAGACACACTGTACATCTATATACTGAACTATAAAGTAAAATGTATGCTAGAATTTAAACAAAAAAGTTTGTCCAACAAGTACTGCAATACAAAAAATAATTTCAACCATATAGCACAGCTGTACCATTATAGGGGCAAAACATTAATGACTTATAAAGAACAAAAACTTAATTCAACTGTTCAAACTAAAAATGGCTTTCTACATCAAATATTAATTTTTAATATGTTCTTCTGTAAATGTAAAGGAGAACAGTTTATTAAAAAAATTGTTAATGCACAAAGAAAATGACATCATCTATTCATAGATTTTTTTGTTCAGTATAGTGCCAGCACAACTGTCCAGCTATGAAACAAATTGTAACATTAATTAAATGAGCCCAAATCAACCCCATGGACTGAAGATTATAATCTCATACCTTCAACTAACTTTGCTTGTGCAACACATAGGCAACTAAACAACATACATTTTCACAAAAAAGATGCTAAGTGTTGAAAGGTGTTAAAAAAAAAAAAATTAAAAATTAAAAAAAAAAGTATTCATGCAGACTGAAAGTACAAATGGACCAAAGTGATATTTCTAACACAATGTTAACCCTATCACTTCAGTTTTAACTGTTATTTTATCATATCAGATCATATTGTAATTCTGTAGCACAATAGCAGAAACAAAAGTTAATGCCACATTAGTTTCAATCGGTTCTGCAATGTGGGCTGACAAAAGCCGACAACATGCAAAGCAGTGTGGGTGTGAATAGAAATGCAACTCCAAGAGCAGCAGAGTAGGGCACAGCAAAAGCATTTAACATTCTTTTCTCCTTCTTACAGTTGCATTCCAGTGAATCAAAACATAAATTATACTCAGGGGCCAACAACCTTTAACTATACGGTTTCATTTTATACCACACTATCCTAGGTTTATTCATGTACTGTATATGGTCCAATTCATATTGTTGGATTGTTCAGAAGTGTGCCTATTAATAACCAGTCCACGATACCACCTATGCAATGGCCATACTGGAAAAAGGGCAATTTACCTAAGTATCTGGAGGGCTACAGTGAAGAATAAGTGAGCAACACAGCACAGCAGCAAGGTCTGATGTTTCTCCAACAAATTAATACAGTAAAGCTAATACTGTGGGCTTATAGGATCACCAAGATTTTTTTTTTGTCTTGAGGCTTATAAATATTGCAAATCAGTGAAAAGATTTTTCTTTATGGACCAATTCATAGGTTAGTACCGATGCCTCCACGAGTAATATTTTTGAATTAGCAACCCAGGCACTGTCTATGAGAAGATTGCATATCCTCTCCATGTCTGCATAGCATCCCAGTTTTCTCATCACATCTCATTAAATGATAAAATACCCTTATGTAAGCACGTATGGAACAAGCTGTGCGATGGACTGGTAACCTGTACAGGGTTGGTTCCAACATGACTCCGTGAAGAGCACTATACAAAAATAAACTGAATTGAATTGTACCCAATTATGCCTGTAAACACTGCGACCTATATGTTGTTTAATCTCTGAACTGGACAGACCAAGTCAGGCAATGGATAGAAGGATTACATCAAATACAATCGCACAATAATATGCCATGGTATGGGGAAGGCTTGTTTAAATGTAAGGAAGCAATAAATTAAATCTTTCACATTTTCAAGCTGTAGCACAATCAAACATGTTAATATACACAAGAGGGCTAAAAATTTCACAAAAGTATTATGCAAGATAATCACACCTTCAATACTCACAAGCAAAGGACACGCTTGGAATAAGAGATTACTTGACTTCAACAGAATTGTGCTTCTCTGGGGTTTATCAAGAATCTTCCTCTGAAACTGCAGGAAAAAAACAACAAACATGCAGAAAGAAATTTTAATCTGCTCAAACCACTTCTGCTCATCTTTAATTTTACATAAATGCTTGTCTGAATGGTCCAAAACATTCAAATTTTTACTGTTTTATATTTATGCTCAAAGGTAAATCAAGAAGAATACACAACTTAGCACTCGGTTATGAAAATGTTCAACTCTGCAAAGCAGCACCAGTAGTCAAAAACTGATATGAAAACAATTGAGGCTTCCTAAATTGCATCAAGGTGAATTAGTACAGAGATACAAAAGAATTAGTTTTTCAGGTTCCCTAACCATGTTCCTTTCATTTCTTTACTTATAATACATAAACTTTACCATCCTAAGAGAACATTAATGACCAACAACCTAACAGAAGAAAATAGTGAGTGTACCTACAACTGCCTTATTGCTAAGAGTAGGCCACGCAGCCTACTGGTTAAAAGTGATGTATGGTTAATTATAAAGATTTCCGTTCAATCATTGTGTGTAACACATTTTGGAAGCAGCTTCACCTGCAAATTGCAGAAATATAAAAACAGATTTGCAAATTGCACTGGACGAAGGCATCAGCCAACTGAATGAATGCAAAATCCTTCCTGCAGTAAAATAGCAGCACATTTCTACACATTTTGCAAAATGGCCTTGTTTCCCTATATACATAGAGTAGTATGTTAGACCAGTGCTTCCGAACCTTGGTCCTGGGGCACACTGTGGCTGCAGGTTTTTGTTCCAACCAGCTTCTGTTTTTAATTGGACTCCTGGGCTAATTAAGTGAACTGTTATTTAAAATTAGAAAACTAAGTCTGGTTAAAAAAAAAAAAAAAAAATTATATATATATATTAAAAAATGTACCAAGCAGGTTATATGGGAATAATGTATTTTTTTTCTTTAACAATATTTTCATCTTGATTTTCATTCTATTTTTCTAGGTGTTCTAATTGTTTAATCCATTATTTACTAATTAGTGGGTCTGATGCTAAAGTACTTGCAACCTTTGATTATTCAGTGTTTGCCAGCGTGTCTGCTCTGCTCATTTTTAATTGTCATTAATAAGATACAACGAAGGGGGAAAAACTGCACAGAGAAAGGGCAAAACAGAATGAAATCAACAAAAGAGAGTTAAGCATTTAAATCTATAGCAAAAGCAGAAATGTTTCTAAATGTCTTATAAATGTAAAAATCATACTGCTGTGCTTTTCTGAATGTAGAATAAAAGAAAAAAAAATACCAGCTAAGTAAATGAGATCAGCATTATCAGTTGTTGTCACTGATTAGGAATATGGTTGGAACAAAAACCTGCAGCCACAGTGGGCCCCCAGGACCGAGGTTGGGAAACACTGGACTAGTAGATAGAAATTATACAAACTTACAGAGACTGTAGGAAAAGTGAAATATTTATACTACAGACTTTGAATTGGGAATTTCACTTGAAGAAAAGAGTGGCACGGTGGCGCAGTGGTAGCACTGCTGCCTCGCACTAAGGAAACCTGGGTTCGCTTCCAGAGTCCTCCCTGCGTGGTGTTTGCAAGTTCTCCCCGTGTCTGCGTGGGTTCCCTCCTACAGTCCAAAGACATGCAGGTTGGTGTGTGTGTGTGCCCTGCCTGGTGCCCTGTGTTGGTTGGGATTGGCTCCAGAAGACCCCCCGTGATATAGCGGGTCGGGGAATGACTGACTGACTTAAAGAAAAGTTCCAGGTATTACAAAAAAAAAAAAAAAATACAAAAAAAAAGGTAAGGGGCTACCTCGTAAGGAACTAAAATTTTCAAAGAGGCCTTTTTTAAAAATCAAAGAACAATTGTATACCTGTACATACAAAGTACTCATTCATTTATCCTCTTGAATAGCATTTGGGAGCATCAGAATTCATTCAAGCCATACTTTACAGACAATGTTGCATCACTGGCTTTGCAAGCCATTTTGCAGAAATGTTATTAGGCAGAGGTTCCCAAACTCAAACATGGGGATGCTCTGTAGCTGCAGGTTTTTGGTCCAATCAGAGATAACTGATCTCAATTAACTACCTGGCTTTTTCTTACACTTATTCTGCATTCAGAAAATGCACAGGAGTATGATTTTTACATTTAAGACTATTAAAAGTATTTGTATTTTTGCTATAGCTTTAAATGCTTAACTCTGTTTTGTTGCCTCCTATTATTGTGCACTTCTTCTGTGTAGTTTGCTCCCTTCATTGTATCCTAATAATGACAATTAAAAACGAGCAGAGCTGGCACCCAGGGAACCAACACTGAATGATGAAAGGCTGCAACTACTTCAGTGTCAGATCCGTAATTAATAAAAGGATTAAATTACCCAAACACCTGGAAAAGCAGAATGAAAACATTGTTAAAAAAGTAAAAAAAAAAACTACATTATCCCAATAAAACTATTAAATTTTAAAAGTGAGAAGTTAAGCAAAATGTCACCTTTTATTGGCTAAATAGAAAGATTACAATATGCAAGCTTTCAAGGCAACTCAGGACCCTTCTTTTGGGCAAGATGTATGCTTGTATATTGTAATCTTTCTAGTTAGCCAATAAAAGGTGTCATTTTGCTTAACTTCTCACTACATCCATAATGGCTAACACAGTACAACACCCTAGCAACTAGATTTTAGTATAAAATTTACCGTACTTTGTTTTGCAATTTCAACACTGACCCCAAAACTCAACCCAATTAAGTGGGCTATTATATCACAGTTTCTAAGAGTCCAATCAAAAACAGAAGTTGGTTACAGCCGCAGTAGTTCCCCAGAACCAAGTTTTAGGAAGCACGGATATAAAGTGCTTAGTTTCGAATGTTTACGCAGAGGTGGTATGCATAGTGAACAGACAATATAAAAAGTAAAACAGCTGGTAAATCTCTGTCTTTCTTGGGTCTCAGAGAGATGCACAATTATTAAAGGAGTTTAAGTATGCAAACATTACAACACGTCACTCAATGGCTTGTCCTACTATTATTATCCCAACAGCCGGAACCCCACCCCTAAAAAAATATCTACATAACCTCTCTCTCATATATATATATATATATATATATATATATATGCTGACAGAGCACATTGCCGGACCCTCCACATGACAAACCCACTCAGGATCCCAGATTAGGACTCGAGTGCAGCCATGCAATGGGTGGCACCTCAGCACCACACAAGTTCAGATGGAATGGAACGGTGGGAGGTTTTTTTTATGGCGGCTAGAGTGCCAATTCTGCCACCAACCCCCAGGGATTTTCCCCTACAAGTTGAATGAACATGCAGGGCTGGATGCAGATTAACATCATACCCAGGACCGTCTCTAGGAGGAGGAGGAGGCTAGAAGCACATGCTGATAGAGCGCATTGCTGTACCCACCACATGACAAACCAACTCAGGATCCCAAATTAGGACCCGAGCGCAGCCATGTGACTGGTGACACCTCAGCACCATAGTAGTTCAGATGGAATGGAACCAAAGGGAGTTTTATTTTTTTTTTTTTTAAATAGTGGCTGGAGTGCCAATTCTGCCATCAACCCCCAGGTTTTTCCCTGCAGGTTGGAGGGCCCACACGCAGGGCTGGATGCAGATTAACTCCATACCCAGAACTGTCTCTAGCACGTACATAAAAACTCCAGACCTTAGGAAATCCAAACTGAGCTGGAGAATGAAAATAAACACTGCTGCAAAGTGAGTATGAGACTTTATCAGAAACATGTAATGATTTAGGAAAACAGTACAAAACTTCTCAAAACAATGTTAAAAAAAAAAATAAACACACACACTGATGTTCAAAAGCTCGATTATTAAAAAGAGGAAAAGTGCTCAAAATCCACTAAGCCAGCCACATGGAAAAAATGAAACTAGATAGATAGATAGATAGATAGATAGGAAAGGCACTATATGATAGATAGATAGATAGATAGATAGATAGATAGATAGATAGATAGATAGATAGATAGATAGATAGATAGATAGATAGATAGATAGATAGATAGATAGATACTTTATTAATCGCAATGGGAAATTCACATGCCCCAGTTCCTATATCATCAATGCTTTTATATTCCAATACCTACAAGTGTGTAGATGAGGTAAATTAGACCACAAAGAAATTTAATACTATTGTCAACTGGAGTATTTTTTCTTCGGTTTTTTTTTTTTTTTTTGGTGGATCACTGAAAGAGCAAAGTAACCTGCATTGTAGGAACACTTTGGCACTATGAGTAATGCTTGTTTACTTCAAGGTAAACAACGGACTCCTGAAGATCTTCAAAAGAAAACATACCATGACAGCGCAACCAAACTGACTGGATTGAGTGCAGGTTTCCTAGACAATCTTGCCTATATGTCACAGCACTGATTTGTAATTGGCAGAGATGCAAATTTGGACACCCCAAGTGCCTCTTACAGAAATCTAAAAGCAGCTGTACGACCTATTGTAGTTAAACCTGGGGCTGCGAGGAACCCAGTTTACCATTGCAATGCAATAGTCTTGACATTAGTAGAAGGAGCTTACACACTCATTCTTTACTCCATACAAGAGACATCCATTATCCCAACCCGCTATATCCTAACTACAGGGTCATGGGGGTCTGCTGGAGCCAATCCCAGCCAACACAAGGCGCAAGGCAGGAAACAAACCCCGGGAAGGGTGCCAGCCAACCGCAGACAAAAGACATTATAATGCAGAATGGTCAATTGAACTTAACCATAATTGTTTCTGTCAAGCTGTCATTCATTACACTGCAAAAAAACACATTAGATTGGAAAACAGTGCTTTTAAAATTCAGGCATAAATTTTTGGTAAAATGTTGCCAAATACATATTAGGAGATTACAGAACCGTTTACTGTTTCAATGACACATATGTGTTAGCAGGTAGCATAAGCCTGCTTGGCCAATGATTTAATTCCTGGGTCAGGTTGTGACACCACATGAACCTTCTACCCTCATGCTTGAGAGTTTTCTCCACTGTACACGGGTTTTACTCAATTACATTAATAGAGCACTTTTTTTAACCTTCTTTACCTGAATGGTGCAATGTAAGCTATTTATACACCAGTACACTCACCACACTTTAGCTATAAGATGGTGAAGGGGTAACAGAGAAAGTAAATCAGTAAGGGACAGGGGATGATTAGGGGGCCAGAATGAGCAGGCTGTGGTCGTCAATTTAACCAGGACATCAGGGTACACTCTACACTTTTCGAAAGATACTCGGGGGACCTTTTATGAGCACAGAGACTCCGGACATCAGTTTCATCTCATAGGTGCCAATTTTTACAGCAGTATGTCCCCATCACTACACTGGGGTATTGGGATCTTAGCACACACACACTTACAGGGTAAGCATGCCCTGATGTTTTCACCAACTCCTCTTCCAGCAACAACTCAAACTTACCTTCTGGATACCCTAACATCCATCCATTCATCCACTTTCCAACACAGGGTCACGGGGGTCTGCTGGAGCCAATCCCAGCCAACACAGGGCACAAGGCAGGAACCAATCCCGGGCACGGTGCCAACCCACCGCAGATACCCTAACATGTTATCTGGAAAATAAACTGGTATTGAGTGTGGAACTGTGGTTCGTTGTGTCACCATGCCACCTAGTACTGGTATGTGCCTTGCACGGGCTAGCTTACAAAACAGGCACCAGTTAACCATGACCCTTTAATGGAAAATGGACAAAGTTTACATCCCAACCATGCACAGCGTTTATCTGATTACCTAATTTATCTCAAAGCACTTAAGCTACCTGTGTAAACTTCTTTAAAATAAAGGAAAAAGAACTGATAAAACTAAAGACGGCACTGACATTAGAAAAAAAATGCACAGTTAAAACTGTAAAGCACACTGGGGAAAAATCCACAATACAGCGTCAGCAAGTTCAAATGGGTTTCTTCCCACCATCCATAGACATGCAGATTAGGCGGACTGGCAATACGAAATTGGGCCGTTTGTGTGTGTATCCTGGGATGGACTGGCACCCTGTCTGGGGATTGTTCCTGCCTTGCTTCCAATACTTGCTGGGAAAGGCACCAGCTTCCCCGCTCAGTAAACAGGTTTGAAAAATGGATGGATAATAATAATAAAGCATTTATATAGCGCCTTTCCCATGCTCAAGGCACTTCAGAGTGATATCAGCAAATTAAAAATATTGCACATTTTAAGGAATAAGACAAAAAAAGAAAAATTAAATTACGACAAGCCGCGCTCAGAAAGGTACCGTGTATTATGCAAAAACAAATCTTTTCAAAAGTTTTCCCAGTGTTGGTGAACCAGGAAAACGGGCAGTCTGGCATCCCGAGAATTTGGGACAGGCTCGGCAGTTACTGCAGACCTTGCCACCAGGCTTTTCTTAAACGAACCTTTGGAAAATTAAATCTAGTCTTCCATATTCAGAAACTTTTTAGACCCATACATTTATAAAATTTAAAGGTAAAATTACGACTCCCGATACAATAAAAAAAAATCTTCCATTTTAAACCAAGAACTGCCAAGATTACACGTGCTAATTGGCGGCAGCGAGATTACCGCACCTCTTCAAATACTGAGCCGAAAGACGCACGAGTAAAGGAGTAGTATGCGCTTAATATAATCGAGATGTTGTAAAAATGAGCTTCATTGGAGGAAGATGCTCATGATTTACATTGCCTAAACATTTATATCAAATAAAGCGTTCACATTTTTTGGGGGGGGGGGGGGGGTGAAGGGGGGCACTAGGCAGGCTGCAGAGAAGGAAAAATACACTTTACTCATTCTTAGCGGTTTACGTATGAAAGCCGCCTGTCGTCACATATTTTCATTTGACTGTTCAAATTCATAACTAATCCTTGCATGCACCAAACGCGCCAGTTAATAGTACCCCAATTAGGAGAAACACAAACACACATGGCTGCAACTGGCCAAACCTGGGACAGGAAATCCCTCCCACGCCCGATCCGCATTGGCGGAGCCGAGAAAGCGGGCGCGCGAAAGACCTAAAAGAGAAAGGTTCATTGGCCTTTGGAGCTGTATGTTAGTTTTCCTTCTGGTTAGTCAACCCCACCCACAGGCAGATTCCCTTCTTTCTTTTCCTCCACCACCACCACCCCCCCCTTTTTTTCGGTACGAACCGATGCAGGGAAAAAAACGTTAAAATATGCATATCGCGTATTGAAAGAAATGACAAACACGCATTTTCCGTGAGCTTCGAAATCTATTAAAGAGAAAAATATGAAAAAGAATGCCCCGAAAGTACCAACCAAACCACTCCCCCTTCATCTTCTAACTCACCCGACCACAAGCGCCTCTTCGACTCAGATTGTGCGAAGCGTCTCTACCCGCGAACGAAGAGGCCTCTAGTGCCCTCCCCCTTTCTCTCTCTCTCTTTTTGTGTGTGCCGAACCGAAGAAGCTACGTCGCCAGGCGCGCGCCAAAAACACGTCGTTAAAGCGCATGCGCGCCACTCAGGCTCCTCTTCTCCTTCCCTCCCAACAATAATGGAGCCTCACAGTATAATGCGGGTTTGTGAGTGCATTGTGCAAAATCCAGTTACGTTTTCATGTCATAAAAAGCAACAGCGGAAATAAGTTTATACCTAATCGTTATGCAGGGTTGCGTTACCGCGCAACAAACGGTGCAAAGAGACGCGTTTCAAATATCAGTATTTGCCCATTTTGGGACACAAAGAGGGAATTTCAACGAGCATCTTTTGGGAATCGCACTCCTCGCGATTGCTCGATTTTTAAGTACCCGCGTCAGTTCACAGAAAGCAAAATTTACATTTGTGGTGAAGCGATAAAAGTGTAGAATGAAAAAGAAAATCACGCACACTAGGCTGGGCAACAAAAGAGGCCAGGCAGAGGATGCCCCCCTTCCACAGCAAAGGGACCCTCACAGGCCTGTGTCAGGCACGAAGCCCTATTTTTTTTACTTCAATTTATTAAAAGCTAGTAACATTCCATTTAAACAAGTCAAACTTAACAAAACTAAATACAATTCAAATCCCATCCTACTTAATAGGGATGAGTCACGCAGGCTGTTTGTAAGTGCCACAGTTCTCAGATCTGTCATTCAGGTTCTTTTAGTGGTGATTAACAACCACAATTTATTTTGACAGCCCAGAGCCTTGACTCCCTAAGAAGACAATAAAAAACTCCCAAAAATACCCTTGTAAGAAAAATAAAAATGGAAGAAATTGTGGGAAAGTCAGTTCAGAGACAGACCCCTTTTTAGGTAGTTTGGCTGTGCAGTGGGTGTCAAAACATGGGGTAAATGCAACACACAAAACAGAACACAAGTAATCCTCTTCACAGAGGTAGACAGCACATCTATCATGGCCACCTCAGGAATACAATAGTAATAGTACAAACTACAAAGCAAAATGCAAGAAAAGATATTGCTCACTAAATACACAACTATCGCATATGAGGGTACAAATTTATTCAGAGTCCTGGAGACCTCGGCCAATAAACTGCCTCCCCACTCCACTGGCCATTCCACAGATGAGTCAGTGCTGAGCCGGCCAATCTAATGAAGGTACCCCTTCTACCAGATGATTCCAGTGCTCCTCCATCAGAGATGACTTTTCCATTGGCAGGCAAACAACATGGCAGTGGCACCAAGTGCCACATGTGAGTACCAAGAAGAGAAACAGAGTAGGCAAGCATTAGAAACAGATTATAGATATCATATTACTTATATTTTAGTACTAATGACTAACCACAGAGATACAGTATCCACAGTTAATCAGCAGTTCTAGTCAGGGTCTGCTAAACTGAAGTTGTGAGTCCTCAGCTGGGATTTAAAAGCTGAGACTGAAGGAGTACCTCTTTACTTTAGCAGTTTATGGGTCCTGTAACTAAAAGATCGACCTCCCACTGTTATTTCATTAATCCTTGCAATAATAAGCAGGCCAGCATCTTGAGATCTTAATGTGCATTTTGGTTTGTAAGTCATGATAAGTTCAGATAAGTAAGCCACACCCTGGCCATTTAAGGCTTTATATGTTAAAAGGAAGATTTTTGAAATCTGCCCTAACCTTAACCGTATTTTCTTGATCTTGTAATAAGTCTTGCAGCAACATTTTGAATTAACTGAAAGCTATATAAACAGCAATTTGAACAGCCAGTGAAAACCGCATTGCAGTAGTCAATCCAACTAGAAATAAATGGATGAATTAATTTCTCAGTATCCTGCATATTTAGAAAATACTTTAACTTTCCAAAGTTTCTAAGATTGAAACATGTTTGGATAGTTTTGTAATGAAGGCTTTAAATGACATTCTAGTGACCAAGAAAACGCGTAGATTGCAGGCTGATTCGACAAAACTAATGGTGATTCCAGCTGAGTTAAATAATGAGAACATATTGTTGCAATCAGCATCATTCCCTCCAATAATTAACATTTCTGTTTTGTCTGTGTTCAAACACAAGTAGTCCTCATCCATCCAGTCCTTTAGCTCACTAACAATTGTAATTAAGGCCATCGGAGAAACATCTTGTGACGGATGGTCAGGGCCATTACCCAGCCAGGACGTTTGGGAGAACCTGTTTGGGGCAGTATTGTCACCAAGACGCTAGAGGGCTGCTCCCCTGGGTTGCTATGGCGCCATGGGTCCCTGCAGGGCATGCCAGGAGTTGCAGTTTGGAGCAGCCTTGTTGGGTTTTGTGGGGAGCTGCAGGTACAGCTGAGTCCTTTGTAGCACCGCTTCTGCCACACCCGGAAGTGCAGCTGGTCGAGGAACACCTGGAGTACTTCCTGGTGCACTATAAAATGGGCCGCCTCACCACCGGTTAGGGAGCCAGAGTCGAGAGGTGGAGGATAAAGCTTGCAAGGAGGAGTGGAGGCGACAGAAGAAGAGAGAGAAAGAAGAAAGGACTGTGTATTATATCTTTGGTACTTTGGACTGTGCTGTGTAGTGGGGAGCAAAAGAAAAACACTTCCCCACATAAATAAAGGTGTGCTATTGCGAAAGACTTGTGTCTCAGCCTGTCTGTGTCCAGGTTTGGGGAGCGGTATGCCCCCTGGTGGTCCACAGTCTAAAAAGACCAAATAATGAAAAGCAGAAAATCCAGTTGTTTATTTCTTCTGCCCTAGAAGATGACTTCTCACATCACTGATTTAAATGGCAGTTTGACAGTCCTCCAGGATAAAATATTCTCAATGATAAAAGGAAATGCAATCTCACCCAAACAATGTTGGGTCACTTCATACACCGACTTCTGGGGCAGATTAGATAAACATTTACATTTTCAGGCTTTCGTAATTACTGATAAAATGACCTGAATGGCTGGTCTGAGAACTCCAGTGATCACAACACGAGTTGTCTCTTTTAGCTTGGGCCTTTGTGACTGAGACAGAACTAAAAGGGTCCCTCTGTGTGAAAGTAATAAATAATAATAAATCACATATTAAAAGTTCTGTGGTGGGTTGGCACCCTGCCCGGGATTGTTTCCTGCCTTGTGCCCTGTGTTGGCTGGGATTGGCTCCAGCAGACCCCCATGACCCTGTGTTCGGATTCAGCGGGTTGGAAAATGGATGGATGGATATTAAAAGTTTGTCAAAGCAGTATTATTTTAGAAACCCCAAAAGGATTGATCTCTCAGCAAAATTAGGAACAGTATTCAACGAAAAACAGACCAAAAAACAATTGAACCGTAACTCAAACTAATTCCTCTGAGGTCAAATCTAGGGATGTAAAATGTATGATTTTTCACATATAAGCAAGGGCAGATCTACCATCAGGGTGTTCTAACAGGGGCCCAAGATGGCAAGGGGCCTTTTTCTCCACTTGATGAAATGACAGAGTATCCATGGTCCAAAATGATCTAAAACAATCAAGTATCAACGTGTAATTGACATGACAAAGGGGGAAATGCTGATGGAGTGATCGAGTCTTGCACCAAAATACCATTAAATGACTCAGTGTCCACAAGACGATTTTTTCAACGTGTGATCAACTGTCTGTTAGGGAGCTAAGTTACCCAGGGGCCCGTGGGGGTAGTCTTAATCTGGCCTCAGTTATAAGAAGGAGAAAATGTTATTTCTGGACAAATAGAATGCCATCCGCTTTTGAGATAAGTCTTTTCTAAGTATGGAGGAGAAATGTATTTGAGCAGATTTCAGGGGATTTTCATACTGAATGGTTTTAATAGTATCCTTCACCCCAAAGCGCTTTATTGATTAAACAATCAAGTATATGGATGCCACCAAAATGACCAAGAGATCAAGAAGTGACGAAGCAATCGAGTCTCATGCTATAATCAAGAGTGAGATATACCACACTACATTAAATAACCTGGTGTCCATATTTTTAAAAGTATGATCAACTCTCTGTTGGGGAGCTAGGGCACCCAAGGGCCTGTTGGGGTCTTCTTAACCTTGGGTATAACAATAAAAAAAATTTATTTTCTGGGCAAGTAGAATGCCATCTGTTTTGGAACTATGGAAGAGAAATATATTTTGCGCAGATTTCTACTTTTTTTTCATATTGAATGGCTTTAATTGTATCCTTCACCCTAAATTAATTTATCTATTATATGAGGGTAAGTCAATAATAATTTGCACTTTGTGATAATTTTGTTTGGGAAACCAGCATTGGTTTCCTTGTACACATGTGAAAACGCGGTTTGTCTGAGGTCACTGTGGTAAAGTCTCAACCTTGTTCAGTTTCTATTGTTGTTCTCTAAAAGTAAACATAAGAAATTTGACCAACAAGAGGAGATCGGTCCATTCAATTCTCACTCATTTATTAGCTAAGGCTTTCCTGATATCTCAGCCAGTCACTTCTTAAAGGTTATGAAGGTTTCAGCTTCAACTCCTTAGGCACTCTCCATTGGCATCAAAGTATCCATCCATCCATTTTCCAACCCGCTATATTCCTAACTACAGGGTCACGGGGGTCTGCTGGAGCCAATCCCAGCCAACACAGGGCACAAGGCAGGAACCAATCCCGGGCAGGGTGCCAACCCACCGCAGGACACACACAAACACACCCACACACCAAGCACACACTAGGGCCAATTTAGAATCGCCAATCCACCTAACCTGCATGTCTTTGGACTGTGGGAGGAAACCAGAGCACCCGGAGGAAACCCACGCAGACACGGGGAGAACATGCAAACTCCACGCAGGGAGGACCCGGGAAGTGAACCCAGGTCCCCAGATCTCCCAAATGCGAGGCAGCAGCGCTACCAACTGCGCCACCGTGCCACCCGGCATCAAAGTAAAGTATACAATATGAATTTAATGATATTCAAATATGATGGCACACTTCTTCATCCAAGCTATAACTGTTTCCCGTATAAATACTGTACTTTGAAATGACATTCTTTACTACACTACAGTAAGGCTTGTCTTGTTTCAACTTTGGCTCTGCTTCCAAGTGTTGAAGTTGTCTCCTTGGAAAATTTCAATTTAACTCAGACTACAAGCCTAATTTTGTTCAACTTACAAGTTTTAGCTTTATATTTTACTAGCAAGTAGCACCTGGCATTTCCCTAGTAAGTTGTTATAAGGCAAAACTACCTAACGTCTGTAAGTGGTGTGTCTTAAAGTGTGTCCTCCCAGAGACGAGTTAAATTATTTCAGGGCTCAATATCTGGGAGAAGGTTCTGTCCTTACAACTCATTGTAGTAAAAAGGGCCAAAGGTACCCCCCAGGTGTTTTTTTTTAAAGTGGACCCTCCCAGACATAAAGTAAATGCATTTATTTCAGGGCTCAATATCCAAGAAAACGCATTATCCTTAAAACTCATTGTGGCAAAAAGGAAACCCCTATCAAAGGTACCACAGGGTCAAAAATTTGGGATCCAAAGAAGTGTAGTGCATCTTCCTGAGAAAAGTGGGACATGTGTGCAAAATTTTGTTGAGATTGGAGCAAAGGTGTGAAATTATGTTTGTGTGTAAAGAACACATTGAAGTTTACATATTGGATTTTTGATTCTGGACTGCGCTATATAAAACTTGGATAATGTTAGTATTTTCAAGAAGACTAGGGGGCTTTGCCCCCTGCTCGCTTTGCTCCCCAACCTGCGGGCCGGTGCTACACGCAAGCCACTTTGTGTTTCTGCCACTCACATATGGGGATGCGGATGTACAATTTAAACAGATTGTTATTTTCATGGGAATTGTTACATATGCATAATAGAACTATTTTACATTACAGCAAGTAATTAACCATATGTTATTTTCATGGGAATTGTTACATATGCATAATAGAACTAACTATTTTACATTACAGCAAGTAATTAACCATATTAAAAAATAGTAAAATGTAATAATTTGAAAGTAAATTGTTTCATGTTGCATTCGAGTTTTTCATTGTGTTATATGATTTCATTCTGTTTGGCTTTGAAATTAACATGTAAATATTTTTTAAACTTACACTTTTACTGTAAAAGTTCAGTAAAAACTATTTTTTGAATTAAATTTTCATCAATATCGCATTGAATTTTGATTCTGTTTTTGGACTTACTTTGTGACAACACAACGTATAACTGCCCGTGAGAGAATTTCATTTCTTTCTCTTTAATAAATAAACCGACTTTTTCGAATGTTTGTCTCTGTGATTTGTTGTCTTTGCAAAATCTATTCTAACGGGAAACGGTTAATGTTTTAATACGAATGGCATATCAAGATCTCCTTTGTTGTGTAATGTTATCCGTGGAAGATCTACATACATTACCTTTCTTGGATACATCCTTCTTTCAACAGTAATTTGGCCGGTGGTAGACCAGACGGTGTTAACGGTTGTAGATATTCTTCGTTATATTGTAAGTTGATGTTTTCATCTTGGGCGGCACGGTGGCGCAGTGGTAGCACTGCTGCCTCGCAGTTAGGAGACCTGGGTTTGCTTCCCGGGTCCTCCCTGCGTGGAGTTTGCATGTTCTCCCCGTGTCTGCGTGGGTTTCCTCCGGGCGCTCCGGTTTCCTCCCACAGTCCAAAGACATGCAGGTTAGGTGGATTGGCGATTCTAAATTGTCCCTAGTGGGTGCTTGGTGTGTGGGTGGGTTTGTGTGTGTCCTGCAGTGGGCTGGCGCCCTGCCTGGGATTGGTTCCTGCCTTGCGCCCTGTGTTGGCTGGGACTGGCTCCAGCAGACCCCCGTGACCCTGTGTTCGGATTCAGCGGGTTGGAAAATGGATGGATGGATGTTTTCATCTTTCGCATCATCACCACCAACTGTTTCAGCATAGTCTATTGATACGTATTTAACCAATTTGCCGTGTAACCGATCAACAATTAATTAATTTGACTTTCTCCTTTCTCGGTGCTAGGATTGCCCGTGTACTCATGTCTTCTGTTGATAAACCTTTGGGATGAAATTCTTCAATAAGATTTGGACATAATAAGTCTTCTTTAATTGGGAACTTAAAGTGAGGAAAACGTAAAAATTTATAAAAGCTGAGAGAGCAGGAAATGTGTCTGTCAAAAGCATTCACACAATTGAGAGGTGAGAGGACCGTGTGCGTGTTTGAATATGGTTGAGAGGAGAGAGTGTCTTGAAACAATCTCATGTCAAAAGTCTCGTCTTGAGGGACTTGAAAAAATCTTCCAAAAAGTCTCGTCTTGTCGCAGGATTTTTTTTTTATATAATAGAGAGATATACAAAAGATTGCTTTAGCACATGAGCACTGTTTGTAGGGTAATATGATGTAGTGATTGGTTTCAAGTGGTATGGGTTTGTAAGCAATAAAACAAACAAGAGGACAGTAATTAGTCCATCTAGCTAGCTAGTTTCGCTAATAGCTAAGGCATCTGAATATGTTATCCAGATACTTCTTAAAAGTTGTGAAGGTTTCTGCTTCACCTCCATGATGTGGTAGTTTGTTCCAGATGTCCACAAGAAGTGCTTCCTGGCTTAAGTCCTAAAAGCACTTCTCCTTAATTTCCAAACCAGAGCATTCAGTGAGCAGCGTGTTTTGTGCTAAGTCATCATCAGGACAGTGTTCTTCTTTATGTAGGCCTCCAAGATGGACAGAGTAAAGCAGTCAATCATGTACAAGGAACCTCTCAAGTGTGGGAAAAGCATCCCAGACATCCCCACCTTGCTGAGGGCCCTCTATGCCTACAACTGCATCTACAGGACTCTGATAGACTACAGCAACTGCTCTGCTGAAAACTCTCTGTCGCTGCGTCTTCTTTCTGCCCATTTGAAAAAGCTAGGACAAGCGAGACACCTGCTGTTCTTAAAACATAGTACTACACAGATGTTATTCGGTTCATAAGGGAACATAGACTAGACGGGATTTTCAAACCAGACCTAAGGAAGCCAAAGACTTATCTACAGAGCCAGAGACAGGTTGGAACTGGGTAGTACCCTTCAGTCACCACAGCCATGCTGGTCTGGGAGAATGTAACCTCTGATGAATTCATCTAAAGACACATAGAAATGGTATTGATGGCCATCCAAGGGGGCTTGCAGCTCCCTTCATTCATACACAACAGTAAACTGTCCACAAACATTCATTGTCTGCGGTGCGTCCTGCAGGAGGAACCTCCACAGCCCCTCTTCTAGGAATACCCAGTTGCACAGTCTTTGCTGGATGCCCTGGAACAGAACTTAGAAAAGTCAGGACCCAGAGACAATTTCTTGCACCACTCGGTGCTCTACACACTATTCCTGGGCACCCATTCCCTCAAAGTCACCAAGTAGGCATGACACCTCAAGGTACCTGCTTCAACTCCATGTGTGGGTAGATTGGTTCCAGATTCCCAGAACTCTTTGAATAACACAATGGTTGTTTCAAAATATCTTAAATTGGGAAAAATTATTTGAGAGGGAATTGCTTAAAATTTGGCAACGAACAATGAATGGTGCTGTGAAGTTGCAGGGGTTTTAGCTGAATTTTAACACTGTCTTAATACTGTATATTTCAGGAATCTCAAATTTGCTTTCTTTTTATTTATATAGCTCTCTGATATTTGTTGGGGAAGGAGATTGTGTTTTTGTGGAACACTGTAAAAGCTCAGTAAAAACTATTTTTTGAATTAAATTTTCATCAATATCGCATTGAATTTTGATTCTGTTTTTGGACTTACTTTGTGACAACACAACGTATAACTGCCCGTGAGAGAATTTCATTTCTTTCTCTCTCAGAACTCTTTAAATAACACAATGGTTGTTTCAAAATATCTTAAATTGGTAAAAATTATTTGAGATTTGAGAGGGAATTGCTTAAAATTTGGCAACAAACAATGAATGTTGCTGTGAAGTTGCAGGGGTTTTAGCTGAATTTTAACACTGTCTTAATACTGTATATTTCAGGAATCTCAAATTTGCTTTCTTTTTATTTATATAGCTCTCTGATATTTGTTGGGGAAGGAGATTGTGTTTTCCTTTTAGTTTGATTTTTGTGTAATACAATTTCTGCATCATTGTACTGCTTAAGCCAGTGCATTTTGGATTTTTATTTTAGCCTGCTTTCTTATTTTCTAAATAACACAAACGTAACGAGAGCAGACAATTCAATCCATGTGTCACTTGTTTCTTAAGCTAACAGCTAATCTGCCCTAATATCTCAAGATACTTCGAGGTTGTCAAGGTTCCTGCTTCAACTCCATGTATGGGTAAGATTGGTTCCAGATTCCCAGAACTCTTTGAATAACACAATGGGTGTTTCATAATATGTTAAATTGTGGAAAATTATTTGAGACCTGAGAGAGAATTGTTTAAAATGTGTCAACAACCAATGAATGGTACTGTAAAGTTGTGGGGTCTTTAGCTGAATTTTGCTGCCATCTTAATACTGTATATTTCAGGAATCACAAGGTTCTTTCTTTTTATTTATATAGCTCTTTGATATTTGTTGGTGAAGGAGGTTATGTTTTACTTTTAGTCTGATTTTTTTATATTTGTGGAACACAATTTCTGCACCATTGTATTGCTTATCCAAGTGCACCTTGGATTTGTATGTGTTACCCTTTTTTTTTTTTTTTTTTTTTAAATAAAAATGCTAACATTGTTAAGCAGAAGGAGAATGATGTTCTTTTTTAATGATTTCTTCATTTTTTTTTTATTTTTTACACAAAAAACACAAGGCTAACATTTTGAATACTTATAAGTCATCAACTTAAATAACTGGGGTTTAGCCTTGGTGTCTGGTCTGTGATTCTTACCAGGGCGTTTTAGAACTCGATATAAACATTTTTTTAACTGTAAATATTTTAGTCGTACCGAGTTTTATGTTTATTATTCCACAAAGGCACAAACACAAGCAAAGTGAGCGCCATGGCCTGGATCTCCATGGCTTTGTTTTTTTGGACCAAACAAAGGCCAGTATCTTTTTAACTGTAAATATTTTAGTCGTACCGAGTTTTATGTTTATTATTCCACAAAGGCACAAACACAGGCAAAGTGAGCGCCATGGCCTGGATCTCCATGGCTTTGTTTTTTTGGACCAAACAAAGGCCAATATCGACTGTAAAGTCAATTTAAAAATGATCAAATGTTAAGCCATGGTATAAGTTTTGCATATGAAATCCTGTTTTTTTTTTTTTTTTTGTATTCTTACTTTTTAAACCGTTTGTCAATCTTCCAAGCACGTCTGGCATTTATATCACTATTGTGGCCTTCAGGAGTACAAAAGCAGCAGGTTTCATTTTTTTCAGTCGTACGCACCTAATTGCACATCCTCCGCAACAGGAGATTTCACAAACAATAGTACATTCAACTAGTGTACATATTCAGCATATTTTAGGGACTTCGCAGCTTCACGTTTAAATTAGTCGGTTCCTTGCTTCTAGTAAAAAGACGCCTCGTGATACTAAGGAACGCCGCCATGATTAGGCCTTGGAATTGATAAGGTTAATTTTTAAAGGCCAAGCAGGGCATATACTATTTTAAACTCTTTTATTTTTTTATACATGTTAACACAAATAAATATATATATATATATATATATATATATATATATATATATATATATATATATATTAGACTATTTCAGATTAGCTGTGTTTAAAAAAAGTAATAATAATATGAACATTTTCTCACGCAGTACACGCCGCTGCAACTCCACCCAACGCATTCTCCTCCTCTAACAGTGACGAATATGAAAATGATTGACAGATACTCGATTAGCCTCTTGCTCGTCTTCCTTTGTCGGAGAGGGTGGGGCTTAATGGAAAGGCCATGCACCCATTGGCTATTTCGTGAAAACGTGCCACTGGATTCGCTGAAATGTTTGATCCTTGCCTCCGGTGACGTATGACTTGGCGGGAGGAGTGGTCCAATAGTTTCACTCCATGGGCGGTACCGTGCCGGCCTACCTCGCCTTCCCTTAAAGCTTCGGGCGAACGGTTGGAAAGCCGTGTTCCTCTTTTCTTGGACATCGGGTTTGGACGCAGTGTTAAGCCAAACATGTCAAAATCGGAGGTGAGTTTTTTTTTTTTTTTTGACCTTTTTTAACTTTATTTTTTTGGAAGTGTTTTCGATGTTAATATAACTGAGTTTTTTTGTAAGCGATTTCATTAAGTGCATTGAGACTTAAGTTTTTTTTTTTAAAGAAAAAAAAAAAAACCAAATATCGTATCTTCCATTTCGTAAATTTCATCCCCGAATAGTATGTGCTTGAATCAAAGTGTGGCTTTTGGGCTTCTCATGCGACGGCTTTCGATGTGGTGTGTTTTTTAGGGGGGTTTGGGGTGGCGGCACATGCCGTTTTTATTCTTCGCAGACCCATTTTCTTTGTCCTTGTATAACAAATATGGCGTCTGACTGTAAAGGCCAGAGCGCGTGTGAGGAACACCACAGCCAGATGATGGATGTTGTTGATCCTATTATCTTCTAGAATGCGTATACGAAGATTTTTTTTTTTTTTTTTAATATTTGTCTTAAATTTTTTTTTTATGTAAGTTCATTAATGCACCATTTGTGACCTGATTTTTTTTTTTTTACCACGTGATTTCGGGAGCTACTATATTCTAGAATATTCCATGTCTTCTGAAATGCAGATGGATGCTAAAATTGATTAGCACCCTTTTGTTCCATACCCCACATATAGTGATTTGAGTACATTTTTTCCTCGCCTGTAAAAAAGCAGGCAGACGATCTCGATCTTTATTCTTGTGTCGGGGGGGATGGGATGGGGTCGGATCACGTGGCGTGACCTTCACCATCTGGCCTGTCTTATTCGCCGGCCAGTCCGTCTGTACCGCAGGTCGAATTCTTACGCAATAATTATTTTTTTAAACTTTTTTTTTTTCCTTTTCCTGTAGGCACCCCGCGAGCCCGAGCAACTCCGGAAGCTCTTCATCGGAGGCCTGAGTTTTGAAACTACTGATGAAAGTTTAAGGGCCCACTTTGAAAAATGGGGAACCCTCACAGACTGTGTTGTAAGTATTGTCTTCCAAACCCCATTTTTGTGGCTGCAGTTTTTCTTTTAACTGATTTTCTTAATTGATGGTAGTTTTGTGATGTAAATTTTAGTTTTAATTGACATGCCTATTTAAGACACCCGCCTTGTTTTTCCATGACACATAGCAACAGCTACAAAGCGAGCCAACACATGACTCGCTATCCTGTGTCCATTACATAGTATCTGGTCCCAATTATATTTACAGATACTGTTCAGTTCCTTCTATCTAACCTTACCAAAGTGTGTGCTTTCGACTACATGGGTTTATGCTAGATGGGTTTATTTCAGGTTTCATGCAGCTGTTTGAAGTGCTTTAGGTCTTTAAGTCTTGAATGCACTTCTCCCTCTGAAATTAGAGGAAGTTCTTTTGTAGTGTTGATTTGCTTGCTTAGGTCCACAAAACAGTTTGATGGTGCTCGTATGTGTGAAAAAAATTTTGGGGGAGTGGGAGCACCAACAATCTGTGAAGTTAAATATAAAGGAATCATCTGTGTATTCTGACGAGGAAGGTGATTGGTAGTTTGAGGCCCATGTTAACTGGTTAATTTAACATGCCGTTTTATTTGGCTGATCTTTAATGAAAAGCAGATTGGATGACTTAGGCACCAGTTGATGAAGTTCAACTGAAGAAGCGTCGGGAAAGAAAAGTTGCAGCCTTTGCAGTTCTCATGGCTCAGAGTTGGATAGTGTTGTTTAATATATACAACTTTGTCCCCAAGCCTATAGGTGAAATTCTTTCAATTTTGTTGAAACAGGTAATGCGGGACCCAAACACCAAGCGTTCCAGAGGGTTTGGCTTTGTCACGTACTCTGGTGTAACAGAAGTTGATGCTGCAATGGATGCACGGCCGCACAAAGTTGATGGCAGAGTTGTAGAACCAAAGAGAGCAGTTTCCCGAGAGGTTTGTTTTCTTTTTTTTTTTTTTTTTTTTTTGCTAACCAGTATGTCCTGTTTCTCTCAGACAATGGTAACATATTTTTTTCCTTCTCTGCAGGATTCCACAAGGCCTGGTGCTCATTTGACTGTCAAAAAGATATTTGTTGGTGGTATCAAAGAAGATACAGAGGAGCACCATCTGAGAGACTACTTCGAGCAGTATGGCAAGATTGAAGTAATTGAGATAATGACTGACAGGGGCAGTGGAAAAAAGAGGGGCTTTGCTTTTGTTACCTTTGATGACCATGATTCAGTGGACAAAATAGTCAGTAAGTATTGGGTGTGCTAAACTGTTGGTCTACAAATTGGTCTGTCTGCAAGTTGTATTAAATTTTTTTTCCCCCCGTCTCCCATAGTTCAGAAGTACCACACGGTAAATGGCCATAACTGTGAAGTCCGAAAAGCACTGTCAAAACAGGAAATGGCAAGTTCAGGTAAGTTGTTGGCACTTTTTTTTTTTTTTTTTTTTTCTTCCCCACCTAGTATCCAGTATATTAAACATATAATCCCTTGTAGGGCGAGGAGGTGGCGGCAGTGGAAACTTCAGCCGCGGCGGCGGTAGTGGTGGTGGAGGAGGTGGTGGAGGATTTGGAGGTAATGATTTTGCCCGTGGTGAGAACTTCGGTGGCCGTGGTATGTGGACAAGCACCACACTTATTGAATTTTTAATGTGACCCTTTAACATTGTGTAAAGTTTTTTTTTTTTTTGTGTGTGTGTGTGTGTTTTAAATTGTAGGTGGTTTTGGAGGTGGAAGAGGTGGTGGATATGGTGGAGGTGGTGATGGTGGCTACAATGGCTTCGGAGATGGTGAGTTTCACTTGCAGGGTTTGTGTAAAGTGGGGTGGGTTTGTTTCAACTGACTTGCCTTGAACTTTTTTTTTTTCCCCCCCCAAATTTCTTGCAGGTGGATATGGTGGTGGTGGCGGCGGTGGTCCTGGCTATGGAAGTGGCAATCGTGGTTATGGTGGTCAGGGTTATGGAAACCAGGGAGGTGGATACGGAGGCAGCGGTGGTGGATATGATGGCTATAATAATGGTGGTGGTGGCGGAGGAGGAGGAGGAAACTTTGGAGGAGGTATATATATATATTTTTTAATATGTCCTTCATGCTCAATGTGGGTTTTATTTGTTGTATCTATTTCAGAGCATTATGGTAATCTCATTGTATGTGCCTTTTTAATACTGTAGGAAATTTTGGAAGCAACTACAATGATTTTGGCAACTATAACACTCAGTCCTCTTCAAGTTATGGTCCTATGAAGGGTGGCAACTTTGGAAGGAATTCTGGTGGCCCATATGGAGGTTAGTTTGATGTCCAAGTTTTGTTAAAGGTTTTATACAACAAGCTGGTTTCATTAACTCGTTTTGGTTTTTTTTTTAAGGTGGCTATGGTGGTGGAGGCAGCAGTGGCTCTGGTAGTGGAGGTTATGGTGGCAGTGGTGGGAGAAGGTTTTAAACATGCAAGGTAAAAGTAGTGTAAATACTACCTATTGTAAATGCTAAACCCTAATGAAAATAGTTATCCATAGTTCCAAAGGACTTAAGTAAGCCTGTATAGTTAATGGTGTATTAAGGGTACCTGCTGTTTCATCTTGGAATGTTTGATGGGGGGGGCGGGCCGGGGCATTTGTTTTGTATAGAGGTGTTTTAGTTAAGTTCAGTACCCAGTTTAACAATGTTGTTCCATATTATTCAACAGGAATCAGTACTTAGAGAGGAGCCAGAGAAGTGACAGGGAAGCTGCAGGTTACATCCTAGATCTGCTCAGCCAAGCACAGTCGTGGCAGCCTTAACAGTTGCTACATGAAGAGAGGAAATTGTACTATAAGTGTGTAGCAATCATGTGACTGGGGGAGGGGGGGTTATGATATTCTGTGTTTTTAATACTGTCCATGCAGGATATTTTTGTAGTTGCTATTGTTTCTGTGAAAATGTAAAGCATTCCAATAAGGTTTTATGTAGATTTAATTTTGTTTATAGCACCATTTATGGTGTTTTTACGTGTAACAATGGCAAATCAAGCTGAAATAAACCATCTTCATTTTTAAGTATTGTTCAGTTTTAGTTCTTTAATTTTTCTTTGGAATATTAGTCTTAGTGTGTAGTGGAAGGCTTCCAGTATTGAATTAAACATTGAATGTATTAAAACTGGAGCTGAGAATTTGAATAGATTTGTACAAGACAGGCAAGCAGTGTAGTTCTTTGTGTCCAGCACCTTTTCTGTAAACCTGCAATTTTAAGCTTGCAAGTGGAGTTTGTGAGAACCCCATAAATTTTTATGAAAAATTGCTTTTTTTTTTTACGCATCTACTTGCATCTCTTGTAGAAATCTATTCCCATGTTTAAACTGGGTTTCTCTTTTGGACCAGCAGATGAGATGGGACCAGTTTATATTAATTGGTCTTCGCTGGTGCCAGTTTTCTGTCCTTTTGTAGAAACCCTGTCCCGTTTTTTAAGGGCTTTTGTAATACTGGACCATTATGGCTCCTTCAAGTTTTGCATGTCATTTTAAGCTTGTTTGTAAAGTAGTTGCAGCTACAACTTTCTGAAAACATGGTTTTGCCAATAGCAACTTGAGTGTTTTATGGGTAGCAACCCAGCAGCTGACGTCCCAGATTTTTCCAAGTGGAATTTCTTAAAGCTGCTGCACCAGAAACCACTGAACTGTTATTTTTGAATACTGCTCGTCATTAGCCCTCTTGCACAGGAAGGCTATAGAAGGCTTAGAGTTGCAACAAAGAGGTGTGCACGGAAGAGGCTAGCATATGCAGTAACTCAGGCTAGCACATGGAGCCAGCTGAGGGAGAGAAGTAGCACAAGTCGACGGAAGGAACCAGTGAAGCAGGGGACAGTCTTGAGTACAGAACCTTGCGCTAATCAGACTAGCGGTCAGGAGCTTCGAATGAGGGTATTTTAATACCATTCTGCTAGGTAAGAAGAGTTTACATTTTTATTTACCCCAACAGTTACAATTTCTTAAAGAATCGTTTGTTCTCCAGCTTAATCTTGTGTTCATATTCAGTGTGCTCACTGTAATGCAGTAAACCAGTATTTTGGAGCAAGTTTAATGCATGTATTTTTTTAATGGGTTCTCGGCACATCTAGATTGGCTTTGGTGCCTAAAGAGCATTTGCTTTTGTGTCTTAATCTTATTTGTACAGCATGTTTTAAGTAGTTTTAATATGAAATACTGAGTTTGTTTTGCTTTTTGCAGGTGAGGATTGCCCTGATGAGCCAATGTCCGTTTTGAGGTCCTATAGCGGAGACCAGTTGGATGTCCTACTGGGGGGCATGTAAAAGTACGTAATGCCATAACTTGAAGTTTCTTTACGTAAAGACCTGTAGACACCTTGGATAAATGTTATAGTTGAGTAAAATGTTAGGACCTGGGGAATATTTTTTTTTTTTTTTTTTTTTAGTTTAAATGAAAAGGGTTGGCCTGATTGATGTTTTTATGGTTGGATGGTATTGTCACATTTCCGGTTTGTTATAATATAGAAATGCAATTAAATGTGGCTTTTTTTTTTTTTTCTCCCCTCTCTAGGTGAGATCACTTGGAGGATATAACGTATATATTTTTTTACAATTTTATTTTTTTAATAAAGCTTTTTAAACTCAAGTCAAGGTGTTTGTGTTGTTTTTTTTTTTTATTAGGTGGTGGGAATTGAGTTATAACCATAGCCTTGAATGCTTTTTGTGATTTTTAGGGCTTTCAACTTGATGCTGCTCACTAATTTACTTGTGGATCCAAGTACTCCAGTGTGACTGAATTTCAAGAGACCTGTGTTGTGTGATCGAATGCACTTTCATCTTTGCATTTGTATGTTAACATCCAGAGCATTTAAGGGTGTGCTTTTGAATTAACTCGAACCAGGAGTTTAGAAGTGCTCGGCTCCAGTAATTTATTAAATAGTATGAATTGATAACTTTTTATTCTTTTTGAATTGCAACACTGAATAGATGTAAATAGCATTGTGCTGTTTCTTGAGCTGCTGAACCAATTGGTTTTGTACCTTAACTGTGGCATCTAGCAGCATCAATGTCTAACACAGGAGCAAGTCTTTGTAAAGAGAGAATCGTCCACTCTAGTAATGTGGCATTGGTTCAGGGCTGACAGCTTGCACCACCTCGGACAGCATTGGCAATTTGCCATCCTCAGTTTTGTTAATTGCACAATTACCATTGTGTTTTGGTGGCTTTTTTCTGCGTGTCAGGTTGGGAAGCATGCACTGATAGTTTGCACAGAATGAAATGACTTGGGGCTCCTGGTTGGCAATAACACAACCACCACCCCACCCCCCAAGGGCAGACATGTACTCCAATCCCTCCTTCCAGAAATGACCCTTTGTCTGCTGTAACCAGATCCAGCTCCTCGACAATGAAGATCCTGCAAGCCAGGTCACCCTCTTGGATGAATCATGGTGCTGTAACTGACCCTTATTCACAATGTAGGTCATGAGTCTCATTTGGGACTTCATGAGCAACAGTCACACCAGTGGTACCCATAGATTCTGTGAAGAGACAGTGTTGGAGTACAGTCTTCATCTGTGGTCACTAGATAGCGTCCATGGCTCACAAACTTGGAGCACCAGGACACTAAAGATTCAGACATTTTGCAGATGTAACGAGAGCAACACACCCCTTTTAAATTGACTTCATAACCTTGCATGCTCTCCCATCCATCCATTGTCTCCCGCTTATCCGAGGTTGGGTCGCGGGGGCAGCAGCTTGAGCAGAGATGCCCAGACTTCCCTCTCCCCGGCCACTTCTAGCTCTTCCGGGAGAATCCCAAGGCGTTCCCAGGCCAGTCGAGAGACATAGTCCCTCCAACGTGTCCTGGGTCTTCCCCGGGGCCTCCTCCCGGTTAGATGTGCCCGGAACACCTCACCAGGGAGGCGTCCAGGAGGCACCCTGATCAGATGCCCGAGCAACCTTATCTCCTCGATGCGGATGACTGAGCTTCTCACCCTATCTTTAAGGGAGAGCCCAGACACCCTGTGGAGGAAACTCATTTCAGCCGCTTGTATTCGCAATCTCGTTCTTTCGGTCACTACCCATAGCTCATGACCATAGGTGAGGGTAGGAACATAGATCGACCGGTAAATTGAGAGCTTCGCATTGCGGCTCAGCTCCTTTTTCACCACAACAACCCGATGCAACGCCCGCATTACTGCGGATGCCGCACCGATCCGCCTGTCGATCTCGCGCTCCATTCTTCCCTCACTTGTGAACAAGACCCCGAGATACTTGAACTCCTCCACTTGGGGCAGGATCTCGCTACCAACCCTAAGAGGGCACTCCACCCTTTTCCGGCTGAGGACCATGGTCTCGGATTTGGAGGTGCTGATTCTCGTTCCAGCCGCTTCACACTCGGCTGCGAACCAATCCGGAGAGAGCTGAAGATCACGGCCTCATGAAGCAAACAGGACAACATCATCTGCAAAAAGCAGTGACCCAATCCCGAGTCCACCAAACCGGACCCCCTCAACGCCCTGGCTGCGCCTAGAAATTCTGTCCATAAAAGTTATGAACAGAATCGGTGACAAAGGGCAGCCCTGGCGGAGTCCAACCCTCACTGGAAACGGGTTCGACTTACTGCCGGCAATGCGGACCAGGCTCTGGCAACGATCGTACAGGGACCGAACAGCCCTTATCAGGGGGTCTGGTACCCCATACTCCCGGAGTACCCCCCACAGAATTCCCCAAGGGACACGGTCGAACGCCTTTTCCAAGTCCACAAAACACATGTAGACTGGTTGGGCAAACTCCCATGCACCCTCCAGGACCCTGCTAAGGGTGTAGAGCTGGTCCACTACCAGGACGAAAACCACACTGTTCCTCCTGAACCCGAGGCTCGACTATCCGACGGACCCTCCTCTCCAGGACCCCCGAATAGACTTTTCCAGGGAGGCTGAGGAGTGTGATTCCTCTGTAGTTGGAACACATCCTCTGGTCCCCTTTCTTAAAGAGGGGGACCACCACCCCGGTCTGCCAATCCAGAGGCACTGTCCCTGATATCCATGCGATGTTGCAGAGGCGTGTCAACCAAGACAGTCCTACAACATCCAGAGCCTTGAGGAACTCCGGGCGTATCTCATCCACCCCCGGGGCCCTGCCACCAAGGAGTTTTTTGACCACCTTGGTGACCTCAGTCCCAGAGATGGGGGAGCCCACATCTGAGTCCCCAGGCTCTGCTTTCTCATTGGAAGGCATGTTAATGGGATTGAGGAGGTCTTCGAAGTTCTCCCCCCACCGACCCACAACGTCCCGAGTCGAGGTCAGCAGCGCACCATCCCCACCATATACAGTGTTGACACTGCACTGCTTCCCCTTCCTGAGACGCCGGATGGTGGACCAGAATCTCCTCGAAGCCGTCCAAAAGTCGTTCTCCATGGCCTCCCCAAACTCCTCCCACGCCCGAGTTTTTGCCTCAGCAACCACCGAAGCCGCATTCCGCTTGGCCTGCCGGTACCTATCAGCTGCCTCCAGAGTCCCACAGGACAAAAGGGACCGGTAGGACTCCTTCTTCAGCTTGACGGCATCCTTCACCGCCGGTGTCCACCAACGGGTTCGGGGATTGCCGCCACGACAGGCACCGACCACCTTACGGCCACAGCTCCGGTCAGCTGCCTCAACAATAGAGGCACGGAACATGGCCCATTCGGACTCAATGTCCCCCACCTCCCTCGGGATGTGGTCGAAGTTCTGCCGGAGGTGGGAGTTGAAGCTACTTCTGACAGGGGGCTCTGCCAGACGTTCCCAGCAGACCCTCACAACACGTTTGGGCCTACCATGCCTGACCGGCATCCTCCCCCACCATCGGAGCCAACTCACCACCAGGTGGTGATCAGTTGACAGCTCCGCCCCTCTCTTCACCCGAGTGTCCAAGACATGTGGCCGCAAGTCCGACGACACGACCTCAAAGTCGATCATCGAACTGAGACCTAGGGTGTCCTGGTGCCAAGTGCACATATGAACACCCCTATGCTTGAACATGGTGTTCGTTATGGACAATCCGTGACGAGCACAGAAGTCCAATAACAAAACACCGCTCGGGTTCAGATCGGGGGGCCATTCCTCCCAATCACGCCCTTCCAGGTCTCACTGTCATTGCCCACGTGAGCATTGAAGTCTCCCAGCAGTACGAGGGAGTCCCCAGAAGGTATGCCCTCTAGCACCCCCTCCAGGGACTCCAAAAAGGGTGGGTACTCTGAACTGCTGTACGGTGCATACGCACAAACAACAGTTAGGACCCGTTCCCCCACCCAAAGGCGAAGGGAGGCTACCCTCTCGTCCACCGGGGTAAACCCCAATGTACAGGCTCCAAGTCGGGGGGCAATAAGTATACCCACACCCGCTCGGCGCCTCTCACCAGGGGCAACTCCAGAGTGGTAGAGAGTCCAGCCCCTCTCAAGGAGATTGGTTCCAGAGTCCAAGCTGTGCGTCGAGGTGAGCCCGACTATATCTAGCCGGAACCTCTCAACTTCGCGCACAAGCTCAGGCTCCTTCCCCTTCAGAGAGGTGACATTCCACGTCCCAAGAGCCAGCTTCTGTAGCCGAGGATCGGACCGCCAAGGTCCCCGCCTTCGGCCACCACCCAACTCACACTGCACCCAACCTCCTTGGCCCCTCCCATAGGTGGTGAGCCCATGGGAAGGGGGACCCACGTTGCCTCTTCAGGCTGTGCCCGGCCGAGCCCCATGGGTGCAGGCCCGGCCACCAGGCGCTCGCCATCGAGCCCCACCTCCAGGCCTGGCTCCAGAGTGGGGCCCCGGTGACCCGCGTCCGGGCGAGGGAAAACGCCGTCCAAAATTGTTTTCCATCATAGGAGGTTTGTTTAACCGCTCTTTGTCTCATCCCTCACCTAGGACCAGTTTGCCTTGGGTGGCCCTACCAGGGGCATAAGGCCCTGGACAACAGAGCTCCTAGGATCATTGGGACACGCAAACCCCTCCACCACGATAAGGTGGCGGTTAAAGGAGGGGTCTCCCATCTCCTGATTTCATAGTCGCAGGGGCTATGGTGGCATGGCAGTAGTGCTGCTCTCTCGGTAAGGGAGCCCCCAGGTGTACGTTCAGTGTTGAACTTATGGCAGGTGTGATGAGGCTCCAAAATGTTGAATGTATGAATGTGTATTGTGGTGGTTTAACTGGGTTTATGAGCTGGTGGTCGGAAATGCAAATACAGAATTCAATGGATGTTGTTCTGATGGAGAGAGTACTCCTGCAGTAAAGAAAACCTTATCTGATGTACCAAACTCCCAGTTCCTAGCCTTTTTTTTTTTCCCCTGCATAACCAATCACCACACAAATGTTTTTGTGAAAGTAAAACTAGCTATAAACTTGGAACGTGGAGTGTTTGGAACTTTGAAAAATCTTCGTTATACATGTTTTAATTATGCCATCTGTTCAGGTTTGCTCCCATGCCAGAAAACATTGCACAAGACGAAGAATTCCTGAGTGGGGAGCCAGCCCATCACCACCAGTACACTTCTATGCTCTTCAGGCATCCTCACATTTTCAAAGATTACATTATACAGTCTGGTTAAAAACTCCACTGCCATCTCCCATAAACACCTCCATGCTTCCACAGGTATGTCCTCTGGACCAACAGCCTTTCCATTCTGTTGGGGGTGCACTGGATGAAGTGATGGACAGAGAGTGGTGATTGGAGTGAATTTCAATGGAGATGTTGGTGAAGGGAACAGAGGTGATAAGTAGGTATGGTGAGAGGAATGAAGAAGGTCAGAGGATAGTGGATTTTGCCAAAAGGATGGACATGGCTGTGTTGAATACGTATTTTAAGAAGAGGGTGGGACATTGGGTGACATACAAGAGTGGAGGAAGATGCACACAGGTAGAAGATATCCTATGCAGAAGTGTCAATCTGAAGGAGATTGAAGACTGCAATGTGGTGGCAGGAGAAAGTGTATTTAAGCAGCATAGGATGGTGGTCTGCAGGATGACCTTGGAGATCAAGAAGAGGAAGAGAGTGAGGGCAGAGCCAAGGATCAAATGGTGGAAGTTGAAAAAGGAAGACTACCAGGTTGAGTTCAGGGAGGAGGTAAGTTGAGGTTTATAAGACCACTGATGAAGTCTGGAGCTGTGATACGGGTAGAAATGAGTGTTGAGATGGACGTGTGGAGTTTAAAAGGACAAAATCAGAAATGAGACAATCAGAGGTGCAACAAAAGTGGGAGAGAAATCTAAGAGAGGACAGGAAAGGAAGCTGACGAGGAGAGCCGATGAATAGGAGGGCATGACATCCATATGACCTAGAAGTATTTCTATCGGGCATTGGCCCTGGCACCAGAAGTGCTCCCGGGTCCTCAATAAAAGGGGATGCCCTCCCTTATGCAGGTGAGTCAGAGCTAAGAAGATGTGGAGGAACACTCACCTGAAGGGGGGCAGCGTGTGGTGAGAAGAGAGTGTTGTGTGTTTGTGTTTGTCCTGCTGTGACGCTATTATAGTTAATAAAAAAAAAATCCTTTATTTGAACCCGGGACTGGTTTGGGGCCCGCTGACACCCCTGGTTCCATTACAGTCTTTCTGTGATGATGATCTGACAACATGAAGGCATCGAGTCCAAGAGGACACATTTTCTTTAATATTTTAAGCAAGATTACAATTTTATTTCAGTCGTTCACAGGTACAAAATAATAAAATGAAACCGAAGCCAGTTTGGGCCCCCAACGTGCTCAGACTTTAGAGAGACCCCCTTTATCGAGCTTTTTGTCGCCAGCTAAGACTCTTCCAGGTCTCACTTGGGGTCTTTCCACCCATTCGTCCTTCCAAAAGGCTCCTAATTACTTGCCTGCACTGCGCTCTCTCTTTTGAGACCTCCACTGATTTTCGGTGGGGGGTATGTGAGGGTCATGGCAAACCTGTCACCCTGCGCCTCTGGAGGTATCCCACTGTAGATTGTGAGGTGAGTTTCAGCTCCTTATCTCGTCCTCTTTTTTTTTAGCTGCTTCTTCTATTCAGACGGCGTGACGTTTGCTGCTCGCTCTTTGACTCCATTCCCCCCTCGGCCACCAACGTGCCAGTGGCTGCCACACTAGCCCAAATCGGTCCACTGCCATGTTTAATACTCAGAGACATGGTCTTCTCCCGCACTTCGGCCCCCCCTTTTTCTCCAAAGACACCTTTGTAGGTGGTGGCCATGAAGTTCTATCGTGACCTCATCAGGCCACAGGACTCGTTTCCCGAATGCGTCAGACATATTTTGATGTTCAGGTGGTGAGGTCACAGGAAAGGTTTTCACCTGCTGACTCTACCATGGAGGTCCTATGTGTTGAGGTGTCACCGCACAGTCGAACAGTGGACCACCATTCCAGGGTAGGCTAAATCTTCCTGAAGGTCCTTTGCCATCAAACGTTGGTTTTTATTTGCTTTTCTAGCAATCTAGAGAACTGTTGGTCTTCCAGACCCCAAATCGACTTGGTGGCAGAGAATTAAATGGGTCACATAACTTTACAGATTGTCCTACCCTCCTCGCCCAAACCCTTATCTTAACCCCTCTTTCCTTCCTGCTTCTATTCCTAATCTTAAGGAGTCCTTTCCTCTTTCAACCCTTACCCTAATTTTCCTCCATCCCTAATATTTATCCATCCATTATCCAACTCGCTATATCCTAACTACAGGGTCATGGGGGTGTGCTGGAGCCAACACAGGGCGCAAGGCAGGAAACAAACCCCGGGCAGGGCGCCAGACTACCACAGGGCACACACACACCCACACACCAAGCACACACTAGGGCCAATTTAGAATCGCCAATCCACCTAACCTGCATGTCTTTGGACTGTGGGAGGAAACCAGTGGCGGCTGCTAGCTTTTGAAACAGGGGAAGCTCATATTAGGCCTTCATCATAAAATTCATTATGTTATTTGTACGTAAATTCTGCCCTCCGTTCCTTTTGCAGAAAATGGTCTGTGACCCTGTCGTACCAATTGGCCGTCTTTTCCAGGGAATTAACCAGTTTCCTTTCAATGCCCAGGAGAGCAAGGTTGCTCAAATGATCTTGGCCCATCGTGTTGCTGGTGTATGAACTGACCTGTTTTAAACAGGAGAAGCTCCTCTCTACACCTGCTGATGTAGCGCCAATTGTTGCCACTAACGACAACAGCTTGTATAGCTGAGGCATTGCACTATCCAACTCCATGTCTTTAAAAAACACCAAGAAATCACACAGCTTACCCCTGCACCCCTGTAAGTCATGATCTGAATATAGTACTTGAAGTTCAGATCTCAGTCTCCCTGAGTCAAAGAAATGGCCATAACTTTTCAGCACACTCTCAAATGCTGTCAATCAAAAAAGGGGTTCCGCCCTTTAAACAGCTCCTCCAATCATCATGCAGCAGCCCAGCGTCCTGGCCCGCCCACTGCTCCATTCACTCCCAGAGAAGCTGAGCTTCCCTGGAAGTGACGATTTTGGTGCATTTATCCAATTAGCGTCCAGCTTTTCTGCAGTGAAAAAAGCTCCTCTGTGCCTGCCCATATGAAGCTGGGCTTCAGGAGGGTTTAACGCGCTGTGCTGCACGGAAATGTATGACAAGAAAATCGCGTCAAACAATCTACAATAAATACCTGATTCTGAACGAGCTAGTCATGAAGTTGAACGCGTTCTAGCGCACTTTTATTAAAACCAATATAAATACGACAGTGCATATATGAGCATTTATTTTCTGACAAAGCAGAGGAAGCGGAGCTTCCCTTGTAGTCTTCGAGCAGTCGCCACTGGAGGAAACCAACACAGACACGGGGAGAACATGCAAGCTCCACGCAGGGAGGACCCGGGAAGCGAACCACAGGTCTCCTAACTGCGAGGCAGCAGTGCTACCCACTGCGCCACCGTGCTGCCCCCACCATAATCCTCTTTAACAAACCCCTGTGTGCGTCCAGTGTCCGTGTGTGCGACACTTCAAAGGCCGCCTGACGCGTCACACAAGACAGAGAGGGCGGGACCAATAAAATATCGCGCGGCCGATCCAATCGGATTTCGGTAAATGAGGTAAGACCTAAAAAATAATGCACGAAAAATCCAATCGGGTACTGAGACGCGGAGACCAGCTTCCCTAAAGAGGTGGGATTAGTGTTTATTGTTGTGCAAGTGTTCACTCTGAGGATGTCAGATTTGCGATTAACAAACTTGGCCCGGTAAAGTGTCAAATGTCAGTCGTTGAAGGGCTTTTCCTAAATATACGAATTTTCATGATATTACAATAGGATGACTTTTAAAAGTAGATTTATTTTCGCGCACATAAAATCCGTTGCTGGGGAGACGTTACACATAAAATAATCAGCTGCACGCCAGCACAGATTAAAATACTTGCTGGAGAGACGTACTACTGTGACAGAAAATTAAAGGCACACAATACAGCGACGCATATTACAGCCACATACAAGCCAGTATTACTGTAACAGATAATAGACGGTCCCTTGCCATTTAATACAGAGTCTATATTATAGACTGTTCCTACTAATGTTTATGCACTACTGTTCTAGCGCCCATTATTGTAACGGGCTTAATGTCTAGTATTTAATAAAAATATAACCTTAAGACACTCACTTGGATCCCCAAGGTTAATAATTGTTCCTTGAGGTCTAATCTTTTAACCCTGGTGCCCCCCCCCCCCCCCACCCCACCCCCTTTTTTAAATATTTATTTATTAATTAGTACCTGGATTAAGACTTTATAAAGTATTTTTAATGCTCTCTGTTTGTACTTTTATGTACCCTGTGGTAAGCCAGACCCCCAGTACACAGCAGACATGACACCAAATGTCCAAAGCGCACACGTTTATTAGTCCGTCAGTCAGTCATTTTCCAACCCGTTATATCCTGTCATGGGGGTCTGCTGGAGACAATCCCAGTCAACACAGGGCGCAAGGCAGGGCACACACACCAAGCACACAATTTAGGATCACCAGTGCACCTAACCTGCATGTCTTTGGACTGTGGGAGAAAACCCACGCAGACACGGGGAGAATATGGTCTCCGTACTGTGCCACCGTGCCGCCCATCACGTTTATTACAGTCTTCAATATTACACGGCACCTCACAATGCCCTAATCAACCAACTCAATCCCTTCAGTCTCTCTGTACTTCTGCCGCCTTTACTCCTCTCCTCCCAAGCTCCATCTTCTTCCTCCCGACTCGTCTGCCTCTTTAATAACAACCCGGGATGTGCTCCAGGTGCTCTGTTATGATCTTCCGGCGGCACTTCCTGGTGTGGCGGAAGTGCCACATGAGCACCCGGAAGCACTCTGGGTGTCCCTGGAATTCCTTCCAGCAGTGTTACCAAGTGTGGCAGAAGTGCTGCCATCCAGGGCTTCACAATCCTTCTTGGGGGCCCCCAAAACAAATTGTCCGAGTGAGCAATTGTCATATATACTTAAATATACTACAGCATTATTTGTCCCAATCAGGCCTGGCCTTAGGCATAGGCGAAGTAGGCGACCGCCTAGGGCCCCGTCGTCTGGGGGGCCCCGGATCGACTCCTTGGTCTAATTTTCACGCATTTCACAGAGCTTCCAGGGGGGCTCTGCCCCCCTCACGGGGCCCCTGGACCCCCCTTTCACCTAGGGCCCCATAATACCTAAGACCGGGCCTGCCCACAGGGTTGAGCTTCCAAGCTCTGATCCCCGTGGAACCCCACGCAGACCAGGGTGGCTGCCCTCTCGTGGTCCAAGGGAGGTATGGTCTCTCTCCCGGTCCTTCCAGGTGTCCCGGCTGGGCATAACCCCTAGTCGTCCGCCACAACCACAATTTTACAAGTAGGAGTGTCAAGCTACAGTACATGATCAGAGATCTGATTATGAAAGTTTTATTAATAACTAGGGGGCTCCGCCCAGTGGTGTAGCGTAGTGGGGCGGCAGGGGTGGCCCGCCCCGGGCAGCACTTTTAGGGGGCGGCAAAATTTCACAATAAATAATAATAATATCTTGTAAAAATTTGAACCATACCTAAATAAGGGGACAGCGGAATTTTCCTCCGCCCCGGGCGGCAGACACCCACGCTACGCTACTGGCTCTGCCCCCTGCTTGCTGCGCTCGCCAACCCCCAGGCGGGTGCTACACGCTAGTCACTCGTGAATGTGGAAGCGGATGTACAATTTAAACAGATTGTTATTTTCATGGGAATTGTTACATATGCATAATAGAAGTAACTATTTTACATTACAGCGAGTAATTAACCATAGTAAAAAAATAGTAAAATGTAATAAATTGAAAGGAAATTATGTTTCATGTTGCGTTAGACGTATTTGTTGCGTTACTTGTTTTCATTCTCTTTGGCTGTGAAATTAATACGCAAATACTTTTTAAACTTTTACTGTAAAACCTCAGTAAAAACAATTTTTTGAATTAAATTTTTGTCAGTATTACATTGAATTTGATTCCGTGTTTGGACTCACATCGTGACAACGCAACGTATAACTGGCCGTGAGTGAATATCATTTCTTTGTCTCTAATAAATAAACCGACTTTTTTGAATGTTTGTTCCTGTGATTTGTTAATTGTCATAACAAAAGCTATTCTCATAACTGTAAACGTTTTAATTCGACTGGCATATCAAGATCTCCTTTGGTGTCTAATGTTAGATGTACTACATTACCTTTCTTGTCACCTGTTTAAAATTTACGTGTCATAATTGTTCAACCAATTTTGAATACAAGTGATCTTGTCCCATTGCATAGCCCATCGCTCGCTAAATTACGCAATTACATTATGACACATCCTTCTTTCTACAGTAATTCGGCCGGTGGCAGACCGCATGGTGTTAACGGTTGTAGATATTCTTCGTGATATTGTAAGTTGATGTTTTCATCTTCCGCACCATCGCTGCCAACTGCTTCAGCAGAGTCTATTGATACGCATTTAACCAATTTGCCGTGTAACCGATCGACAATTAATTCATTTCACTTTCTTGTTTCTCGGTGCTAGGATTCCCCGTGTACTCATTTTTTCTGTTGATAACCCTTTGTGATGACATTCTTCAATAAGATTTGGACCTACAGAGCATCCGGAAAGTATTCACAGCGCATCACTTTTTCCACATTTTGTTATGTCACAGCCTTATTCCAAAATAGATTAAATTCATTTTTTTCCTCAGAATTCTACACACAACACCCCATAATGACAACGTGAAAAAAGTTTACTTGAGGTTTTTGCAAATTTATTAAAAATAAAAACATTGAGAAATCCCATGTACATAAGTATTCACAGCCTTTGCCGTGAAGCTCCAAATTGAGCTCAGGTGCATCCTGTTTCCCCTGATCATCCTTGAGATGTTTCTGCAGCTTCATTGGAGTCCACCTGTGGTAAATTCAGTTGACTGGACCTGTTTTGGAAAGGCACACACCTGTCTATATGAGGTCCCACAGTTGACAGTTCATGTCAGAGCACAAACCAAGCATGAAGTCAAAGGAATTGTCTGTAGACCTCTGAGACAGGATTGTCTCGAGGCACAAATCTGGGGAAGGTTACAGACAACTTTCTGCTGCTTTGAAGGTCCCAATGAGCACAGTGGCCTCCATCATCTGTAAGTGGAAGAAGTTCGAAACCACCAGGACTCTTCCTAGAGCTGGCCGGCCATCTAAACTGAGCGATCAGGGAAGAAGGGCCTTAGTCAGGGAGGTGACCAAGAACCCGATGGTCACTCTGTCAGAGCTCCAGAGGTCCTCTGTGGAGAGAGGAGAACCTTCCAGAAGGACAACCATCTCTGCAGCAATCCACCAATCAGGCCTGTATGGTAGAGTGGCCAGATGGAAGCCACTCCTTAGTAAAAGGCACATGGCAGCCCGTTTGGAGTTTGCCAAAAGGCACCTGAAGGACTCTCAGACCATGAGAAAGAAAATTCTCTGGTCTGATGAGACAAAGATTGAACTCTTTGATGTGAATGCCAGGCGTCACGTTTGGAGGAAACCAGGCACCGCTCATCACCAGGCCAATACCATCCCTACAGTGAAGCATGGTGGTGGCAGCATCATGCTGTGGGACTGGGAGACTAGTCAGGATAAAGGGAAAGATGACTGCAGCAATGTACAGAGACATCCTGGATGAAAACCTGCTCCAGAGCGCTCTTGACCTCAGACTGGGGCGACGGTTCATCTTTCAGCAGGACAACGACCCTAAGCACACAGCCAAGATATCAAAGGAGTGGCTTCAGGACAACTCTGTGAATGTCCTTGAGTGGCCCAGCCAGAGCCCAGACGTGAATCTGATTGAACATCTCTGGAGAGATCTTAAAATGGCTGTGCACCAACGCTTCCCATCCAACCTGATGGAGCTTGAGAGGTGCTGCAAAGAGGAATGGGCGAAACTGGCCAAGGATAGGTGTGCCAAGCTTGTGGCATCATATTCAACAAGACTTGAGGCTGGAATTGCTGCCAAAGGTGCACAACAAAGTATTGAGCAAAGGCTGTGAATACTTATGGACATGGGATTTCTCAGTTTTTTTATTTTTAATAAATTTGCAAAAACCTCAAGTAAACTTTTTTCACGTTGTCATTATGGGGTGTTGTGTGCAGAATTCTGAGGAAAAAAATGAATTTAATCCATTTTGGAATAAGGCTGTAACATAACAAAATGTGGAAAAAGTGATGCGCTGTGAATACTTTCTGGAGGCACTGTAAGTCATCTTCTTTTATTGGGAACCTAAAGTGAGGAAAATGTAAAAATTTATAAGAGCTGGGAGTGGAGGAACTGAGTCTGACAAAAGCATTCACACCATTGAGAGGTGAGAATACCGCGGGCGAGGGCCGTGAACCGGAAATTGTGGAGAGGAGGGTGGGACTTGAGAAAATCTCATGGCAACAGTCTCATCTCAAGATTTTCCTTAAAGAGTGTCACATACATGCAATTAGGGGACAGTCAGTGGCTCTATTGTCCGTGAAACTACAAGAAATGGGGATCCGGATCATGGCAGTAATGCTTTTCTCTCCTTTTCATCTACTGAATAAAAAGTCCGGACCTCAACGTGTATACAGATCTCCACCGCATTTCCGCACCTCGAAGAAAATGCTCCGTTCCAGCCCAGGGAATCACCTCACTTCCGGTCCCGTCCTGATGACTTCTGTTCCGTCCGTCCCTCCACGCCTGACGTCATCTGCAGCTCTTCGTCACTTCCGTTAATTTCATTTGTCCCCCTATAAAAAGCCTCCTGACCCCTGAGTTTTTTGTCAAATGTGTCGAACATTTTGTTGCAACCCTTGACCTTATTGCTGATTACTGGAACCAACAACCAGTATACGGGGAGGCCCCCCAACCCTTAATCTGTCTCATTTGCTTTACTTATCACAAGAGATATTATTTTATGAAAGATATAATTTAACAGGACGGCACGGTGGCGCAGTGGGTAGAGCTGCTGCCTCGCAGTAAGTAGACCTGTGGTTCGCTTCCTTGGTCCTCCCTGCGTGGAGTTTGCATGTTCTCCCCGTGTCTGCGTGGGTTTCCTCCCACAGTCCAAAGACATGCAGGTTAGGTGCATTGGTGATCCTAAATTGTCCCTAATGTGTGTGCTTGGTGTGTGTGCCCTGCGGTGGGCTGGCGCCCTGCCCGGGGTTTGTTTCCTGCCATGCGCCCAGTGTTGGCTGGGATTGGCTCCAGCAGATCCCCGTGACCCTGCAGTTAGGATATAGCGGGTTGGATAATGGATGGATAAATATTAGGGTTGGAGGAAAATTAGGGTAAGGGTTGAAAGAGGAAATGACTTCTTAAGATTAGGAATAGAAGCAGGAAGGAAAGAGGGGTTAAGATAAGGGTTTGGGCGAGGAGGGTAGGACAATCTGTAAAGTTATGTGACCCATTTAATTCTCTGCCATCAAGTCGATTTAGGGTCTGGAAGACCAACAGTTCTCTGGATTGCTAGAAAAGCAAATAAAACCAACGTTTGATGGCAAAGGACCTTCAGGAAGATTTAGCTGACCAATTGTGTGCTTGGTGTGTGTGTGTGTGCCCTGCAGTGGGCTGGCGCCCTGCCCGGGGTTTGTTTCCTGCCTTGCACCCTGTGTTGGCTGGGATTGGCTCCAGCAGACCCCCGTGACCCTGTAGTTAGGATATAGCGGGTTGGATAATGGATGGATGGATAATTTAATAGATTCTCAATCATTTTATTGTAAAGCATCATTCCATAATTTTTTACTGGTATTTATAGTGCATATTTAGAATATTATAGGAATGGTGATGATAGGCTTTGGGTGTCAGTTATTGAAATAAGAATTTATACAGGAGTCCGTGTACCAGTGCTTTGCCCCCCCCTTTTTAGGTGGGCCTTATCTCTTCCAGACCTCCTCATTTCCTGTGAGCTGCCATTTCTTAATAACAGTACAGACTGAGGACGTGGCCACCTGACAACGCTATGCTGTCTTCATGCCGCCTCCTCCTTGGCCGGACAGCTGCTTAGAGGAGCCTGTTTTCCTCTAGGAGGTGCTAGCTCCCTGGAAAAATGTTCGTTTTGTAATTGCGGCATCTTAAGTAATCTGAAACTGTATAGGTAATAATATTAAAAGGCGATACCCATCCCTTAGTGATACGGCAGTAAGAAATCCATCCATCCATCCATTGTCTCCCGCTTATCCGAGGTCGGGTCGCGGGGGCAGCAGCTTGAGCAGAGATGCCCAGACTTCCCTCTCCCCGGGCCACTTCTTCTAGCTCTTCCGGGAGAATCCCGAGGCGTTCCCAGGCCAGTCGAGAGACATAGTCCCTCCAACGTGTCCTGGGTCTTCCCCGGGGCCTCCTCCCGGTTAGACGTGCCCGTTACACCTCACCAGGGAGGCGTCCAGGAGGCATCCTGATCAGATGCCCGAGCCACCTCATCTGACTCCTCTCGATGCAGAGGAGCAGCAGCTCTACTCTGAGCCCCTCCCGGATGACTGAGCTTCTCACCCTATCTTTAAGGAGAGCCCAGACACCCTGCGGAGGAAACTCATTTCAGCCGCTTGTATTCGTGATCTCGTTCTTTTGGTCACTACCCATAGCTCGTGACTATAGATGAGGGTAGGAACATAGATCGACTGGTAAATTGAGAGCTTTGCCTTACGGCTCAGCTCCTTTTTCACCACGACAGACCGATGCAGCGCCCTCATTACTGCGGATGCCGCACCGATCCGCCTGTCGATCTCACGCTCCATTCTTCCCTCACTCCTGAACAAGACTCCGAGATACTTGAATTCCTCCACTTGGGGCAGGATCTCGCTACCAACCCTGAGAGGGCACTCCACCCTTTTCGGGCTGAGGACCATGGTCTCGGATTTGGAGGTGCTGATTCCCATCCCAGCCGCTTCACACTCAGCTGCGAACCGATCCAGAGAGAGCTGAAGATTACGGCCTGATGAAGCAAACAGGACAACATCATCTGCAAAAAGCAGTGACCCAATCCTGAGTCCACCAAACCGGACCCCCTCAACACCCTGGCTGTGTCTAGAAATTCTGTCCATAAAAGTTATGAACAGAATCGGTGGCAAAGGGCAGCCCTGGCGGAGTCCAACTTTCACTGGAAACGGGTTCGACTTACTGCCGGCAATGCGGACCAAGGTCTGACACCAGTTGTACAGGGACCGAACAGCTCTTATCAGGGGGTCCGGTTCCCCATACTCCCGGAGTACCCCCCACAGGATTCCCCGAGGGACACGGTCGAATGCCTTTTCCAAGTCCACAAAACACATGTAGACTGGTTGGGCGAACTCCCATGCACCCTCCAGGACCCTGCTAAGGTTGTAGAGCTGGTCCACTGTTCCGCGACCAGGACGAAAACCACACTGTTCCTCCTGAATCCGAGGTTCAACTATCCGACGGACCCTCCTCTCCAGAACCCCCGAATAGACTTTTCCAGGGAGGCTGAGGAGTGTGATCCCTCTGTAGTTGGAACACACCCTCCGATCCCCCTTCTTAAAGAGGGGGGCCACCACCCCGGTCTGCCAGTCCAAAGGCACTGTCCCTGATGTCCATGCGATGTTGCAGAGACGTGTCAACCAAGACAGCCCTACAACATCCAGAGCCTTGAGGAACTCTGGGCGTATCTCATCCACCTCCGGGGCCCTGCCACCAAGGAGTTTTTTCACCACCTCGGTGACCTCAGTCCCAGAGATGGGGGAGCCCACCTCCGAGTCCCCAGGCTCTGCTTCCTCATTGGAAGGCATGTTAGTGGGATTGAGGAGGTCTTCGAAGTACTCCCCCCACCGACCCACAACGTCCCGAGTCGAGGTCAGCATAAGAAATCACATAAGAGAAAATAACTTAGCTTTCTTTAATGACGGTTTACACGGCATACGCCATAGCAAGACTTTTCACCGAAGTGGGATCTCAATGTATGCAGTCTGCCATTTTCGTCGCTGAGCTGGAAGGATTTTTCGGTTCGGATGACATTATCTCCCATCTGTCCGTCGGCTTCAGAGGTGTGCCGGGCAATGTGCCAAGGCTTTATACTCTTTCTCCCTGTGCAGGCCCACCACTTAGGTAAATCGTGTCATTCCAAACAAGGAAAAGAAGATCCAATGTCATGCTGACTCTGTCACACAGAAATAGTGCACGTTGCCCATTTTCGTAGTTGTCTCTTTCTTGTCTTCTAATGCTTGCCTAGCAGTTCTAAATGATGAGCCCCTGTGTGCTAAATCTGGCCTTGTGTTAGCTGTACATGTGAGAAGAAGCAGATTTATAAAATATTTTTTGTACAAAGCACAGTGACATATTAAACATATAAACTTATTACAGAGCCCATGGCTGCGGATTTTGACGTCCAAACCCGACGGTGTCACGTCTCCCAATCTCTGACACTGCTCCTCCGTTGTTGTTTTATTTATTTTTTTCTTCTTCTTTGCTCCTTAGGACGAGCCACTTTTACGTTTTAAAATGCACAGCTGGGGTTTTCGGGACATGTGGCATTGCCCTCTTTTGATTGTCTCTCTCGTCCCAATGACTCTGATCAAATGTTTTTTTTTTTTTTTACGGAGTGCATCCATTCCCAGGTTATAAATGAATTCCAACAGGCGTAGTGGCATCTGTGCTCATTCCCTGGTCATAAACTAATTGGAAAAGAAACCACTGGAACAAACACATAAATTATGAGAAACGATAAAATTGTCCAGGAAATTCAGCTCATCAATTTTTCTTCACACCAAGATTTTCCACATCTGGGGCCTCATGCATAACTCCGTGCGTAGAATTCACACTAAAACATGGCGTACGGACAAAAGTGGAAATGTGCGTACGCACAAAAAAATCCAGATGCATGAATCTAATCTAATCTGCTCCATAAATCCCGGTCAGCATGAGAAGTAACGCACGTACATGCGCCTGCTTCCCCACCCCTAAACTCCTCCCTGAATTACTCCTCTTTGAATATGCAATTCAATATAAATAGCCCTTAAGATCGACCTTCTGTGAAAAGACAATGGCAAAAGCACGGGGGAAATAGAAGAATTTTATCGAATACCAAGTTTAGGCAAAGAAAAACGAACTATTTGTTGGTTTAAACGGTGGTATAAACAACAATGGGAAGTTGATAGAGTGACATAGCGTGCCGGAGAAACTCGAAAGCTCACGTTCACAAAGTCGCACAGTGCCCGAAATAAAAAAGTTGTCACATATCAAAGTCAGCGTGAAAAGGCGAGTTGTAGCCCACCGTCTGAGTGTAATATGAAAGCTTATTAGGGTACGGAGAAAATAAAATAAAATAGGGACACAGTGGGGAAAAAAGCATAAAATGTCAACTTTAATCTTGAAATTTCCACTTTAATCGCGTAGTTTATTTTGTCATTAAAGTAAAACATAAACTTCATCTTATAATCGTTTCATTTACTAGTTTCTCAATCCTATCGTAACTAAAGTAGCAGGTTAAATGCTTTGTTGTGTATTTGATCTTCTGTGTGCTCTATGTGTGTGAATCACTACCTGCTCTTCCTCCGACAGGACACAGAATCCATTACGTTCGTAATATTACAGCTCTCTGAGTAATTAAAATACTGAGATGTATACTTGATATCATTTTCATGATGATAGGAGTTAAAGCATGTTATTAAACATGGGAACACGGTGGCACAGTGATTGTTCCAGTCTCACGCAAGATGCTTGCTGCGCCATGTGCGACCTTCGATAAAATACTTTATCACAGCAGTACTGTCTCTTTCAAACGTACTAACCTCCAATTCCTGTCCTTACTTTTCTTTCTCCAAATACCCAATCGCCACACAATCAGCTCTGTAATAGACGTGAAGCCATCTGTAAGCTTCGAACACCGATTCTTCAAAACTTTTAAGGAACATTGAAATATCTTTTTAGTACATGTTTAATTATTCTATCCATCTATCCTTCTAGTCGCGTGAGTCCGAGCAAGAATACAGCGCGAGGCAGGAACAATCCGTAAATGGAGTGCCAGCTCCTCACTAGCGCTGCGGCACCGTGTCCTCACATGTTTAATTATTAACAATATTGGTTATTTAAATGAAGTTAAAGTTTTATCTGTATAATATAATCATCATATTTTCCTGCATTTCATCTTAAAAATGATATCGTCATCATACGTAAATACACGCTTTATAGAGTGGCTCAGGTTGTGTAATATTATAACTGTAGTGCCAGTTTACAGTGAGGTGATTGTACTTATAAGTACAGACAGTTCTACAAGGAGCACTTGATGGACTGATTGAGTGCGTTTAGAGTTCTTGGGATGAAACCGCGATGTCAGTACAGGAAAGGCTCTGAAGTGTTTGACGTATGAGAGCAGTTCAAATAGACAGCATGGCTGAGGCAGCGTGTGCTTGATGCTGTATCCTGATAATTCTCTTTCCGATCAGCTGCTGTAGATCTGTGATTCACACTCAGATCAGTGATATAAATACACCGAGTGGTGCAGTGACAGTAATATGGAAAAAGATGATCTGCTGTGGCAACACCTAATGGGAGCAGCTGAAAGAAGAAGAAGGTGCAGTGAGAGTAACAACGCTAAAGCAGTTATGGTATTTAGAATAGTTTGACCATTCCGTGGACCATTATATTGTTACAGGTTAATTACAATCAGATGCATTAAACTAATAAACAATATGCGGTTAATTTCAGTGTATTTATAAAGCCACGTCAGGGATGTGAATCTAAAAAAGAAAGGCAAACTACACAGGAACAGTAGCACTACTTTGACGCTGGGTGCCGCCAGTTTGCAAAACCGAGCGGAGAACTTACGCCCGGGTTTGTGCTGGCATGAAAATTTGTGTGGCTTTACACCAAGTTTAGGTTTTATACATCGCGATGTGAGCGTGGAAATGGGCATACGTAACATTTTTGTGCATACACACCATTTATACATGAGGCCCCAGGACTATTGTCTTGTTGGATGATTGACTTTGTCGTTTTTCCCAATCTGTCTGTTCAGCACCCCAATCTCTGCTGAGCTTGGCACAGTAACGCTAACATCCTCCAAGTCGGTATGCAGCTTTAGGGTGGTGGTGGTGGATGACCATCTCTCCTTCACCAATCGTGTTGTTACGGCCTTACTGATTCACCCTCGTCAACATCCTCAAGATCAGACTTTACCTGACAAGAGTGGGCAGCACAACTCCTGGTCCAGGCTTTGGTGGTCTTGTCACCTCTGGACAACTGCAACTCTCTGCTGCTCTCTGAAGGGCCGGCACATCTCACCAAGCCAGATGATTCAAATGGTGGTGGTAGGTCTGGCGTGTTCAACCAGCTGACATGTTGCTCCTTTTTTCAGATCACTACATTGGCTCCCTGTAGTGGCACATCGTAAGTTTAAACACCACAACTTGACAAGGTAAGTCAAAAAGAGCAACCACATATAAAAATGTGAATAACTAAGGAAGAAGAAGAAGAAGATTTCACATGTGAGGAAGTGGATAACCACCCAGCAGTAGCTGGGACTACTAAGGATGTGCTGAGGGATGTGGAAACTGTAGAGAAGAGAGAAGAGCTGTGTGGATTAAAATGGCTGAAATCAAACAAATCACGAGGACCAGATAATATTTACCACAGAGTGCTTAAGGAGGTTAGCGAGTGCAGATAGAAACCCTTGGCGCGTATTGTTAGGAAGTAACTTCACACTGGAGAGATTCCAAAGGACTGGAAAATGGCAAATATCATCCCATTATATAAAAAGGGTGACCGGGCAGATCCAAGTTAACTGTAGGTCAGCAAGCTTAATGTGCATCGCAGGAAAATTAATGGAAGGAATTATTAAGGATAAGATGGAGCAACACCTGGCAAGGACAGGAGTTATTAGGAACAGTCGGCATGGGGTTAGTGTTTTACTAACATGCTAGGATTCTGTGAGGAGTCAACAAAAAGATACAACCAAAGTGGAGCAGATGATGTTATTAGTCTGGACTGTCAGAAAGCATTTGATAAGGTGCCACATGAGAGGATGGGCATCAAACCAAAAACAAGTTGCAGTTCAGGGTGTGGGGTGTAGATGGGTGCAGAAGTGGCTCAGGCACAGGAAGCAGAGGGTGATGGTGTGAGGAACTTCATCAGAACTGGCCGATGTTAAGAGTGGTGACCAGCAGGGGGCAGTGCTGGGGTGTTGCTATTTTTAATATATAGAACATGCTTTAAATAGGGATATAAGGAACAAGCTGGTTAAGTTGGCAGATGATACCAAGAGAGGTGGATTAGCAGATAATTTGGAATCTGTTTGATCATCACGGAAGGACTTGGATAGCAGACAGGCTTGGGCAGATTTGTGGCAGATGAAATTTAATGTCAATAAATGTAAAGAATTACACATAGGAAGTGAAAATGTGAGGTGAGAAAACACAATGGGCGGTCGGAAAATCGAGAGTCCACCTTATGAGAAGGATTTAGGAGTCGTAGTGGACTCTAAGCTATAGACTTCCAGACAGTGTTCAGAAGCCATGAAGAAGGCTAACAGAATGTCAGGTTATATAGCGCCTTGATGTGTGGAGTACAAGTCACAGGAGGTTCTGCTCAAGCTTTATAACACACTGGTGACGCCTCATCTGGAGTCCTGTGGTCAGTTTATGTCTCCATAAAGACACAGCAGCACAAGAGAGAGTCCAGAGAAGAGCAATGAGGCTGACTGAGGACTACAAGGGGTGAGTTATGAAGATTAAAAGAGCTGAGCCTTTACAGTGATGAAGAGGAGACCTGACTGAAGTGTTCAAAATGATGAAGGGAATTAGTGCAGTGGATCAGACGGTGACTTTAAAATGAGTTCTTCAAGAACACGGGGACACAGCTGGAAACTTGTGAAGGGGAAATTTCACACAAACATTAGGAAGTTTTTCTTTACACAAAGAATGATAGACACTTGGAATAAGAGACCAAGTAGTGTGGTGGACAGGAGGACTGCAGGGACCTTCAAAACTTGACTTAATGTCATTTTAGAAGAATGAAGTGGACAGGACTGGTGAGATTTTTGGGCCGAATGGTCTGTTCTCCTCTGGATTATTCAAATGTTCTAAAGACTTGATGCTCATCTACAAAATAGTCAGTGGGTCAGCACCTATATATATGCAGATACTTGTGAGGTCCTTGGCTCCTTCTCAAACCCTCAGGTCTTCTGTTGAATGGCGTCTTGTGATTTCACCTCTATGTGGCATCACATATCAGCGTAAATTCTTATCATGTGTGTATCTCCTAGCTGGTGGAACGAGCTGCTCACCTCCATTCAAAACTCCAGCAACTCCTGTCAGCTTCTTCAGAAGCGTGTGCAGACTGTCATGTTTGCTGAATATCCCTTTAAATTTTTCGGTTTTGTAAACTAGGAATTATAAGTCCCTTGTATTTTGTTTTGAGCTTTTCACTTGTGATGATCAATTCTGTCACCTTGTCCTGTCACACCTGCTCCCAAAGTGTCCCCCAGACTGATGTTTGCTCAATTATGTTGGCCTCTTTTGTAAGTCACTTATTAATTATTAAAGTGTCAGCTAAGCAAATAAATGGAAATGTAAACCTTTACCTGAGTGTGAGGTCCAGAGCAGGATATTATTAAGGATATCTCTGGACTGTTCTTCATTAGATAGATAGATAGATAGATAGATAGATAGATAGATAGATAGATAGATAGATAGATAGATAGATAGATAGATAGATATGAAAGGTACTATATAATAGATAGATAGAAAGATATGAAAGGCACTATATAATAGATAGATAGATAGATAGATAGATAGATAGATAGATAGATAGATAGATAGATAGATAGATAGATAGATAGATAGATAGATAGATAGATAGATAGATAGATATGAAAGGCACTATATAATTGATAGATAGATAGATAGATAGATATGAAAGGCACTATATAATAGATAGATAGATAGATAGATAGATAGATAGATAGATAGATAGATAGATAGATAGATAGATAGATAGATAGATAGATAGATATGAAAGGTACTATATAATAGATAGATAGATAAATAGATATGAAAGGCACTATATAATAGATAGATAGATAGATAGATAGATAGATAGATAGATAGATATGAAAGGCATTATATAATTGATACATAGATAGATATGAAAGGAACTATATAATTGATAGATAGATAGATAGATAGATAGATAGATAGATAGATAGATAGATAGATAGATAGATAGATAGATAGATAGATATGAAAGGTACTATATAATAGATAGATAGATAGATAGATAGATAGATAGATAGATAGATAGATAGATAGATAGATAGATAGATAGATATGAAAGGCACTATATAATTGATTGATTGATAGATAGATAGATAGATAGATAGATAGATAGATAGATAGATAGATATGAAAGGCACTATATAATAGATAGATAGATAGATAGATAGATAGATAGATAGATAGATAGATAGATAGATATGAAAAGCACTATATAATTGATAGATAGATAGATATGAAAGGCACTATATAATAGATAGATAGATAGATAGATAGATAGATAGATAGATAGATAGATAGATAGATAGATATGAAAGGCACTATATAATTGATAGATAGATATGAAAGGTACAATATGATAGATAGATAGATAGATAGATAGATAGATAGATAGATAGATAGATAGATAGATAGATAGATAGATAGATAGATAGATATGAAAGGTACTATATAATAGATAGATAGATAGATATGAAAGGCACTATATAATTGATTGATAGATAGATAGATAGATAGATAGATAGATAGATAGATAGATATGAAAGGCACTATATAATTGATAGATAGATAGATAGATAGATAGATAGATAGATAGATAGATAGATTGATAGATAGATAGATATGAAAGGCACTATATAATTGATAGATAGATAGATAGATAGATAGATAGATAGATAGATAGATATGAAAGGCACTATATAATAGATAGATAGATAGATAGATAGATAGATAGATAGATAGATAGATAGATAGATAGATAGATATGAAAGGCACTATATAATTGATAGATAGATAGATAGATAGATATGAAAGGCACTATATAATAGATAGATAGATAGATAGATAGATAGATAGATAGATAGATAGATAGATAGATATGAAAGGCACTATATAATTGATAGATAGACAGGTGTCTGCCTTTCCTATTCAGTCCACTCAACTAAATTGACCACCGGTGGACTCCAAACATCTCAGAGTGCGACACACCTGAGCCAAAGCTAAGGTTCTGAATTCAAAGGCCAGTTTCAGTTTTATTTTTAATTTTGAATAGTCAGTCAGTCATTTTCCAACCCGCCATATCCTAACAATAAATTTACAAAAATGTCTAAAATTCTGTGTTCACATCCTCATTCCGGAGTATTGAATATTGCTTGATGAGAAAATAAATGACATGAAATGATTTTAGCACAAGGCTGAAACAGAACAATGTGAACGAAGTGCAGGAGTCTAAATGGGTTGCAAAGGCGCTATATAATGTCACATGATGTGACAACACAGTTTGTCATTGTTTTGTTTAGAGCCATGAAACGCACAATGTTTATTTCAGCTTTCAAAAGTTAAGTATGTTGTTTTGTGGTGGTCTGAGGAGGGGTCTTCTGATGAGGGGCATCCCCACCTTGATGGGGGTTGTGGGGGGCGTCCCCTATGGCGGTGGTGAAGCCAAAGAAGAGCCCGGTCAGCTGGGGTGGCCACTTCAGAAGTTTGTTCTTCTCTGCTGAACAGCTCTAAGATGAGATTTGGTTAAAAAAGAAAAGAAAAGGAAAGGAAAGTGCAACTGTTGTCTTTTGAGAACTGGAGCAGCTTATGAAGGATCTGAAAGATTACATCAAAGAGGCGTTGTTTAATGTCGCTCCTCTAATAGCAAGCGTGACGTCCATTTGTCTACATCGGGAAAGCAGAGAAGATAAACTGTTAAAGTCAGGGCTGCTCTGCAAGGTCTCCAGGTCCAATATAGCGCCTTTCATAGTTTTTACCTCGTGCCTTTCCACTCAGTAACGTTAACCAGTGTGAGTCCCCCTGCTGGCCATAAAGTGGAAGACACACAGTTTCTTTATTATCTGTAAAAAAATATTTGGATGAGGATTAAGCAATTAAAAGACTGGTTTTATAATTTTATTTTATTAATTTTTTGTATTTTTTTCTATAATATAAATAACAAACAATTCATCACAAGGTTTAAAAAAATGAGAAGAAAAAAGTTACAAAGGCTGTACGTATTGAAAATTGCTAGAAATTGATGTAACTTAATTTATACAATTAAAAAAAAAAAACCCTTGAAGAGGTGCCACCGGATTGGCCGGTCTGATTGAAACTGTCCTCGCATCTCAGAATGTCTTCAAAAATAAAAGATTAAAATAAAAATAATAATAGTAGTAATAAGAAAATTTTGCCAGTTGGTGAATTTAAGTCAACAGGTGGCGCCTTTGAGCAGACGGTCTCACGTCAACGACTTTAGAGTGGCGTGTTGGCCCCGCCCCTCGTCGCCCCGCCCATTTGTTTTTTTCTAAACGACGAGGTCGATCTGCTATGATGGGCTGCGGACTGCAGCAGGACGTCCTTTTTACATTTCTTCATTTTATGATTCTCTTTTCATTATTATTGTATTTAATTCTGTACACAGTGCTACTCACATTATTACCGTTCCCTTATATAATACAGCACTCATTATGCCTTAGAATTTTTCTGAGACCACCACCCCTAACCATGAGCGATTGCTCATGAAAGCCCCATGTAATACTCTCTGGACCCCCACAGTCAGCCATGACCACTGTTGTCAATGAAAAATGAAAAGCACCCAAGCCCACCCCCTGAAAACTTTAACACAATATGGGAGGCCCTCTTGGGACACAAGTTTACGAGAGTCGCACTCGGCACTCATTAAAACTGAAGCACTGAGTCATACTGCTGCTGTCCACCAAGTCACATTATGGCAAATGTGACCAGAAACATTAAAAATCAGTGAATGTTCTATAAAAAGGTCTAGTGTGACATAAGAGGACCGTTGTACTGCCATGGGTTGGCACTGTCATCTGGCATCGCTTGAACCAGTGCTGGAAGACAATCTGCCAGTACGTCTGTCATTCTCATAACCTGTTAGACCAATTCTGATTGATCTGACGACATCACATGAAAGGCAAGATGCAACCCTGGACAGCCCATCTCATAATTCATTCATTCATTCATTAAATTTTCATTCATTCATCCATCAAGTCTTTAATTAATTAATATGTTAATTCAGTCATCACATTTTTCATTAATTCATTTTCTTTTGTTTGTTCGTTCATTCATTCAATCAATCTTTTATTAATTAATTAATTAATTAATTAATTAATTAATTCATCCATCATATCTTTAAGTAATTAATTTGTTCATTCATTCATCAAATTTTTCATTCATTCATTTGTTCATTTGTTAATTAATTAACTAATTAATTTCTCATTACTCTTTTACTAATTTGTTCATTCATTCACAAAATTTTTCATTCATTCATTCGTTTGTTCGTTCATTCATTCAGTCTTTTATCCATCCATCCATCCATTTTCCAACCCGCTGAATCCAAACACAGGGTCGCGGGGGTCTATTAATTAATTTATTCATTCATGAAATTTTTCATTAACTCTCACATTCATTAATTCATCCATTCATTCCTTCATTTGTTCTTTCGTTCACTCGTTCATTCATTCAATCAACATTTAATTACTTAATTTTTTATACATTCATGAACATTTTCATTCATTCATTAATTCCTTCCTTCCTTCCTTCATTCCTTCATGCAATAATGTATTCATTAATCCATCCACTAATCCATTCATCCATCAATCCATCCATCCAGCTATTCATTCTGTTGTTTATTCATTAATGCAATCACTTATTCACTTCTTCATTTGTTCTTTTGTGGATTCATTCATCCACTCATCTATTCATCCATTATTTTGTTCATTTTTTTATTCATGCATTAATTCATCCAGCTATCATTTATTTCCTTTATTTCCTCATCTGCCTGCCCACCCATCTATTCAGTTCATCATTTATTAATTCATTCATCTAATCACCTCATGATTTTTTTAATTTGTTCCTTTGTCCACTCATCTTTTAATTCATTCATCAATTCATCTATCCAGTCATGCACGCATGCATTAACTAATATATAACTTAATTCATGCATTGGTCCAGGCATACGTGATCCATTCATCTGTTCATTCAATCCTACATTTCTTCATACACCAATCCATCTATGAATTCATTCATTCATTAATTCATTTCTTCATCCACCCATTCATCTATTCAGTCATTAAATCATTAATCCCTCATTTTTTTATCCATTTGCATGCATCCATTCATTTGCTCATTCATTTATTAATTCATGCATTCATGTTTCAGTTCATCCATTCACTCAGCCATTCCTTCATTTGATCATTCATTCATTTTTTTTATCTTCCCACCTGTTCATCTATTCATTCATTCATCTAATCACTTAAGTTTTTCATTTGTTACTTCATGCATTCATTTGGAAATTTCCCACTCACGTATCTATCCATCCTATTCATTCATACATGAGCACATTAATTAATATATGCATTAACTCATGTATCAGTTCATGTATCAGACCTATTCACTCATTCCTTCATTTCTTCATCCACCCACCCATCCACCTATTCATTCATTCATTCATTCATCCAGTCACTCATTCATTTCTCTCTTTGTTCCTTCATGCATTCATTCATCAATTCATCCACTCATCTATTCTTTAATTCTCTCATTTATTTATCCATCATCATTCATTCCTTCACTTCATTCATCCACTTATTCACCCATCTTCCTACTCATTCCTTCACTTTTCCCTCCATTCTCCAGTTCCAGTTATCCCTTTGCAGGCTCACAGTGGGTTCAAGCCTGTCCCGTCCTCATTTTATTTTTCTTCCCTATCCTTCTTCACTGTTCCCCTGTGTATTCATTCATTCATTCATTCCTTTATCCAGTCACTCATTTGTTTCTCCCTTTGTTCCTCCATGCATTCATCAATTCATCCACTCATCTGTTCATGAATGCTCTTTATTCATTTTGGAATCATCCATTCACCCATTAGCTCATGCCTTTATTTCTTCATCCATTCATTCATCCACCCAGCCTCCTACTCATTCATTCATCTGTTCATTTGTTTGTTTGTTCGTTCATTTGTTCGTTCGTTTGTTCATTCGTTCATTCTTTTTTTCATTTATCCCTCCATTCTCCAGATCCAGTTATCCCTTTGCTGGCTCACAGCGGGTTCAAGCCCGTCCCATTCCCATTGCTCATTTGACGATTTTTTACTATTTTTGCTTCGTATCCTTCATCCCTGTTCTTTGAGAACTACTTTCCCTTTTTAAAATATTATTTTGCTGCCATAACAGGAGTGAAGAGCCCATCAAGCTCATAATGAGATCCTGAAGGAGAACCTGGCATCAAGTTCAAGACTGTTCTAGAACGCCGGATCTCGCACAGGCCTCTGTGATCACTGAAAGGCAGTTCCTGAGTGATTCCTGGCTAAAACTCCAAAGACAATGCAAACATTCAAACCAAGTGAGGAGTTTGTCCTGGACGTGAGGTACTTGAGGTGAAGAGCTGTGGACTGTGGCTTGATGAGGAGGGTGAAATGTTGGCCGACCCTTGTTTGGTTGTTGTCTCTAGGTGGCCTGTAGGAATGGGGACATGTGGTCCCGTGGTATCCATGGCCTGAGACAAGTCACGATTTGGCATTGCACGTCTGAAAAGGGAGTCACACTGCATAGGCCAGCTACACATCCACTTAACCAGGCGGGGGGACATTGGACATCTGAAAAGCTTGTCATCGATAATTTATGAAAAGTCCAATTTGGAATCCACGTTGTCAATTCCCCAGGAATTCTAAAAGGGCAGGAAGGAGGCAGTACCTGCCAGTCTCTGCCAGGGCAGTTCTTCTCATTGGTAGGTGTGCCACTCTCGCCATTCCTCCCCTAGTTTTCCAAGTTTGGTCGCCTGATTCTTTTGCTTTTTTTTTTTTTTTTTTTAATGTTCATTCAAAGCGGATCCATGGATTTTCATCAGGAGACCATCTACTCTGGGTATTGGGCACCTTGACATTCAGTCACTCCCATCCACTGGCTTCCGTGGCACCAAGAACACATTGCCGTCGTTGGTCTGCTGCAGGGTGTATTCCTCTGGAGAGTACGGCTTCCCTTCCTCGTCCCGGAGGCTCCCAAAGACCTCCACGCTGAGCTCGATGATCTTCCTCTTCAGGTGGCTCAGGTTCTGGCCCATCTCAGACTTCTCCCTCGTCAGCTGCACCTTCTCCGCCTGCAGGAGGTCGATTTCCTTCTCCAGGTGCACGATGTTCTCCAGCTTGCGTTTGCGGCAGTTCTGTGCCGCCACTTTGTTTTTGCCTCGCCGGCGGATGTCCCGAATGAGAGCCAGCTGGGCATCGTTCAGCTGGTACTTGGACAGATGTTCGTTGAAGTCGTCCACTGGCAGGTTGATGATCTCCTCGATGGGCAGAGGGATTTTCAGAGCCATGGCCCGACGCTGGTCTCGGCTCACTGACATGTCCATGCGCACATTTGGAGATCGGTGCTTCTCATAGGGACCCTCCGCTCTGCCACCGCTAGTGCTGTGGTTAATGCCACCTTCTTTGTTTGTCCCAAGCTCAGGCAGAAATCCCTGGAGGGGAGGAGGAGGCATAGCCTGCTGCTGTATGTTTGCTGAGTGGCCATATGAAGTTGGCATTTTATAAGACTGGTGACTCATGTGGCACTGGTTCAGCTGGTGCTGGTGGTAGTCCATATGGTACAACTCCAAGAATTCTGGCCTCATCCTGGCTTGCTCCAGCTCCATCTCTAAAGGCTCTGCATCGCTGTAGTTCATGGAGTTGTCGCCCGCACCGAGGTAGGGGTTACCTCCAGCTGTGGCAGTGCCTGGCGATGCCAATGGAGGACTGGAACCCAAGGACAGACCAGAGTCCGACTCCAGGTCATCCTGCAGGTGTGGCTTACAGAGCCCGGTTGCTGTTCTATGTTGGCTCCCACTGCCAGTCCCCATGGTATCGTGTATGCCTGACTCTGTGCTGCCCGTCATTGCCATGTGGTCCAGCATGCTCATGACCGGGGCAGTCAAGGGCTGCATGGAGGAAGGAGAGGAGTTGGAGGATGGAGGGGCAGGCAGCATTCTGGCATAGCTGGGCCCTACTTGGGCAACATGTCCAAAAGATGAGTCCATGTTGCGGAGAGAGCCAATCCTCTGGCAGGACGCTGCTGGCACCATGTCAGGGTAGGGGCGCTTGAAGATGGTACTTTGAGATGAGCCACAGAACTGCAAAGAAGAGCTGCTTGGTGATGGGTCCAGTGGGAATCCAGGCTGGGGCATCACTTGCATAGGTGGCCCATAGTGGGGAGACTCATAGGTGGCATCAGCGGGCATTTCCAATTCCTGTAGAGGGAGAAACAAACAGGACATGTTATGTTGTGACACCATAAAAATACCCGACTGTGGACTGGAGGGGGTGCTCCTCAGCTGACCTAGAGCCCAAAATGACTCCAAGGAGATGTGGGTTCAAGAAAGGCCTACAAAGGAGGAGAGAACAAGGGAGACCTCAAAGGAATAAACAAACCCCCCTGGGGTACCCTTGGCTCTTTCTATCCAGTTCTCAGATGGGGTGCCTATTGCACATCTCCCACTCCAAATGCCCTAAAACGCATTCCATTTAACACCCTCACTCCACCCTCCTTGAACCTCTGCCTGTCTCTTACCCCAAATTCAACAGCCCTCTGGCTAGAAGGGCCTTTTAAGACCCCATCCCATGTGCATTTTCAAAGACAACTTTTGCTTGTCTGACAGGATTATGATCTGGAAATGGCCAGCTAAGCAACTGCTTGAGGGCCCCGTGGTCAGTAGAGGGCCCCAAACTCACGCAGAACAAAGGGCCTCAGATAGGCCAGTAATGGACTTGGAACATCTCTGGGTTAGAGAGGGGCTTCAGATGGACTAAGAACACCAGCCTAGAGCCCCCCTCTTTCATTCATCAATGCATTTATTCATTCCTCTATCCATTCATTCATTTACCCACCCATCCATCCATTCTTCCATTCATGCATTCATCCATCTGTCCTTGCATTTCTGCAACTATCTATCATATAGTGCCTTTCATATCTATCTATCTATCTATCTATCTATCTATCTATCTATCTATCTATCTATCTATCTATCTATCTATCTATCTATCTATCTATCTATCTATCTATCTATCTATCTATCTATCTATCTATCATATAGTGCCTTTCACATCTATCTATCTATCTATCTATCTATCTATCTATCTATCTATCTATCTATCTATCTATCTATCTATCTATCTATCTATCTATCTATCATATAGTGCCTTTCACATCTATCTATCTATCTATCTATCTATCTATCTATCTATCTATCTATCTATCTATCTATCTATCTATCTATCTATCTATCTATCTATCTATCTATCTATTCATTATTTTATGCATCCAAACACTCATTAATTTCTTCATTAGCTGCTTCATGGCTTCATTCATCTACTCACCTGTTTTTCAGTTCTTTCATTCATTCACTCATCCAATTCTTTGTTTCTCCATCCATCCATTTCCCAACCTGCTGAATCCGAACACAGGGTCACGGGGGTCTGCTGGAGCCAATCCCAGCCAACACAGGGCACAAGGCAGGAACCAATCCCGGGCAGGGTGCCAACCTGCCACAGGACACACACAAACACACCCACACACCAAGCACACACTAGGGCCAATTTAGAATCACCAATCCACCTAACCAGCATGTCTTTGGACTGTGGGAGGAAACCGGAGTGCCCGGAGGAAACCCACGCAGACACGGGGAGAACATGCAAACTCCACGCAGAGAGGACCCGGAAAGAGAACCCAGGTCTCCTAACTGCGAGGCAGCAGCGCTACCACTGCGCCACCGTGCCGCCCACTAAAGCAAATATGCAAAGCAAAATTCTCCATGGACGTTTTACATATTATTGCTGAATCGGACTGTGACTTTCATTCAAGTGATCTGGAGATGGATATCGAAAACGAAAGTGAGGACCCGGGAAGCGAACCCAGGTCCCCAGGTCTGTCCTTTGTTTCTTCATCCTTCTATTTAGTCATTCCATTCATTCATCTAATCACTAACCCAGCCACAGGGGATGCACAAGCCAGTGTGTTTTTTCGTGCCGGTACCAATAAATGGAGAGGGTTACGTCAGGAAGGGCATCCGGTGTAAAATTTTGCCAAATCAACATGCAGACAACAATACAAATTTCCATACCTTATCGGTCGAGTCCCGGGTTAACAACAACCACCACTAGTACTGTTAGTCAACAGGGTGCTGCCGGAAATTGGGCTACTGTTGGCCGAAGAAGAAGAAGAAGAGGGGTGAGACGTGTCCGGAGGCAGGAGGAGAGGAGGAAGGTAAAGAGAGTGGAACTGAGGGTAGGAACTTTGAATGTTGGCAGTATGACTGGTAAGGGGAGAGAATTAGCAGATATGATGGAGAGAAGGAAGGTTGATATATTGTGCATGCAAGAGACTAAATGGAAGGGGAGTAAGACCAGGTGGATCGGAGGGGAATTCAAATTGTTCTGTCATGGTGTGGATGGGAGGAGAAATGGAGTAGGGGTTATTGTGAAGGAACAGTATGTCAAGAGTGTTCTGGAGGTGAAAAGAGTGTCAGGAGTGATTGCTGACAGACGGGTATCAGCAAGAGTGAAAGGGAAGGTCTACAGGATGGCAGTAAGACCAGCTATGTTACATGGGCTGGAGACGGTGGCACAGAAGACAGAGCTGGAGGTGGCAGAGTTAAAGATGCTAAGATTTGCATTGGGTGTGACGAGGATTTGAAATGAGGACATTAGAGGGTCAGCTCAAGTGGGACAAGTCAGAGAGACAAAGTCAGAGAGGCGAGATTGCGTTGGTTTGGACATCTGCAGAGGAGAGATGATGGGTATACTGGGAGAAGGATGCTAAGCATAGAGCTGCCAGGGAAGAGGAGAAGAAGAAGACCTAGGAGAAGGTTTATGGATGGAGTGAGAGAGCAAGATGACGAGGACAGAAAGATGATCCGCTGTGATGACCCCTATCAGGAGCAGCCAAAAGAAGAAGAGGACTCATCTAATCACTCGTTCATTTATTTATTTGCACCTTCATACATTAACTCACTCATTAACTTCATTGATTTTCTTCATTCATTCATCCATCAAATCTTTCATGCAATCCTTTGTTCATCCATCTGATCATTCATTCATTCATGCAATAATTTACTGTTGGTTTATTCATTCATTCATTTAGCTGTTCATTCCTTCTACTTCTTCATCCACCCACCTATTCATTCATTCATTTCTTCATTCATTTACTGTATGCACTCATTCATGGTTTCATTCATTTACCCACCAGCTCTTTAATTCTATCATTCACTCACCCATCAAATCTTTCATACATTCCTTTGTCCATCCATTTGGTCATTTATTCATTCATGTACCATTTCCTTCCTTCCTTCATCCATCCAGTTATTCATTTCTTCCACTGTTTCACTCACCTATTCATCTATTCATTCATTCATTTGTTTATCCAATCAATTTTTCTATTTCTTCATTTTTTTCCTTCATACATTAACTTAATGTGCATATTTTTGGTATAGTGGAGGTAACGAGAGTCTGTGCCCGGCTAAGATCTGAACTCAAGCCTGTGTGGCACCATGCCAGTCACCAAGAAAAGGGGCATTTAAATAGAGAGTCTGACACATGTGAGCTTCAAAGAATCTCTAACAGTCCCACCGAGAAAGCAGAGGCCTTTGAGTTTTGCACTCTGTGGATGAATAGTTCTTCATTTTTAGAAATAAGGGTGCCCTGTGTGCCAAGCAGTGCCCTTCATTTGTCGGGAGATGTCTGCTTTAAGTTTTTTTCATTATGCTTCCCATCATGTGCCATCACCACCTTCTGCACCTTGAAAAGCAAATATTCCCCTGAATGCACGCCAGACCTGGAATGATAGGCATGCAGCTGGCACTGCTGTAAGTGTACTTGGCAAGCAGGTGGCACCACGTCGGTAGAGGTTGCAGTTCACTCCCCCTCTGCAAATCTTATTTCACTTGACACATGACCTTTAAGGAGGAGAACTGTCCCCATGCCCAGAGGTAGGACACACGCAGGGTGGTGGGCTCCGCCTGGCAGCAATGGCCCCATTTCATCGACTGACTAATTGGATTCTAAATTGGCACAATGCTGTGTAGCGAAGAATGAGCTTCTTGGAAAGAAAACAGTGTAAAGTGTCCTCCTCCCCGTACTGTCATGATGCCCAAAGACCCCCCAAACCCCCTTGTGTACACAGTTGTGGGCAGAAACGACAGAAAAGGAGCCTACGAAACGTGATGCCCATGTGATGTAGGGTCAGCCATAGAGCAGCCATTGTGTGCGCTGAGGTGAGTCGAAGGGGGGTGTTGGAGGGGTGCGTTTTAACCAGCAGGGACCTCAGAAGTGGAGTCGGGTTTCCCGGAGTAACAGATGGCCATTGTGCTGTCCCTGCCGTCGGCCGTCTGCCCGGCCAATCTGCCCCACCCCCTCTGCCCGTGCACCACCCCCTCACCAGCTCAATCAGCTTATTGTTAGTGGACTTAAGTGTGTGTGTGGGGTGGGGGGGGGAGAATGGTAAACCTGCAGGTGGTGGCCACACAGTTCAGTTTTGTAAGGTTGAAGGAATGGAGACAAACGCATCTAAGAGGACGTTGGCACCTGCTAACGGGCACTGAGCAGAACGTAACCCCATATGAGAGGCCGTGCAGCATAATTCTGAGCTCCTGGGCACAGGTTCAAAAAGTGGGCAGGACATGGAGAGGAGATCAGCAGGAGGCTGCACCTAATTGGCTTGTCAGCATGTCCAACCACCAGGGGGAAGCACTGAGTTATGACACCCGTCCAGCTCCACAAGGAAACTGAATTGTGTGACAATGGAGTGAGGGGACCGTCAAGGTTAATTACTCTCAAATCTTATGCTACTATGGATTATTAAAAACTAATTACATTTACAGAGGGTATAGAAAAGAATCCCCCCCCTTGAAATATTCCCATTTTTGTTTTTGCTTTACAGCCTTAAATAAAAACACACAAACTAATATTTTTTCCAGCTTTACAATCTTTAACATCCAAGTGAAAGATATCACAGCTATAGTTCAGAAGAATTATAAAAAAATGAAACACAAGAAATCCTGAGATTAATAAAGGACCCCCCCCCCCCCCAAAACTCCATCAGATGTCAGTGCCCACCATTTCCATTGCAGACCCTGGTTACCAGCTGTGATCAGTTGTAATGAGTGTGATTAGTGAAGCTCTTCCTGGTCCATTCATTCCCTTGCTTGGTAGTGCCAATGACAGCAAACACCTGACTATGGGTGACAAGTCACCTTCAAAAGATCTCGGGGACACAGACATGAGGCAGGAGATGGAGACAAAAAAGTCTCAAAGGCTTTATCAATCCCAAGGAGCCCAGTAAAGTCCATCATAAAGAAGTGTTTGGTAATACTAGGCCGTACCTCCAGGAGGAAACTGGTAAGAGAGGCTGCCAAGAGGCCAATGGCCACTTTGAAGAAGTTACAGGATTTTAGGGCAATGAGTGGTCATTGTGTGCAGATGACAACAATTTCACAAGCGCTCCACAATTGTGGCTTGTTCAGGAGGGTCGCACTTCACAAGAAAGGCCACATGAAGGCTCGTTTGAGCTTTCCCAGAATGCACCTTGAAGATTCTGATGCCAAGTGGAAAAAGGTCTTATAATTAGATGAGCCCAAAATCATTACTATTTAGCCTCAATACCAAACGGTACACCAATGCAGCTCACCATCCACAACACACCATACCTACAGTAAAGCATGGAGGGGGCAGGGGCCTGGGGCTCTCGTTAGGGTAGAAGGAGAAATTGATGGGGTAAAATATCGTCAACTTCTTGAGGAAAACCTGCTACCCTCTGCCAGAAAATTGAAGCTGGGCAGTAATGTTCACCTTTCAACACGACAACGACCTGAAGAACACAGCAAAATGGACCACACACCTCAATAAACATGCTATTTTTGATAAATTTCAGTCAGGTATTAGAACAAATCACAGCACAGAAACTGCAGTCGTTAAAGTAGTAAATGACTTGCAGGTAAATGCAGACAGAGGCCATTTATCTGTTCTCATCCTCTTAGATCTGAGTGCCGCATTTGACACCATTGATCACAATATTCTTAAGAATCGCCTTAGTCAATGGGTGGGCCTCTCTGGCAGCGTCTTAAATTGGTTTGAATCCTACCTGGCAGGGAGAAAAGTCTTTGTTAGTTGTGGTAATTATAACTCAAAGACACATGATATCCTATATGGTGGTCCACAAGGCTCTATCCTGGGTCCGCTGCTCTTCTCAATCTACATGCTTCCATTAGGTCAGATTATCTCAGGGCACAACGTGAGCTACCACAGCTATGCTGATGACACACAGCTGTATTTATCAATAGCACCTGATGACCCCGAATCTCTTGATTCACTAACACAATGTCTAACCTGTATCTCAGAATGGATGAATAGTAACTTTCTCAAATTAAATAAAGAGAAAACTGAAATCTTAGTGATTGGCAATAATGGATACAATGAGGCTATTAGAAATAAACTTGATGCATTAGGATTAAAAGTCAAAACGGAGGTAAAAAGCTTAGGGGTAACCGTTGACTGTAATCTGAGTTTTAAATCGAATATATTAATCAGATCACTAGGACAGCATTTTTTCACTTAAGAAACATAGCAAAAGTTAGACCTCTTATATCATCGAAAGATGCTGAGAAATTAGTTCATGCGTTTGTCTTCAGTCGACTAGATTACTGTAACGCACTCCTCTCAGGACTACCCAAAAAAGACATCAATCGTTTGCAACGAGTGCAGAATGCAGCTGCTAGAATCCTAACTAGAAAAAGAAAATCCGAACACATCTCTCCAGTTTTGATGTCACTACACTGGTTACCTGTGTCATTCAGGATTGACTTTAAAATTCTGCTTATGGTTTATAAAGCCTTAAATAATCTCGCCCCATCTTAAATATCGGAATGTCTGATGTCTTATATTCCAAATCGTAACCTCAGATCCTCACTGAGTGTCTCCTTAGAATTCTGAGAGCAAAACTTAGAAGAAGTGGTGAGGCGGGCAGCCTTCTGCTGTTATGCACCTAAAATCTGGAATAGCCTGCCAGTAGGAATTCGCCAGGCTAATACAGTGGAGCACTTTAAAAAACTACTGAAAACACATTACTGTAACATGGCCTTCTCATAACTTCACTGTAATTTAATACTGATACTCTGTATATCCAATTCATTATAATAACTATTCATGGTGGCTCTAAAATCTGTACTAACCCTAAATCTGTACCAAACTGGATGATAAATTGGACTGGACTGCCAACACTGATGCTCTGTGTAAGAAAGGACAGAGCCGACTATACTTCATTAGAAGGCTGGCATCCTTCAACATCTGCAATAAGATGCTGCAGATGTTCTATCAGACAGTTGTGGTGAGCACCCTCTTCCACGCGGTGGTGTGCTGGGGAGGCAGTATTAAGAAGAAAGACGCCTCACGCCTGGACAAACTGGTGAGGAAGGCAGGCTCTATTGTTGGCATGCAGCTGGACAGTTTGACATCTGTGGCAGAGTGACGGGCGCTGAGCAGACTCCTGTCAATCATGGAGAATCCACTGCATCCACTGAACAGTATCATCTCCAGACAGAAGAGCAGCTTCAGCAACAGACTGCTGTCACTGTCCTGCTCCACTGACAGACTGAGGAGATCGTTCCTCAATCACACTATGCGACTCTTCAATTCCACCCGGGGGGGTAAACGTTAACATTATACAAAGTTATTGTCTGTTTTTTACCTACATTATTATCAATCTTTAATTTAATATTGTTTTTTGTATCAGTAAGATGCTGCTGGAGTATGGGAATTTCCCCTTAGGATTAATAAAATATCTATCTATCATATAGTGCCTTTCATATCTATCTATCTATCTATCTATCTATCTATCTATCTATCTATCTATCTATCTATCTATCTATCTATCTATCTATCTATCTATCATATAGTGCCTTTAATATCTATCTATTTGTCTATCATATAGTGCCTTTCATATCTATCTATCTATTATATAGTGCCTTTCACATTATCTATCTATCTATTATATAGTGCCTTTCACATTATCTATCTATAGTGCCTTTCACATTATCTATCTATCTATCTATAGTGCCTTTCACATTATCTATCTATCTATCTATCTATCTATCTATCTATCTATCTATCTATCTATCTATCTATCTATCTATCTATCTATTATATAGTGCCTTTCATATCTATCTATCTATCATATAGTGCCTTTCATATCTATCTATCTATCTATCTATAGTGCCTTTAATATCTATCTATCTATCTATCTATCTATCTATCTATCTATCTATCTATCTATATGTGTGTGTGTATATCTCTCTAGTATATAAACGATTCCTGGGACGAGAGGAGATTTTTGCCATGAGATTTTCTCAAGCCCCGCCTTCATCTCCACCACTTCCGGTTCACGGCTCCCGCCCGCGGTCCTCTAACCTCTCAATTGTGTTGAATGTTTTTGTAATCACAGTTCCTGCTCTTTCAGCTCTTATAAATTTTTTACGTTTTCCTCACTTTAAGTTCCCAATAAAAGAAGACTTATTATGTCTAAATCTCATTGAAGAATGTCATCACAAAGGGTTATCAACAGAAGAAATGAATGCACGGGCAATCCTAGCACCGAGAAACGATGAAGTCAAACGAATTAACGCGAAAATTGTCGATTAGTTACACTTGGTTAAATGCGTATCAATAGACTCTGCTGAAACAGTTGGCGGTGATGGTGCGGAAGAAGAAAACATTAGCTCACAATATCACGAAGAATATCTACAACTGTTAACACCGTCCAGTTTTCCACCACACAAATTACTGTAGAAAGAAGGATGTATCGTAATGTTATTGCGAAATTAATGTCTGATTGATGGGCTATGCAATAGGACAAGATTAGTTGGATTGAAAATTGGGCGAACAATTCTGAAATGTAAAATTTTAACAGGTGACAAGAAAGGTAGGCCTAATGTAGTACATCTAACAGACACCAAATGAGATCTTGATATGCCATTCGTATTAAAACGTTTACAGTTTCCGTGAGAATAGCCTTTGCTATGACAATTAACAAATCCCAGGGACAAACATTCGAAAAAGTCGTGTTTTATTTATTGGAGAGAAAGAAACGAAATTAACTCACGGACAGTTATACGTTGCGTTGTCACGATGAAAATCCAAACACAGAATCAAAATACAAAGCGACATTGACGAAAAGTTAATTAAAAAAATGTTTTACTTAAGTTTTACAGTAAAAGTGTAAGTTTAAAAAGTATTTGCGTGTTAATTTCAAAGCCAAACAGAACGAAATCGCATTACGCAACGAATAACTCTAACGCAACATTTTCTTTCAATTTAATACGTTTACTATTTTTTAATATGGTTAATTACTCGCTGTAATGTAAAATAGTTAGCTCTATTATGCTTATGTAACAATTCCCATGAAAATAACAATCTGTTTAAATTGTACATCCGCTTCCCCACATGCGAGCGGCAGAGCCATGAAGTGGCTAGCGCCAAGGGGTTGGTGAGCGAATGTCCGTCTGTCTGTCTACTTTTCACAAGAGAACTACTTAACGGATTTAAATCGTTTTTTTTTAAATTTGCTTGAACATTCCAGTTGACTTCGTGACTTATTGCGCTATGTATCATAGTTCGGTTGCGGTACCGATTGCGTTGCACGAATCCAAGAGAGACGCAGCGGACCGAGGGAATGGGGGGCGTGGCCCTCCTCACTCACGCGCCAGCCTCGGGGCGTGTACCTTAGCTTAGCTAGCAAATGAGAGAACTACTTAACGGATTTAATTCAGGTGCTTTTCTAGAATTTGCTTGAACATTCTGGTTGATTTTGTGACTTCTCTCATCGCACTAAGAATCATGTATTATATTTACGCTAATCCGAGACAGAGGCTGCGGGCCGAGGGGAGGGGGACGTGTGACGTCGAGTGGGGAGTCGGGCGGAATGCCCTCCTCGCTGTCCTGTTTCACTTCTAGGTGGGCGGAGCTGCGGGACAAGGCTATTATTAAATAAAAAGAAATCCCCGCTATGTGTTCTGGACTCCGAAATTTCCAAACGCGTTTTGGTTTTGACAAAAGATCTCCTTGTCTGCTAGTTTTGACCTTTAGCCCGTTCTTTGATGTAGAGATCCTTCTGGTCTTTTTCACTTCTTCGTTTTACTGTCTCTTGTGGCTTGTAATGTGAGTGTAACATTTAGGAAGTAATTCTCACTGCGTGCGCTGTACGTTGGCGATAATCGATAGAGTTGGCCTTCTGATAAAATTCGACAGCTGTGAGCAGGTGCGCCGTCGCGGTGACAGATGTTCCCCTTCTCGGGATGTTTTTGGTTTTGCCTTGGCAGCTCGGCGTAATGTTGCTTATTAACAGAGCAGTCTGTTCACGGGGAAACGTCTTATTAACAAGCCCGTTGATGTCGAAAAACACGACCGTCGTTGTCTTGTTCTTCAATATGGCTTGACGTGCTTTCTCTTTGGTTCGTTGAAAAACATAAAATGCCAATGTGCAATGTTGTAGAAAAATAAAATATATATATAAATACTTTTTAAAAACCACGCTAATATTTAGTTAAAAAGTGTACTAAAAAGTAAAAAAAAATAAGTAGGCCTATCTCATACATCACTCGTAAAAAAAATAAAAGCTTGGGAGTTTTTTGAATGTTGATTGATGAAGAGCGCCCACGCTTTTATTTTACGAGTGATGTATGAGAGACTTACTTTTTACTTTTCAGTACACTTTTAAAACTTAATATAAACGTGTTTTTTAAAAAGTATATACTGTATATACCCGAGGGCGGCACGGTGGTGCAGTGGGTAGTGTTGCTGCCTCGCAGTATGGAGACCTGGGTTCGCTTGCTCCCTGCGTGGAGTTTGCATGTTCTCCCCGTGTCTGCGTGGGTTTCCTCCCACAGTCCAAAGACATGCAGGTTAGGTGGATTGGCGATTCTAAATTGGCCCTAGTGTGTGCTTGGTGTGTGTGTGTGTGTGTGCCCTGCGGTGGGTTGGCACCCTGCCCGGGATTGGTTCCTGCCTTGTGCCCTGTGTTGGCTGGGATTGGCTCCAGCAGACCCCCGTGACCCTGTGTTCGGATTCAGCGGGTTGGAAAATGGATGGATGGATATAAACCCGAGCTGCCCAGGCACAAACAAAGAAGGGGAACATCTGTCACCGTGACGGCGCACCTGCTCACAGCTGTCGAATTTTATCAGAAGGCCAACACTATCGATTATCGACATAGTACGGCGCACGCAGCGAGAATTATATCCTAAATGCTACACTCACATTACAAGCCACAAGAGGAGCCACGATTTTTTTAAAGAATTTTGGAAATGAAGGATAGATTAGAAATAGGACGACAATGACTGAAAATATGCAAAAGACAAGGGGCGCCTGAGTGACGGTGCCAGTGCCAGCGGCGTACGTTTCATTCCTCATGCACTGTAAGTGAATTTCCAGTAAGCCGTGGTACCTCAAGTGGGGTTAACCAGGTAGCTCAGAAAACTGGCTGAGGAAATGTTCTGCTTATTTGTGGAGCCATTTTTTTTGTTTTTCAGGGGGTTGCTTGTGTCCATCAAAAGATTTTGGAGCAAAAGTTGCCAATTGAGGGTGAAAATTTGGAGAAGCAAACGTGAAAGGAGACAGAAAACGTTATACTCAAGTAAAGTCGAAATATTACATAAAGTTCAACGCTGTCTTATATGGTAGCCCTCTGCCATGACACCTACATCCCATTCCATTACTCCCAATTTTAACCTCTCCCACCCAATCCCAATCTTCCTCACCCCACCCCACCTCTCCTCTTCTCACCCTAGCCCACCCCGTTCCATCCCACTACACCCCATGACTGAATGGTTGAAGAGATGCTCTTCATGGTGGTGGTGGTCCCTGATAAGCACAACTGATGATTCTTCTGAATGCTCACACCCGGGTTCATTTGTAGTCTCAGTTGTGGGGTCAGTTATTTCGCGGGGTGGCGCAGTGCTTAGCCCCACTGCCTGTTTAAAGCTTACGTGTGGTGTTTTCATGTCCACCTTGTTATTGAGAGGCTCCAGTTTGAGTCCCACATCCTGAAGATATTGGCAATTGCCCGGATAACACCACGTCATTGTCATTGCTGCTGTATTGTAACTGGTGCTACTGGGATAGGGTTCTGCCTCCCAGTACCCCGAACTGGACAGATGGATGGACTTTGTTCACCTCAGCAAGACTGTGAGATGCTCAGATCAGACGACGTTATGACTTATGAGGTGGAGATGTTTCCACCTGACCCACAGACAGTTTTTGAATTGTACGAACTTCCTTTGAAAGCCCAGCTAGGCAGAGGTGCCAGGTGACCCCAAACCGGGTGACACTCCGCTCATTCCTTACCTGAAGATCGGTGATGGCCATCAGCTCCTGCCAGTCGATATCCATTTCCAGCTCACCTTGGTGCAGGTGTGTGACCCTGTCTCGGTCGGGCTGTAAGGCCCCCGGCACTGCCATCATCGTCATCCCGGCATGGTAGCTTCCAGGTGGCACCAGCCCCTGCTGAAAACGGGGATCGACACGATTAGGTGTGGCATGCCATGCCCAGCAGGACCCCCCAGGCCGATCTTCTGTGCCTTGGCTCACCTGAGGGTTTCTCCGAGCTGGCAAGATGCAGTTGGCTGACTCACACATTTAGGATGGCACGGGTGACCTGCAAGGAGAAGGCAGTAAGGGGGATTAGTTCAGGAATCGGGAGCTGTCCCCCCCCACACTCTCCCCCCCCCCTAAATTTGGACAGAAAGAGTGACAGAGCCCAGCGCCCTTGGTCATATTTGAAATCCTGCCATGGCGTTTCAGTAAGAGGAGAGAGCCACGTCGGAGGCGTCACCCACCCAGTGGGCTTCTCACCAGCGGCTTGCCTGCTCCATGGCAGATAACAGTATCAGCAGCCGGGCAGCCCTGTGCCACCAACTGACAGTTTTTGTGGCTTGCCGCACAATGTTAACCCTTTGAAATACTGAGCTCACTGTGGCCTGCCAAGACCCCTAAAAGCCTGACAACCCAGGAAAATGGAAGGGTGGGGTATGGGGGACGGAGGGGTGATCACCACTGTTTTAACAGGGTGAACAATGGCCTGCAGAAAAAAATAAAGTGCAGCAGCTCGGGGGTCCTCAAGCATCCAAGCAACCAACGGTGATCACGTCCATCCTGCGGGGGTTTGGGGTAGGGCTCAGAATGTTCATTTGCAGCAGAACCCCTTTGAAAAGAAGGGAATTAAGGCAGCAATAAAAAGTCTTCACCCCCCCTTGGAAGTTTTCACTTTTTATTATTATACAACTTTGAATCCCACTGGACTAAAATGTGGACTTTTTAGCAACTGAATACGACTCTTTAATGTTAAAGTGAAAACAGATTCATTACAAACATCGTTAACACGGCCTTAATGTGACACCCCTAAATCCTCCCAAGTGCAGCCTGCTGCTTTGTGGTGTGTGGTGGTCAAGGGTGCAAAAAGAAATTTTATGGCACTGTGTACACTAAATCTGTAATGAGCAGATGACACGACCTTTTATGTCAAATGAAACGCTTCTGCTGTCACTTCATTACAAAGTTCTTCATGCCAATCAACACTCAGCGTTACATGTTTTACAAAATGTGTCATGTGCACACCCCAGAGCCTTATAATAATAATAATAATAATAATAATAATAATAATAATAATAATAATAATAATAATAATAATAATAATAATAATAATGGCTGGGCTACCCGTCTAAGTTGAGTGCAAATCTAAGGTAGTCAATGTAGAGCTCAGTGTTAATGTCTGCAGTGCACCATTTGTTGGAATGCATTTTGTAATGCATGTAATGATAAAATGCATTGCATTTGTTATTCCAACAGATGAAGTATCAAAAATATTTGTAGTAATGACATGAGTTGCATTTGTCATTCCAACAGATGGAGCATCACCAATATTTGTAGTAATAGCATGCATTACATCTGTCATTCCAACCGATGGAGCATCACAAACATTAGTAGTAATAACATGTGTTGCATTTGTCATTCCGACAGATGGAGCATCATCAATATTTGTAGCAATAACATGCATTATGTTTGTCATTCCAGCAGATGGAGCATCACAAACATTAGTAGTAATAACATGCATTACATCTGTCATTCCGACAGATGGAGCATCATCAATATTTGTAGCAATAACATGCATTATGTTTGTCATTCCAACAGATGGAGCATCACAAACATTTGTAATAATAACATGGATTGCATTTGTCATTCCAACAGATGGAGCATCACCAATATTTGTAGCAATAACATTCATTATGTTTGTCATTCCAACAGATGGAGCATCACAAACATTAGTAGTAATAACATGTGTTGCATTTGTCGTTCCAACAGATGGAGCATCACAAACATTTGTAGTAATAACATGCATTACATCTGTCATTCCAACAGATGGAGCATCACAAACATTTGTAGTAATAACATGGATTGCATTTGTCATTCCAACAGATGGAGCATCAACAATATTTGTAGCAATAACATGCATTATGTTTGTCATTCCAGCAGATGGAGCACCACAAACATTAGTAGTAATAACATGTGTTGCATTTGTCGTTCTAACAGATGGAGTATCAACAATATTTGTAGCAATAACATGCATTATGTTTGTCATTCCAGCAGATGGAGCATCACCAACATTTGTAGTAATACATGGATTGCATTTGTCATTCCAACAGATGGAGCATCACCAATATTTGTAGCAATAACATGCATTATGTTTGGCATTCCAACAGATGGAACATCACAAACATTAGTAGTAATAACATGTGTTGCATTTGTCATTTCAACAGATGGAGCATCACAAACATTAGTTGTAATAATGTGTTGCATTTGTCATTCCAACAGATGGAGCATCACCAATATTTGTAGCAATAACATGCATTATGTTTGGCATTCCAACAGATGGAGCATCACAAACATTAGTAGTAATAACGTGTTGCATTTGTCATTCCAACAGATGGAGCATCACAAACATTTGTAGTAACAAAGTGCATTATTACAAATATTTGTGATGCTCCATCTGTAAGAAAGATAAATGCAATACATATGTCTGTGCTACATGCAATTTGGTATGGTATTTATAAAAGTAGTGTTAATGTTTGTGATGCACCATCTGCAATGCATTTTGTTACTACAAATATTTGATATGCACTGTCTGTTCAAATAACAAATGCAGTGCATTTTACTACCACAAATGTTTGTGATGTGCCACTTGTTGGAGTAAGAAATACAATGCATAACCTCTGTTCCATATAATTTGGTATGGGATTTGTAAAAGCAGTGTTAATGTTTGTGAGATGCTACCTGTTGGAATGACAAATGCAATACACTTGTCTCTGTTGTGTACAGTTTGGTAAGGGATGTGCCATCATTTGGAATGGCAAATGCAGTGCATTGTATTGCAACAAATGTTTGTGATCCATCTGTTATATACTATGTAGTATAGGATTTGCAAAAGCAGGATTATTGTTTGTGATGCACCATCTGCTGGAATGACAAATGCAATGCTTGTTTCTCTGTTATTTACCAGTTGGTATAAGATTCATAAAAGCAATGCTAATGTTTGTGATTCGCCGTCTGTTGGAATGACACATGTAATGCACATCTCTTTGTTGTATGCAGTCTGGTATTGGAATGACAAATGCAGTGCATTTTATTACCACAAATATTTGTGATGTGCCAATGGTTGGAATGACAATGGCAATGCATATTACGGTGTTATATGCCATTTGGTATGGGATTTGTAAAAACAGTTTTAGTCTTTGTGCACCATCTGTTAGAATGTCAGAGACATAACAACTGAACAGACACACAGAAACTTATCCTTCTATGGTGGATGCTAATAATAATAATAATAATAATAATAATAATAATAATAATAATAATAAAATTGTATTTATAATGTGCCTTTCAGTGCCCAAGGATGCGGTACAAAGCAAAATAAAAATAGAAAAAATTACATAAAAGAGCACCAGTACTGTAAAGGATAACAGCACCGATTATACATAAGATTTATAGTTTTATGTCCATTGTTAAGAGCCTATTAGCGACTCAACTTCTCTAAAGAAGAGCATTCCAGAGGGCTGGAGCTGAAACACAGAAGGCTCTGCCTCCCATCGGTCTCCTTCTAATCCTGGGAATGCTAAGCAGAGGACTAAAGTCAAAGATGGTTGAAGTCGGGGTAAATTCCTTAAATTTTAAAAGGAAGTTTTTACTAGTTATTAACGTGTGGACCAAATGACAGGGAGAAATCAAATGTAACGCCCGGACTTCAAAATACCGCTGAAGCCAGAACAGGGATGCCATTCACTAATGATGTCAAATGAACCATCTTAGCCAACTGAGACTTATTTACAGCCAAGAGTTACGGCTTAGCCAGGGTGGTAGTCTTGGACTAAATTTATTCTTTGCCCCTTTAACGATTTGGTTATTTTTCAAATGTTATTTGCCTTTTTCTGCTATGTATTAGCTGTGCTGCCCTGCTTCACCCAGGGAATTTCCCAAGTCCCTGTAACCCCTAACCCTAACTGAGTACTTTTCTGTTTATGCTGTCATGTCCTGCTTTTCGTACTGACTGATCATCGGCTTTGTTGATGGTCCTTGTAAAACACAATTTTGGAGGAAAGTGCATTGCTTTGGATTCAAACAGGTGATCATCAGGAATTTGGGGTATGAATGTCATGTCACCCAGGAGCAGATCCTGTAAAAGTGTTGGCCTCAGTCAGATCTGAATGTAACGCTTTGATCTGTAATTCTGTATTGTTCTTAAGTTTTGGAAGGTTTGGATCAAAAGCAACGCGCCCTGAACTGTGGCTTACCTCAACTTATGGCATACAGCGTTGACATTTACATGTCATGAACTGAAAGTTTTAAGACTGTACAGGTAAGAACAGGTGAAAAGAAATAATATGGTGAACAATGCCCACCTCCTGTTTGTTCTGGGGGTCCCCTAAACTGACCAAGGAACGCCGTCGCTCCCGACTTGTGTTGTACTGAGGGCTTGAGGTATTCCTGCTTTAGTGACCCACGCCACATCATGGTTTAACCTACAACGGGACATCACAGTTTTCCGCAACACTTTTCCAGCAAGAGGGACACCCCTCACCGCCATCTTCGGAGGATATGTTTACAAGCAGGCTCAACAATAAAAAGGGGAATACAGATACCCCCCCTGAAGCACCACCAGCTCAAAAATATATATATTTAATATCACATCATGAGGAGTATGAAGAAGCCAACAGAATGGGGAGTAGCTGTGGATACCACTTCATCCTCGACACTGGACATCTGGAGTCCTGTGGTCAGTTTATGACTCCATAAAGACACAACAGCACTGGAGGAAGTCCAGAGAAGAGCGACGAGGCTGATTGAGGGCTACAGGGGGTGAGTTATGAAGATTAAAAGAGCTGAGCCTTTACAGTGATGAAGAGGAGACCTGACTGAAGTGTTCAAAATGATGAAGAGAATTAGTGCAGTGGATCAGATGGTGACTTTATAATGAGGTCATCAAGAACACGGGGACACAGTTGGAAACTTGTGAAGGGGAAATTTCACACAAACATTAGGAAGTTTTTCTTTACACAAAGAACGATAGACACTTGGAATAAGAGACCAAGTAGTGTGGTGGACAGGAGGACTTTAGGGACTTTTAAAACTCAACTTGATGTGGATAGGACTGATGACCTTTGCTGGGGTGAATGGTCTGTTCTTGTCCAGTTTGTCCTAATGTTCTAGTAGCATGTTTGGTTATATAGCACCCTGTTATGTGGAGTGCAAGTCAAGGGAGTTTATGTAACACACTGGGGAGGCCTCATCTGGAGTCCTGGGTGCAGTTTTGGTCTCCAATCTACGACAAAAACATAGCAGAGGTAGAGAAAGTCCAGAGAAGAGCGACGAGACTGATTGAGGGCTACAGCGGGTGAGTTATGAAGATTAAAAGAGCTGAGCCTTTACAGTGATGAAGAGGAGACCTGACTGAAGTGTTCAAAATGATGAAGAGAATTAGTCCAGTGGATCAGATGGTGACTTTAAAATGAGGTCATCAAGAACACGGGGACACAGTTGGAAACTTGTGAAGGGGAAATCTCACACAAACATTAGGAAGTTATTCTTAACACAAAGAACGATAGACACTTGGAATAAGAGACCAAGTAGTGTGGTAGACAGGAGGACTTTAGGGACTTTCAAAACTTGACTTGATGAATTAAGTGGACAGGACTGGCAAGGTTTGTTGGGCTGAATGGCCTGTTCTCGTCCAGAGTGTTCCAGTGTTCTAATGTCTGAAAATCGAGAGTCCACCTTATGAGAAGGATTTAGGAGTCGTAGTGGACTCTAAGCTATCGACTTCCCAACAGTGTTCAGAAGCCATGAAGAAGGCTAACAGAATGTCAGGTTATATAGCGCATTGATGTGTGGAGTACAAGTCACAGGAGGTTCTACTAAAGCTTTATAAACTCACTGGTGTGGCCTCATCTGGAGTCCTGTGGTCAGTTTTGGTCTCCATAGAGGACATAGCAGCGCTAGAAAAGGTCCTGAGAAGAGCAACGAGGCTGATTGAGGGCTACAGGGGGTGAGTTATGAAGATTAAAAGAGCTGAGCCTTTACAGTGATGAAGAGGAAACCTGACTGAAGTGTTTAAAATGAGGAAGGGAATTAGTGCAGTGGATCAGACGGTGACTTTAAACTGAGTTCAATGGGAACACAGTTGGAAACTTGTGAAGGGGATATTTCACACAAACATTAGGAAGCTTTTCTTTACACAAAGAATGATAGACACATGGAATGAGTGACCAGTAGGATGGCAGTGACATTCATCACCCAACTTGATGTTATTTAAGAAGAATTAAGTGGATAGGACTGGCGTGTTTTGGTGGGCTGAATGGCCTGTTCTTGTGCAGAGTGTTCTAATGTTCTAATAGCATGTCGGGTTATATAGCGCCTTGATGTGTGGAGTACAAGTCACAGGAGATTCTGCTCAAGCTTTATAACACACTGGTGAGGCCTCATCTGGAGTCCTGTGTGCAGTTTATGACGCGTAATGGTCATAACAGTCGACAACGTCCGCCATGTTAAACTTTCTTATTTATGGCCCCATCTTCACAAAATTTTGCTTCCCTGCACTAACCGAAACCGATGTACGTACTTATTTCGGTGGTATGACGCCACTGTCGGCCGCCATATTGAACTTTCCAACGGTCGTTGTTACTTATGGGCCCATCTTCAAGAAATTTGGTACGTGGGTTCCCAACGCTAACTGAATCCTACTTATGTACATATATACGTCCATAGCCTGCAGCTTGGTCGCCGTGTGAGGCGGCGTTGGGTCCCCCGTCCCCACGCCTCCCACGTAGTTGGCTGCCTGCCTATATAAGGCCATCTGTCACTCCGGTCTCTTCATTCCCTTCCTTGCTTCACCACGGTATTCACGTCTCCCTGCTGATAACTGCAGCCTTTTTATTTAATCCACGGCTTCTCCGCTGTTTTATTGTTTGTTTGTTACGATTATAATTATTGTGTAGGTATTTCAGACTTAGTTTACATTGTTCAGGTACCCATTTCCTTTATCGTTCCAACCGTACCCCCATTAACATGTCTATCGAGGTGATCACCATCGATCAAAGAACTGTCACTTACCGAGTGGTTTCCATGCCCGGAGATGGCGCCTGCCTTTTCCATTCTCTCTGTGTTACATATTGCACGGCCATATCAGGCTCACTCTTGATATCCGGAGGAACATTGTGTCTTATGTATTGAATGACTGGGACAGGTCCAAGGTGTGGACTGATGACGGTACAGGAGATAATCATACTACACAGGAGCACTAGAAGAGTGAAATGCTTAAGCCCTTCACCTACAGTACGGTTCTGCATGTGAGTTGATGGCTGCCGCTGAATTGTTCGGTTGTCGCTTTCAAGTGTACCAAAATGGCCAAATATTTTACAGCTTTAGACAACCGCCAATGCCTGTTAAACATCTTAGATTCACAGGTGACGATTTGAGAAGTGGACACTTTGATGTTTATGAATGTTTAAACTCTCAAAAGCTGGATGCGAAGTTATCGATGAAACCCATTTCAATTCAAACGCCTCCAATTTCCAGTAAGGCTCTGCTTCGCAATGACAATTAATAAGTCTCAGGGACAGACCCTACAAAAGGTTGGCATTGATTTGAGGCGAGATTGCTTTTCACATGGCCTACTGTATGTGGCATGCTCAAGAGTAAGCTCAGCACACAGCTTGGTCATATTACAACCGGAGGGCCGAACTGACAACGTGGTATACAAAGAGATCCTTAACAAGTAATTATTGGGATATTTTCCCTCAGTTTAAAAAGGTTTACTTTTCTTCTTAATAAAAATTTTAAAGCAGTACTTCGCCGCTGCGAAGCGCAGGTATTTTGCTAGTTGGGAATAAAGTAAAAAATCAACAAAGTGTAACATTAACACAAATGAAAGACTCAAAATATGAATGGAAAGGACATCAAGCAAAGATCTGAACCCCAGCTAGGCGGAAATAAGAACACATGAATTATGCGATTGAGCCAAGTCACGATAAACACAGCATGAAAGGCAATGTTTCTTTTTTTAGTGTATGCCAAGTTGCTCTTGTTCAGAATATGAATATGGAAAGAGAACAACTCAGGACGACGTCTTTGAGCTTCTCAAGTCCATTTTATGATGGGGGCAGTTCTGCATTTAGGCTTTGATGGCTAACTAAATAAGAAGAAATCGGAAATCTCAGTGATTGGCAAAAATGGACATAATGGGGGTATTAGAAATAAACTTGATCCACTGGGCTTAAAAGTCAAGGCAGAGGTAAAGAATTTAGGGGGTGATTATTGACTCGGACCTGAATTTTTTAAATCACATGTTAATCAGATCACTAGGACAGCATTTTTTCACTTAGAAGAAGTTAGACCCCCTTATAACATTGCAAGATGCTAAAAAATGAGTTCACGCTTTTGTTTTAGTCAACTAGATTACTGTAACGCACTGATCTCAGGACCACCCAAAAAAGACATCAATTGATTACAACGAGTGCAGAATGGAGCTGCTAGAATCTTAACTGGGAAAAGAAAATCCGAGCACATCACCCCAGTCTGAGCATCACTACCCTGGTTACCTGTGCCATTTACAACTGACTTTCAAATCCTGCTGATGGTTTACAAAGCCTTCAATAATCTGGTCCATCTTATATCCCAGAATGCCTCTCACCTTACCTTGCCTCTCAGGACCACCCAAAAAAGACATCAATCGATTACAACAAGAGCAGAATGGAGCGGCCAGAAACTTAACTTGGAAAAGAAAATCCGAGCACATCACCCCAGTCTGAGCGTCACTACACTGGTTACCTGTGCCATTTAGAATTGACTTTCAAATCCTGCTGATGGTTTACAAAGCCTTCAATCATCTGCTCCATCTTATATCCCAGAATGCCTCTCACCTTACACTTCAAATCGTAATCTTAGATCTTCAAATGAGGGTCTGCTCAAAATTCCAAAGTAGTGGTGAGGTGGGTGGCCTTCTGCTGTTAGGCACCTGAAATCTGAATAGCTGACCGATAGAAATTCACCAGGTTGATATGGTGGAGCACTTTAACAAAATGATTAAAACTCATTATTGGGACATGGCTTACTCAGAGCTTCATTTTAGGGTAACTCTGATATTCTGTATATGTATTGAATTATACAATACAATACAATACAATTGGGTGGCACGGTGGTGCAGTGGGTAGCGCTGCTGCCTCGCAGTTAGGAGACCCATGTCTGTGTGGGTTTCCTCCGGGTACTCCGGTTTCCTCCCACAGTCCAAAAACATGCAGGTTAGGTGCATTGGCGATTCTAAATTGGCCCTAGTGTGTGTCCTGCGGTGGGCTGGCGCCCTGCCCAGGGTTTGTTTCCTGCCTTGCGCCCTGTGTTGGCTGGGATTGGCTCCAGCAGACCCCCGTGACCCTGTAGTTAGGATATAGCAGGTTGGATAATGGATGGATAATAATAATTCTTTGCATTTATATAGCGCTTTTCTCACTACTCAAAGCGCTCAGCAATTGCAGGTTAAGGGCCCAACAGCACAGAGTCCCTATTGGCATTTACGGGACTCAAACCGGCAACCCTTCCGATTGCCAGTGCAGATCCCTAGCCTCAGAGCCACCACTCCGGATGGATGGCTGGATGGATACAATACAATTTATTTTTGTATAGTCCAAAGTCACACAAGAAGTGCCACAATGGTCTTTAACAGGCCCTGCCTCTTGACAGCCTCCCAGCCTTGACTCTCTAAGATGACAAAGAAAAACTCCTAAAAAAACCTTTGTAGGGAAAAAATAGAAGAAACCTTGAGAAAGGCAGTTCAGAGAGAGACCCCTTTACCAGGTAGGTTGGGCGTGCAGTGGGTGTCAAAAAGAAGGGGGTCAATACAACACAATACACAGAACAGAACAAATCCTCCATACAGTATAAAAATCAAAATTTTACAAGTACAGAGCAGAATTTAACAGTAGATGATAGCCCATAATATGATTTGGATTTGTTTAGAGTCCTGGAGACCTCAGCCATTAAGCTGCCTCCCCCATTTGGCCATTCCACAGCTGAGCTAGCGCTGGGCCAGCCAATCCGATGAAAGGACCCCTCTACCCCATGATTCCTGCGATCCTCCATCAGAGATGACTTTACCTTAGGCAGGCAAAACAACCTGGCAGGTGGGCTGAGGCACCAAGTGCCACATTTGAGTACCGAGAAGACAAACAGAATAAGTGAGGAGGGTTAGTAACAAATTCTAACTGTCACATTTCTTTTGTTTTGGTGCTAATAACTAACAACAGTTGATCAGCAGCTCTAGTCAGGGTGTGTTAAACTGAAGTCGTGAGTCTTCAGCCGGGATTTAAAAGCTGAGACCAAAGGGGCATCTCTTATAGTAGCAGGCAGACCAGTCCACAGTTTAGGGGACATGTAACTAAAAGCTCGACCTCCCACTGTTATTTTATTAATCCTCATAATCATAAGCAGACCGGCATCTTGAGATCTTAATGTGCGCTCAGGTTTGTAAGACATGATAAGTTCAGACAAGTAAGCTGGACCTCGGCCATTTAAGGCTTTATATGTTAAAAGGAGGAATTTGAAATCTGCCCTAAACTTAACCGGGAGCGAGTGTAAGGACTTGAGGACTGGGGTTATGTGTTCGTGTTTTCTTGTTCTTGTAATAATTCTTGCAGCAGCATTTTGGATTAAATGACAGCTGTATAAAGAACAGTCTGAACATCCAGTGAACACCACATTGTAGTTGTCAATCCTACGAGAAATAAATTATCATTTCCATCATGGCTCCACACTCCATACTAACCCCTACTGTCACTGCCGTTCTTTTTCCGGTTTTCTGTGCTGCTGATCTGCAACCCCACCCTCCACCTGATCAGGAGACCATGCAGCCCCTCCATTGATGGATTGAAGGCCAGAGGTCCACATGACCATCATCATCAAATTCTTCCATATGAAGCCTGAAAACATGAGAGACTGACTGAGATCATTGATGTTAGGTGGGCTGGGTGGTCTAGTGGCCTTGGGACCCCTGCAGATTTTGTTTTGTTTTTTTCTGTCCTCCTAGCCATCAGACCTTACTTTATTCTTTGTTAATTACTATGGCCTAATCTTATTTTCATATTTTTACTTTTTTTCTTTCTTCATTTTCTAAAGCACTTTGACTCCGCCATTTGTATGAAAACATGCGATAGAAAGAAATGTTGTTTTTGTTTGATGCCGATACAGAATTGTGATCATTTTGAAATCATCTTATCAAACATGGCTGCTGGTGCCATCTCCTGTAATACTCTGCTGTCTCTCTGACCCTTCTGAGATCTGAGGATGCCTTCCACAATCCATGGTTTAGCCTTCAGTTATCAGTAACAATGACAGCCTTAAGGATACCCACCGGTGATCAGAATCATTAACAGGTGGGACCTCAGACTTGTGTCCAATGAAATATTAGAGAGGGGGCGATGTTGCTGATGTTCTCTTCTCCTTCTCTTCCTGAAGCACTGAGGAACTGCCCAATGAGGGCACTTAGCCCCTCCCCTTCTGCTGGACGGAGCTCCCAAATGATTGACCCTTTCATTACCAGCAGCTGACTTAGCATAGCCTGCTGTGTAAACCCCAAATGGTGTGTTCTTATTTTCGTGACTTTCTGTTTAGAAATCCTCCAAGAAGTACAGTTAGGTCCATAAATATTTGGACAGAGACAACTCTTTTCTCATTTTGGTTCTGTACATTTCCACAATGAATTTTAAATGAAACAACTCCGATGCAGTTGAAGTGCAGACTTTCAGCTTTAATTCAGTGGGGTGAACAAAACGATGGCATAAAAATGGGAGGCAACTAAAGCATTTTTTGAACACAATCCCTTCATTTCAGGGGCTCAAAGTAATTGGACAAAAGACATAACTGGAAATCAAATGTTCATTTCTAATACTTGTTGAAAACCCTTTGCTGGCAATGACAGCCTGAAGTCTTGAACTCCTGGACATCACCAGATGTTGGGTTTCCTTCTTTTTAATGCTCTGCCAGGCCTTTACTGCAGCGACTTTCAGTTGCTGTTTGTTTGTGGGCCTTTCTGTCTGAAGTTTAGTCTTCAACAAGTGAAATGTCTGCTCAGTTGGGTTAAGATCAGGTGACTGACTTGGCCATTCCAGAATTTTCCACTTCTTTGCTTTAATAAACTCCTGGGTTGCTTTGGCTGTATGTTTTGGGTCATTGTCCATCTGTATCATGAATCAATGTGACTGCTGTATTTAGCTGGATTTGAGCAGACAGTACGTCTCTGAACACCTCAGAATTCATTCGGCTGCTTCTGTCCTGTGTCACATCATCAATAAACACGAGTGTCCCAGTGCCACTGGCAGCCATCACACTGCCTCCCTCCACCGTGTTTTACAGATGATGTGCTATGCTTTGGATAATGAGCTGTTCCACGCCTTCTCCATACTTTTTTCTTGCCATCATTCTGGTAGAGGTTGATCTTGGTTTCATCTGTCCAAAGAATGTTTTTCCAGAACTGTGCTGGCTTTTTTAGATGTTCTTTAGCAAAGTCCAATCTCGCCTTTCTATTCTTGAGGCTTGTGAGTGGCTTGCACCTTGCAGTGCACCCTCTGTATTTACTTTCATGCGGTCTTCTCTTTATGGTATACTTGGATATCGATACGCCGACCCCCTGGAGAGTGTTGTTCACTTGGTTGGCTGTTGTGAAGGGGTTTCTCTTCACCATGGAAATGATTCTGCGATCATCCACCACTGTTGTCTTCCGTGGACGTCCAGGTCTTTTAGCGTTGCTGAGTTCACCAGTGCTTGCTTTCTTTCTCAGGATGTACCAAACTGTAGATTTTGCCATTTGTAATATTGTAGCAATTTCTCCGATGGGTTTTTTCTGTTTTCACAGCTTAAGGATGGCTTCTTTCCCCTGCATGGAGAGCTCCTTTGACCGCATGTTGTCTGTTCACAGCGAAATCTTCCACATGCAAGCAGCACACCTCAAATCAACTCCAGGCCTTTTATCTGCTTAATTGATAATGACATAACGACGGACTTGACCACACCTGCCCATGAAATAGCCTTTGAGTCAATTGTCCAATTACTTTTGAGCCCCTGAAATGAAGGGATTGTGTTAATAAAATGCTTTAGTTGCTTCACATTTTTATTCAATCGTTTTGTTCACCCCACTGAATTAAAGCTGAAAGTCTGCACTTCAACTGCATCGGAGTTGTTTCATTTAAAATTCATTATGGTGATGTACAGAACCAAAATTAGAAACAAGTTGTCTCTGTTCAAATATTTATGGACCTAACTGTAAATGGGATCACCCAGTTGGTGTCTCAGCTTTCCCTGTTGTCCGTCCTGCCTTCCAGCAGCCAGCCACAATGTAAATTAATTGAAAGTGTTTTTAGGTGTAGGATGCAAAAAAGGGTTCTATTTGAATACACGCCTGCATCTCATTTGAGGGACCTGAGAGTTGTAGTCAACCAGGCCTTCCTTTTCTGGGGCTGGGGGGTCCGGTTGGAGGGTGGGGGGGAGTCTATAAATATCCTCACTCATTCTTTGGTACTAAAGTGCATCACTCTATCTTCAAGGTGACCCCCACCCGGGTCCCAAATCAAACACCCAACTCCTAATCCTTATGCAGTGGTCCTTGTGCGTCAGTGAACCCTTCAGAATTGTCCATATTCCTGCCTAAATATGACTTAAAACTTCATCACGTGTCCTAAGAGTAGATATTGAGAACACGAAAATATCGTACTTGGTTATTTATGGGGGATGTTCAAAAAGTTTCTGCACTTTTTTTCAACTCTTGTTTATTAAAAATTTCATAAAACAAGTAACATCACTTTTCTACATAGTCACCTTCGTTTGCGATGTAAATTTCCCAGCATCGTACCAACGTTTTAATGCCCAATTACCTCTCCTCCCACCTTCAACATTTCCAACAAAAATATAAAAGTGCGGAAACTTTTTGAATGTCCCTCGTATTTATTGAGGAAAATCACCCAGTATTACATACAGTGTGGCAGATAGCCGGGTCCCATGCCCGGCCGGGACGCCCCTGCTGCTTATGTTCTGGGGGAGCAGCCATGGACAGCTCAATACCTCCCCCGGGTCGCTTGGTGGCAGCCTCCCTGGCTGACGGTGATTTCCCCAAACTCCCGCAGGTCTTAATGGGAGATGGAGTCCTCCACAGCCTGGTTAGGGCCCGGGGTGGCCGCTAGGGGGGGCTGTCTGGTTTCAACAGCCCAGCTGTTTTAGTGCTAATAACTAACAACAGTTGATCAGCAGCTCTAGTCAGGGTGTGCTAAACTGAAGTTGTGAGTCTTCAGCCAGGACTTGAAAGCTGAGACCAAAGGAGCATCTCTTATAGTAGCAGGCAGACCAGTGCACAGTTTAGTCTTTGGCCCCACCTGGAAGTGCAATTAGGACCAGGTGGTCAAGCACCTGGAACGCTTCCGGGTGGGTTATAAAAAGGGCCAGCCACCACCACTCGAGGAGCCAGAGTCGGGAGGAGGAGGAGGACTACGCTTGAGGAGGAGTGGTGGTAAAAGAAAGGTTGTTGCTGTGTTGGAGTTGTGCTTTGTGGGACTGTGTATTGGAAGACGTGCGCCCACATGGGTGAAGAACAATAAAAAGTCTATCTGTGTCGGGTCAGACACCTACAGTCATGGCCGAAATTATCGGCCCCCCTGGATTTTTCCTTGAAAATGCACCATTTCTCCCAGAAAATTGTTGCAATTACAAATGTTTTGGTATCCACATGTTTATTTCCTTTATGTACACTGTAACAACACAAAAACACAGAAAAAAAGCCAAATCTGACATCATGTCACACAAAACTCAAAAACCGGGCTGGACAAAATTATTGGCACCCTCTACTTAATATATTTGGTTTCACGCCTTTTGGATAAAAATAACTGAAATCAAGCGCTTCCTCTAACCATCAACAAGCTTGTTACACCTCTCAACTGGAATTGCCGACCACTCTTCTTCTTTTGCAAACTGCTCAAGGTCTCTCAGATTTGAAGGGCACCTTCTCCCAACAGCAATTTTGAGATCTCTCCATAAGTGTTCAATCAGATTTAGATCCGGACTCATTGCTGGCCACTTCAGAACTCTCCAGAACTTTGTCTTCAACCATTTCTGGGTGCTTTTAGAGGTATGTTTGGGGTCATTGTCCTGCTGGAACACCCATGAGCTCTGACGCAGACCCAGCTTTCTGACACTGGGCCCTACATTGCGCCCCAATATCTTTTGGTAGTCTTCAGATTTCATGATGCCTTGCACACAGTCAAGGCCTCCAGTGCCAGAGGCAGCAAAACATCCCCAAAACATCTTAGAACCTCCACCATGTTTGATTGTAGGTCCTGTGTTCTTTTCTTCGTAGGCCTCATTCCGTTTTCTGTAAACAGTAGAATGATGAGCTTTACCAAAAAGCTCTACCACGGTCTCATCTGTCCACAGGATGTTGGCCCAGAAGGATTTTGACTTCCTCAGGTACATTTTGGCAAACTCCAGTCTGGCTTTTTTATGTTTCTGTGTCAGCAGTGGGGTCCTCCTGGCTCTCCTGCCATAGCGTTTCATTTCATTCAGATGTCGATGGATAGTTCGAGCTGACACTGTTGCACCCTGAGTCTGCAGAACAACTTGAATATGTTTTGAAGTTGATTGGGGCTGTTTATCCACCATTCGGACTATCCTTCGTTGCAGTCTTTTATCAATTTTTCTCTTCCGTCCATGTCCAGGGAGATTAGCTACAGTGCCATGTGTTGTGAACTTCTTGATTATATTGTGCACAGTGGACAAAGAAACATGAAGATCTCTGGAGATGAAGTTGTAGCCTTGAGATTGTTGATATTTTTCCACAATTTTTCTTCTCAAGTCCTCAGACAATTCTCTGCTCTTCTTTCTGTTCTCCATGCTTAGTGTGGCACACTCAGACACACAGCAGAAAGGTTCAGTCAACGTTTCTCCATTTTAACTGGCTTCAGGTGTGATTGCTGTATTGCCAGCACCTGTTTCTGGACACAGGTGAGTTCAAATGAGCATCATATGCTTGAAATAAAACGATTTACCCACAATTTTGAAAGGGTGCCAATAATTTTGTCTGGCCCATTTTTGGAGTTCTGTGTGACATGATGTCAGATTTGGCTTTTTCATTCTGTTTTTTTTGTGTTGTTCCAATGCACATAAAGGAAATAAACGTGTGTATACCAAAACATTTATAATTGCAATAATTTTCTGGGAGAAATGGTGCATTTTCTGGGAAAATTCCAGGGGTGCCGATAATTTCGGCCATGACTGTATATAGCGCCTTGTTACAACAGTCAAAGTAAAAAGCATGTGAACCCCTAGGAATGACCTAGAGGTGCTGGTCATAAAATTAGAATATCATGACAAAGTTGATTTATTTCAGTAATTCCATTCAAAAAGTGAAACTTGTATATTAGATTCATTCATTACACACAGACTGATGTATTTCAAATGTTTATTTCTTTTAATGTTGATGATTATAACTGACAACTAATGAAAGTCCCAAATTAAGACCAATGCAAAAAAAGGATTTTTAGAAATGTTGGCCAACTGAAAGGTATGAACATGAAAAGTATGAGCATGTACAGCACTCAATATTTAGTTGGGACTCCTTTGTCCTGGATTACTGCAGCAATGCGGCGTGGCAGGGAGTCACTCAGTCTGTGGCACTGCTCAGGTGTTATGAGAGCCCATGTTGCTCTGATAGTGGCCTTCAGCTCTTCTGAATTGTTGGGTCTGGCGTATTGCATCTTCCTCTTCACAATACCCCATAGATTTTCTATGGGGTTAAGGTCAGGCGTGTTTGCTGGCCAATCAAGAACAGGGATACCATGGTCCTTAAACCAGGTACTGGTAGCTTTGGCACTGTGTGCAGGTGCCAGGTCCTGTTGGAAAATGAAATCTGCATCTCCATAAAGTTTGTCAGCAGCAGGAAGTATGAAGTGTTCTAAAACGTCCCGGTAGATGGCTGCGTTGACCTTGGACCTCAGAAAACACAATGGACCAACACCAGCAAATGACATGGCACCCCAAACCATCACTGACTGTGGAAACTTTACACTGGACCTCACGCAACGTGGATTCTGTGCCTCTCCTCTCTTCCTCCAGACTCTGGGACCTTGATTTCCAAAGGAAATGCAAAATTTACTTTCATCAGAGAACATAAATTTGGACCACTCAGCAGCAGTCCAAAGGTGAGATGCTTCTGACGCTGTGTCTTGTTCAAGAGTGGCTTGACACAAGGAATGCGACAGCTGACACCCATGTCTTGCATACGTCTGTGTGTGGTGGTTCTTGAAGCACTGACTCCAGCTGCAGTCCACTCTTTGTGAATCTCCCCCACATTTTTGTTTCACAATCCTCTCCAGGGTGCGGTTATCCCTATTGCTTGTCCACTTTTTTCTACCACATCTTGTCCTTCCCTTCGCCTCTCTATTAATGTGCTTGGACACAGGGCTCTGTGAACAGCCAGCCTCTTTAGCGATGACCTTTTGTGTCTTGCCCTCCTTGTGCAAGGTGTCAATGGTCGTCTTCTGGACAACTGTCAAGTCAGCAGTCTTCCCCCTGATTGTGTAGCCTGCAGAACTCGACTGAGAGACCATTTAAAGGCTTTTGCAGGTGTTTGGAGTTAATTAGCTGATTAGAGTGTGGCACCAGGTGTCTTCAATATTGAACCTTTTCACAATATTCTAATTTTCCGAGATACTGAATTTGGGACTTTCATTAGTTGTCAGCTATAATCATCAACATTAAAAGAAATAAACATTTGAAATACATCAGTCTGTGTGTAATGAATGAATCTAATATACAAGTTTAACTTTTTGAATGGAATTACTGAAATAAATCAACTTTGTCCTGATATTCTAATTTTATGACCAGCACCTGTATATCAGGAGTGGCCATCCCGCGGCTCCCGAGTCACATGCGGCTCTTACGTTCATATCGAAGTTTGTGGTTTTTTTTTATTGTTCGTGTTCGCTTCGCTTGAGTTCAATAAGGTATTTTCGTCAAATGCGCATGTGTGTGAGATGAAAATACCACAAAGTTTCCTAGTAGGGGCAAAGATCATTTAAGTCAACAATTTGTGTCAAGTTCGTTCACAAAATAGTAGGGAAAAAATGCTCAGCAAAACGAAAATATGAAGATGAACACAGGACGTTTTTAACAGGAGTGGGAGAGTTTATATTTTTTTTTGTTGAACGTAATGGCAAGCCATTCTGCCTTATGTGTCAGGCATCATTAGCGCATTTCAAAGCTTCAAATCTTCAGCGCCACTTCAGTTCACATCGACCAGGAATTTCCAAAAAGGGACTGAACTTCGCAAGCACGAGTTGGTCACTTTGAAAACTCAGGCAGAAAAGCAGATACAGTTTGAGTTCTGGAAAAGTGTGCCAATGGAAAAATACCCCAATGTCAAACGGGCTGCGCTTAAGATACTGTCAATGTTTGGGTCAACATACGTCTGCGAGTCTGTGTTTTCTACCCTGAAACACGTGAAATCAAAGCATCGATCTGTTCTGACTGACACCCATGTGAAAGAATTGCTTTGAGTGGCAACAACGGAATACAAGCCAGATTTGAAGAGGATTGTTCAAGGCAAGGAATGCCAGAAGTCCCACTAAGCAACATGCATAGTAAAAGAAAAACGCTATTGTAAATTATTATATTTTTGTTTGTGGACTTGGTTGAACTGAGAGTTTGTGTGTGTGAGAGGCTTTGGAAAACATCTTGCATCACCCCAGTCAGTCCCAAAGGTATCACGTCCTAGTGAGCTGAATGACTTCCGGCCTGTCACTCTGACATCACATGTGATGAAGACCATGGAGCGACTGCTGCTTCACCACCTGAGGCCACAGGTCCACCACACCCTCGACCCTCTGCAGTTCGCATATCAGGAGAAGGTGGGAGCGGAGGATGCCATCATCTACATGCTACACCGATCCCTCTCCCACTTGGACAGAGGCAGTGGCGCTGTAAGAATTATGTTTCTGGACTTCTCTAGCGCCTTCAACACAATCCAACCTCTGCTCCTTAGGGACAAGCTGACAGAGATGGGAGTAGATTCATACCTGGTGGCATGGATCATGGACTATCTTACAAACAGACCTCAGTATGTGCGTCTTGGGAACTGCAGGTCTGACATTGTGGTCAGCAACACAGGAGCGCCACAGGGGACTGTACTTTCTCCAGTCCTGTTCAGCCTATATACATCAGACTTCCAATACAACTCAGAGTCCTGCCACATGCAAAAGTTCATTGACGACACTGCTATCGTGGGCTGCATCAGGAGTGGGCAGGAGGAGGAGTACAGGAACCTAATCAATGACTTTGTTAAATGGTGTGACTCAAACCACCTACAACTGAACACCAGCAAAACCAAGGAGCTGGTGGTGGATTTTAGGAGGCCCAGACATCTCATGGACCCTGTGATCATCAGAGGTGACTGTGTGCAGATGGTGCAGACCTGTAAATATCTGGGAGTGCAGCTGGATGATAAATTGGACTGGACTGCCAATACTGATGCTCTGTGCAGGAGAGGACAGAGCCGGCTATACTTCCTTAGAAGGCTGGCGTCCTTCAACATCTGCAATAAGATGCTGCAGATGTTCTACTAGACGGCCTCTTCTACGCAGCGGTGTGCTGGGGAGGCAGCATAAAGAAGAGGGACGCCTCACGCCTGGACAAACTGGTGAGGAAGGCAGGGTCTTATTGTAGGCACGGAGCTGGACAGTTTGACATCTGTGGCAGAGCGACGGGCGCTGAGCAGACTCCTGTCAATCATGGAGAATCCACTGCATCCACTGAACAGGATCATCTCCAGACAGAGGAGCAGCTTCAGTGACAGACTGCTGTCACCGTCCTGCTCCACTGACACACTAAGGAGATCATTCCTCCCACACATTATGCGACTCTTCAGTTCCACCCGGGGTAAACGTTAACATTATACAAAGTTATTGTGTGTTTTTTACCTGCATTAATATTAATCTTTAATTTAATATTGTTTATTGTATCAGTATGCTGCTGCTGGAGAATGTGAATTTCCCATTTGGATTATTAAAGTATCTATCTATCTATCTATCTATCTATCTATCTATCTATCTATCTATCTATCTATCTATCTATCTATCTATCTATCTATCTATCTATCTATCTATCTATCTATCTATCTATCTATCTATCTATCTATCTATCTATCTATGTTCATTGTTGAAAATGACTGGCCTGTGGTTTTAGTACTGTAGGAGTCAATTTCTTTCATTATCATGTTGGTGTGTGACATTTACAACAAATCTGGCTGAGCAGAGGTGTGTGTGTGTGTGTGTGTGAGGAAGGCGATGGGTGATGTTCATGTATGCCCATGTGTATGATGTGGCTCTTTGCAGTAACACAGTAAAAAATGTGACTCTTGGTCTCTGAGTGGTTGGCCACCCCTGATCTATATGTATCTCTCATTCCCATATAAAACATGGTCGTATCTTCATGTCAGTCACAATAGTGAACAGACACAGTCTCCTATAACTAAAGATACTCAGATTTTCAGAGAATTATTGACCATATTGAATAAATCATTCAAACTGTGAAACTGAAGGTTGGAAAAAGTAAGTGAACCCTAAGCTAATGACTTTTTAAAAAGCTCATTGCAGTCCGAATTTCGCATACCTGGAGTCCATTTAATGAAACGTGTTCAGAGGTGTGGCCTAGAATTACTTTGATTGATCAAAAACACTGTAAAGTTTGAGCTTTTGACAAGAAGCATATCACGCCTCGCACAAAAGTGCTGTCTGGAGAGCTGCGATCGAGAATTGTTAATCTACATAAGGCTGGAAAGGGTTGCAAAGTCATCTCAAAGATTTGAGATATTCATCAGTTTACTGTTAGGCAAGTTGTCTATAAATGGAGACATTTTGGTATTGTGGCTACTCTGCCTAGAAGTGAGCACCCTGCCAAGATGACCCCAAGAGCACAACACAAAGTCAGCAATGAGGTAAAGAAGAACCCCAGAGTGACAGCAAAGGACTTGAAGAAGTCATTAGAACTGGCTAACATCTCTGTTCATGAGTCAACTATACACAAAACATTGAACAAGAAAGGAGTCCATGGCAGGACACCAAGAAGGAAGGCACTGCTATCAAAAAGAACATTGCTGAACGGCTGAAGTATGCGAAAGAGCACTTGGACACTCCACAACGTTACTGGAAAAATGTTTTGTGGCGTGATGAAACCAAAATTGAACTATTTGGGAGGAACAAGCAGAACTTCATTTGACGTAAAAAGGGCACAGCATATCAACATCAAAACATCATCCCTACAGTAAAGTATGGTGGAGGGAACATCATGATTTGGGCCTGCTTTGCTGCATCAGGGTCTGGACCGCTTGCCATCATTGAGGGGAAAATCAACAAATTCTCCAGGATAATGTGGAGAGTGTCTGTCCATCAACTAAAGCTCAGAAGAGGCTGGGTGATGCAACAGGACAACGACCCCAAATATCGCAGCAAATCCACACCACAATGGCTTCAGAAGAACAAACTCGGCCTTATGGACTGGCCCAGTCAGAGCCCAGATTGAATGACTTGAAGAGAGAGAGAGCCATACACAGAAGACAACCAAAGAATATGGAAGAGTTAAGGCAGTTCTGCAGGGAAGAATGGGCTCAACTTCACCCAACGCACGATGTGCAGGTCTGATCTGCAGTTACAGGAAGCGCCTGGTTGAGGTCATTGCTGCCAAAGGACGGTCAACCACTTATTAAATCCCAAGGTTCACTTACTTTTTCCATTACCACTGTGAACGTTGAATGCGTTTGTAAAATAAAGACATGAAAGAGTCGAATTTGTTGTGTGTCATTGGCTTAAACTCATTGTGTAGATCAGGACCTGTGACTTAGATGAAGATCAGATCACTTTTTATGACCAATCCATGCAGTAATCTAGATCATTCCAAAGGGTTCACACACTTTTTACTTTGACTGTATCGGCGAGTGGGAAAAGTATGTGAACCTAGCAGGTCATTTTGTACATCGAGTGTAGTCACTCAGGCCTCGTCCACACGTACCCGGGTGTTTTTTAACAACGCAAATTCTCCTCCTTTGTTTTTTAAAATAAAAATCCCGTCCACACACGCACCGTTTTTTAAAAACAATCTCCATCCACATGAAAACAAAAATAGTCCACCGTCAAGAGCACGAAACCGGTATAGATAACAAAGGGAATGTCATGGAGATTAATGTTCATCGCTCTTTATTTTTTCTTGGGCGTCATGAACACAACCCGGCCGTTTCACTGCAATGTCAATAAAGGAAAACTTGTAATCACGGGTGGCTTGCATGTTTCTGTTCACATAATCCATTAAATTTGTGGATGGCTGCTTTATTTCTACATACGTACCGGTGAAACCTGGCGACACGTTCCTCCATGACAGGTGATTGTATAAACACAGGGCCCAAGTGGACTGGAATGGCTTCACGCACTGGTCTAGAGTTACCAGAAACCTGCGAACCCAAAGGAGGACACCGAAAGTCGTAAAGGAGGACAACACCATGATAAAAGGAGGACAAAGGTGAACGCGTCCCGTTCTATTCATGAAGCACAGTACGTTACAATGAAAAGTTACAGTATAACTATGCAGTTTCATATTTTTCAGACGAGGCAACTTTTCGCAGCAGTTCATCGTTCCCAGAAACATAGGCGTGGAACTCCCGACAAGAAACGTTCTTGAAATTGTACTCCGTAAGAAGAATCCCTCCAACAGAGTCAACAGACAGTCGATTTTCTTGATTGTGTCCACTGGGCATTGCCCAACGTTGCGTATTGTGCCCAGGAATTGTTCTTCTTCTATTTCTTTTGGCTGCTCCCGTTAGGGGTTGCCACAGCGGATCATCTTCTTCCATATCTTCCTGTCTTCATCATCTTGCTCTGTCACACTCATTGCCTGCATGTCCTCTCTCACCACCTTCTCTTAGGTCTTCCTCTTCTCCTCTTCCCTGGCAGCTCTATCCTTAGCACCCTTCTCTCATTATACTCAGCATCTCTCCTCTCCACAGGTCCAAACCAACACAATCTCGCCTCTCTGACTTTGTCTCCCAACCGTCCAACCTGAGCTGACCCTCTAATGGACAGATTTAGAAATGAGTACATCTTTGTCACAGCCAAAGCAAAGCTTCATATCTTTAACCCTGCAACCTCCTTCGTCCCCTCTTGGGAACAAGAAATTTGAGGTCATCTTGTCAATTACTTCTTGCAGTTCCTACATCGGGGCTAAAGTTCAAGAGTGACATGGCTTTTTCAGTTATTCCTGCAAGACTTTGGAATGATCTGCCGCTCCATATTAGATCTTCTCCTTCGATTGAGGCTTTTAAGACTCGGTTACAAGTCCACTTTTTCTCCTCCACCTTCTACATTGGGTGAGGTTGTCAGGAGGGTGAGGAGAGATATTACATAGTTTTAATCAACTTCTTCTTTCGGCTGCTCCCATTAAGGGTTCACCACAATGAATCATCTTCTTCCATATCTTCCTGTCACTCGTCATCTTGCTCTGTCACCCCCATCACCTGCATGTCCTCTCTCACCACCTTCTCTTAGGTCTTCCTCTTCTCCTCTTACCTGCCAGCTCTATCCTTAGCACCCTTCTCCCTATATACTCAGCATCTCTCCTCAGCACAGGTCCAAACCAATGCTATCTCGCCTCTCTGACTTTGTCTCTCTGACTCGTCCCACCTGAGCTGACCCTCTAACGTCCTCATTTCTAATCCTGTCCATCCTCATCACACCCAATGCAAATCTTAGCATCTTTAACTCTGCCACCTCCAGCTCTGTCTCCTGAGCCACCGTCTCCAGCCCATATAACATAACTGGTCTCACTACCGTCCTGTAGACCTTCCCTTTCACTTTGCTGATACATGTCTGTCACAAATCACTCCTGACACTCTTCTCCACCCACTCTACCCTGCCTGCACTCTCTTCTTCACTTCTCTTCCACAATCCCTGTTACTCTGTACTGTTGATCCCAAGTATTTAAACTCATCCACCTTCACCAACTCTATTCTCTGCATCATCCTCACCATTCCACTGACCTCCCTGCGCAAGTTGCAGTACCTGCAAAAAGTCGGGGGGCGCAGTGTGATAAAAGTCAGAATGTGACGTCAGAGTCTCTGCTTACTATCTGCATGTGACAGTGAGCTGCTTTGAGGATCCTACAGGACCGATCTACGCACTTCGATGTTTGATGTGATGAAGCAAAATGCTTACAAACAAATGCATTTGTGGTGCTTTTATAGTCAAGCGTCTCATATTCCCCAGCGTAATGCCTCGATACATTTTAAAGGTCTCACATACCTTTCTCCCATAGGGCATCACAACAACATCTGAATGTACGGCGGCATATTTGAGCCGCAGAGACAAAATATTAGAGACACAGTGAAAAGGTGTATTTGGTGATTAGAGTGGAAATTTCACCTTAAATCTCGAAGTGTCCACTTTAATCCCGTAGTTTACTTTATCATTAAAGTAGACCGTCGTAAGCATCATCTTAAAACCGACCCAGTTGTTAATCGCTACCTGCTTCTGGGGTTTCCTCCTGAACTGACAGCAGCAGCAGGCAGCAATCACCACACAGAACACATTGAATGTATGATATTCCAGCTCTCTGCACGTTTAGAATCCTTAGATTTATACTTGATATCACTTTCATGATGAAATGCATTAAAGTATGTATGTTACATTTTACTGGGTTGGCACCCTGCCTGGGATTGGATCCTGCCTTGTGCCCTGTGTTGGCTGGGATTGGCTCCAGCAGACCCCCGTGACCCTGTGTTCGGATTCAGTGGGTTGGATAATGGATGGATGTTACATTTTACAGATAAATCGTTAACTTCATTTAAATAATGAATACCGTTAATAATTACACACGAATGAAGGTCAGTAGGACCACCAAGACTGAATACATGTGTGTGAATGAGAGGGAGGTCAGTGGAATGCTGAGGATGAACAGAGTAGAGCTGGCGAAGGTGGATGAGTTTAAATACTTGGGATCAACAGTACAGAGTAATGGGGATTGTGGAAGAGAAGTGAAGAAGAGAGTGCAGGCAGGGTGGAGTGGGTGGAGAAGAGTGTCAGGAGTGATTTGTGACAGACGGGTATCAGCAAGAGTGGAAGGGAAGGTCTACAGGACGGTAGTGAGACCAGCTATGTTATATGGGCTGGAGACGGTGGCACAGGAGACAGAGCTGGAGGTGGCAGAGTTAAAGATGCTAAGATTTGCATTGGGTGTGACGAGGATGGACAGGATTAGAAATGAGGACATTAGATGGTCAGCTCAGGTGGGACGAGTCAGAGAGACAAAGTCAGAGAGGTGAGATTGCGTTGGTTTGGACCTGTGGAGAGGAGAGATGCTGAGTATACTGGGAGAAGGGTGCTAAGGATAGAGCTGGCAGGTAAGAGGAGAAGAGGAAGGCCTAAGAGAAGGTGGTGAGAGAGGACATGCAGGTGATGGGGGTGACAGAGCAAGATGACGAGTGACAGGATGATATGGAAGAAGATGATCCGCTGTGGTGAACCCTTAATGGGAGCAGCCGAAAGAAGAAGTTGATTAAAACCATGTAATATCTCTCCTCCCCCTCCCGACAACCTCACCCAATGTAGAAGGTTGGAGGAGAAAAAGTGGGTTTGCAACCGAGTCTTAAAAACCTCAGTCAAAGGAGAAGATCTAATATGGAGCGGCAGATCATTCCAAAGTCTTGTAGCAATAACTGAAAAAGCCATGTCACTCTTGCACTTTAGCCCCGATGTAGGAACTGCAAGAGGTAATTGACAAGATGACCTCAAATTTCTTGTTCTCGAGAGAGGATGAAGGAGGTTGCAGGGTTAAAGATCTTAAGCTTTGCATTGGCTGTGACAAAGATGTACTCATTTCTAAATCTGTCCATTAGAAGGTAAGCTCAGGTTGGATGGTTCGGAGACAAAGTCAGAGAGGCGAGATTGCATTGGTTTGGACCTGTGGAGAGGAGAGATGATGGGTATACTGGGAGAAGGGTGCTAAGGATAGAGCTGCCAGGCAAAGGGGAGAAGAGGAAGACCTAAGAGAAGGTTTATGGATGTGCTGAGGGAGGACATGCAGGTGATGGGGGTAATAGAGCAAAATGACGAGGACAGGAAGATAAGGTAGAAGATGACCGGCTGTGGCAACTCATAATAGGAGCAGCCGGAAGAAGAAGAAGTTAATAATTACACATGTGGGGCGACACAGTAGCGCTGTAGTCTCCCAGGGAGGTCACATCCCTGGTGTTCCCTGCCTGGAGTTTGCATGTTTTCCTGGTGGGTTTCCACAATGTGATCTGGTTTCCTTCCAAAGACATGCAGGTTTGTGGATTTGGTGACACTTTAATGACACCAGTGTTTGTGTCTTGTATTCAACTTGTAATGAGCTGATGCCCCGTCCAGGAATTGTTTCTACCTCATGTCTGATTCTTGCTGGAATGGGCACATCCCTGGATTGATGGATATAATTATTAAACATAATGGATGTTTCAGGCAAATCACAACACAGCGAAGCCGAACGTTTCCTCACCGTGATGGTATCTCGCACTGTCACCTGGTGGAATCTTCCAGATTTTCGTAAAGTGCACACGCAAGTATAAACAGTACAACACTTGTGTAGCCGAATTATAAAATATAAACACGGACTAATGGTGAATCACGCATACTTGGTGACACCTAGAGGAGATGAAGGGGAAGTGCATTAAGGACTGAAGGCAGGACGCTCTTCTTTACGCAAAGAGTTGTGGGACTACTACTGACTACTACCAAGAAATGGAGTTGAGGTCAAAACCTTGAGAAAACTTTGAGAAGGATCTGGAGGAGACTTTGGGGCAGCTTAACTATGAGCTAAACTAACAGGCTGGATGGGCTGAATGGTCTCCCCCTCGTTTGTCAAATTTCTTAAGTTCTTTTGCCTCATTGTAATTTGATCAAGGAGGTCTACAGAGAGAGTTCCTTGGACTTCATGTCTTAAACAATTTCTTGCATTATGAACTTGTTAGTTTTTGCATACCCCTTGAGGTCAGAATGCATGGTCATCCATTGTTAGGAGCAATCACAGGTTATGGGTCTTGCCCAACAGCCCAGTAATAACGGGGATTCGAACCATCAACCGGCGCAGATCCTCAGCCTCGTGTTTTTGTCCTGACATGCAGTGTGAATTGTTGGACCTTCTACACACAGCTTTGTAAATGATGTCCAGTGAATTCAAGTTGCCACTGCAGTCGAGTTCTAGAAACATCTCAAGGAGAACTACAAGCAAACAGGACAATTTAGGGAGCCACCATAAATGGTCTGAATACGTCAAGGAAGGAGGGATTTCAGCTTTGGATTTTCAAAAAGTTTGCAAACCTGTTATTAGAACATACGGTCACGTTGTCATGATGGGTTATTGAGTGTAGACTGATGAGCGAAAATGACAAGTGAATCCATCAAGTGTGCGGGGGGTGAAGGGGCCTGAATACTTTCCAGATCCACTGCGTGTGATTGGCATCTGTGAAGTGTTGTTTGCCTCTCACGGAGGGTGGCTGGAAGTATCTGCAGTGCCCTCTGTGAGGGCCACCCATTTACACTGCCCACTTTCTAGTCCTCCACAACTATGTTGTCACTTTCGTCTGCTGCTATTTTTCAGACAAGCCTGAGGATTTCCTTTTTTAGCCATTCTTGAACAGCCTGTGTAGGCCACGAGTTTAAAACAGGAGAAAAAAAAAAGAAAAGAAAGTTTTGTGGTTTTACACCGACAGCAGAAGACTTCTCTGTTGACCAGAATTTCAACACACAACCCCAGGCAACTGAACAAAAGGTCACAGGCAGACAGGAAGCAGGTGCAACAGGGCTACAGTTACCGGATGTGAAAATCTTGTCCTCCATGTTTATCAGTGGCATGGGCCTCCATTCTCAGCCAAGACCCTGAAAAGGAGGACACATCACCTGGAATGTCACCTGGAACATAGAGCAAGGCAAATAGAAGCTGTAGAAACTCCACAGAAACTTTAGGGGAGCGGGTGTCCTACTGATAGGTGGGATGGTTAGCAAACATTATTTTAGTAGACCCACGGATGTAATCAGACATTGGATCTTAATGAACCTAAATGTGCCATTTAACAAAACTTGAAAGAATATGATATATGTCTCAACTAAGGGTCAACCAAGGAGGTCAGGCACAAAAATGGACGGTTTTATTACACAGAAGATGACAAAATTGTGTATGTCACTGAAAATGACATGGATGAGCCAATGATGCCTGTGAAAGGACCAGAAGATGAGCATGGAACCTTTGTAAGAGTCCATGGAGGACAGACGGGCAACCTGACCAGGATGGAGACTGAGTACTTGCCCGGCTAGGACGCCATCATAGAAGGACTGAGGACACAACCCAAATGGGATCCGCCTGTAATGATGAATGGGGACAGCAGGAGCAGTTCAGCCTCCAACCCAAACAGAAGTCGGCGGTGTCCCTCAAGGCTGATTCCAATCAGGAACCCTGCCAGGTCGTATGGGAATTGGGGCGTGGATGTACAAAACCCTGTTGTGGGGGTGGGGGGGGGGGGGGGCCTTGGGTGCCACCAGAGGGTGCTGCCTTGGGGGGACGGGGACAATGCTGGTTTCAATGTAACCCCGAAGTGCTCCCAGCATGCATTGCGGTGACACAAGAAGCAGTCCCAGGTCTTGCTTGAAAAGGAGTCGGGAGGCGACACTCTTGGAGGAAAAAAGGAGGAAAGAATTCAATAGAATGTTGTATTGGATCTTTGCATGGGTGATTATTGGAAAGATGTGGTGGACAAATAAATATGTTTTGTGGTGGGCATCACGTCGTCTGCAGTTTGGGGCTCAGGAGCTCCCCCTGGTGGTTACACCTTATTACAAGAAAAGTTCACAATCAGGAAAAATCAACGGTTTGATTGCAAGGACCAAATGGTTAACCAATAAATCAGTGTCCCCAAGTCCAAATCAAAGGCCAAAGAGGCACAAGATTCACACTCATTTATCTATTTACTTTTTTGTACCAATCAAAGGATCTTCCAAGAGTGATTTTCAATTCCCGAGATGTCATATGGCACACCGCACTGTTTTTTATTTTAAATGGTCACACTAGTGACACCGGCGTCCCCAGCAGCAGGGCATGGCATCCAAGCAACGTGATCCGCAAATGGCAGCACCCTTTCAGGAAACAGGATAACAAACTCGGAAAAAACAAAACAAGTAACCCGAATGAAATCCGACCTGCTCTAGAAGGGCAACACCACAAACGTCCCTGGTGAAAATTATTGACAACTAGGGGGCTTTGCCCCCTGCTCACTACGCTTGCCAACTCCCATGCCTGTGCTACGCACTAGCCTCTTTGCAGTATGGGGATGCGGGTGTACAATTTGCTATTTTACATTACAGTGAGTAATTAACCAAATTAAAAAATATTACAACGTAATAATTTGAATGAAAATTATGTTTCATGTTGCGTTAGAGGTATGCGTTGCATATTACGATTTCACTTGTTTGGCTTTGAAATTAACACACAAAACTTTTTAAACTTACATTTTTACTGTAAAACTTTATTGAATTAACTTTTCTTCCACATCGCATTGAATTTTGATTCCGTGTTTGGACTTTCATCGTGACAACGCAACGTATAACTGCCTGTGAGTGAATATCGTTTCTTTCTCTTTATTAAATAAAACGACTTTTTCGAATGTTTGTCCCTGTGATTTGTTAATTGTTATAGCAAGAGCTATTCTAACGGGAAACTGTAAATGTTTTAATACGACTGGTATATCAAGATCTCCTTTGGTGTCTAATGTTATCCCCTGATGATGTACTGCATTACCTTTCTTGTCGCCTGTTAAAATTTGACATGTCAGAATTGTTCGACCAATTTTGAACACAACTAATCTTGTCCTATTGCATAGCGCATCACTCAGACATAAATTACGCAATTACATTACGATACGTCCTTCTTTCAACAGTAATTCGTGCGGTGGAAGAGCTCACTGTGTTAACGGTTGTAGATATTCTTCATGATATTGTAAATTGATGTTTTCATCCTCCACATCATCACCACCAACTGTTTCCTCATAGTCTATTGATACGCATTTAACCAATTTGCTGTGTAACCGATTTTTGTCGTTAATTCATTTGACTCCATCGTTTCTCGTTGCTAGGATTGCCCATGTACTCATTTTTACTGTTGATAACCCTTCGGGATGAAATGTCTCGTCTCGTCGGAGAAAGAACCAATGAGAGGTGAGAGGCCCGTGGGCTTGGTTTACTATGGTTTGAGAGGAGGGCGGGACTTGAAAACATCTCATGCCCAAAGTCTCGCGGGATTTTTAAAATTATAATAGACAGAAATGGCCACTCTGAATAACCAACCAGCACAAAACGTTACTAATACTATCTACACGTGACATAAATCATAATTTAAAAGGCTTCAAATGCTTGAAATCTTGCAGCGCCCGCAAAGTTCCCCTGCTCAAGAAGGCACATGTTCACTGGCAAACTTAAGATTTCAATCCATTACAGTGTAGTGTGTTACCGATGGTGTTCTTGGTGACTGTGGTGGTCCCAACTGCCTTCAGATCTTTAACCAGCTTCCACCGTGTAGTTTTGGGCTGATCCCTCACCTTTCTTATCATCATCCTCACCCCATCTTGCATGGAGCTCCAGACCGAGGGCGATTGATGATCATTTTATATTTCTCTTCCATTTCCGAAGATTCGCACCAACAGTTGTCACCTTCTCACCAAACTTCTTGCTGGTGGTCTTGTAGCCCACAACAGCCTTGTCCCTGACGTCCTCTGACAGCTCTTTGGTGTTGCCCATGGTGGTCGAGAGGTTGGAATGGAAGAACTGGATTCTGTGGACTGGTGTGCTTTATACACATCACGAGGTGAGATCAGGAGTATCTGTAATTGATCGATTGAGATATTGATTTTAATCTGCGTGCCAATCTGTGGGAGCCAGGATTTTGGCTGGGTTGTAGGGGATCAAATCCTTACTTCGCTCAATGACATGCAAATCAATTTATAACTTTTATGTCATGTGCTTTTTCTGGATTTTTAGTTCATACTCTGCCTCTCTCCATTGAAATGAAACTCCCATCAAATTTAGAGACTGTCCATTTCTTTGTAAGTGAGGAAACTTACAAATTCAGCAGGGGGTCAAATACTGTATTTCCCCCCACTGCAGGTCACGACGTTCCTCCATTTATTTATTTTTTTATTAAGGTTCAGCAGGTCCACTCATCCAATGAAAGCAGAACACATTGAAAATGGATTTACTGGTCACCAACATGGCAGCGGTGAGGCTTCTGTCAGCCATAAAGATGCTTCTGATCCACCTCAGGTCACATTTCACCAGTGTTCTGCTCCTGTTCCCAGGACTTCAGCTAAGGATTGGAACTCCTTGCCCTCAAGTCTTAGCAACACCAGTCTGTCTGGACTGCAGCTGTAAGACTCCTCAGCAGGCCCATGCCCTCTGTCCCATCACCCCTTTCTTAGCCTCATTACATTGACTGCCAGCTAATTTTAGGATCCACGATAAGATCTATATAGCTCAGAATGGCGTGGGCGCCCGTATGTGTTGAAGACATTCATACAGGTAGACCTCTTAGCTCATCTGACCAGTGCTTACTTGTTATTACACAAACTAGGTTAAAAACAAAGGGGGCTCGAGCCCCCAAACTCTGGAAATGCCACCCCCTTGATATTAGACCATCTAATTCTGTACACTTGAAAAGAGTCCTTTAAATAAAAGAAATGAAGAACAAAAAGTACTAGATATGAGAAGAATGGAGTGGGGTCAGCAATGGAGCCCCTCAGGGGTTCTGTCCTTGGACCCTCATTATTTATTCAGATTTATATTAAGGGCATTAATTCTGGTTAAGTTAGTAAACCTGTGAAATTTGCAGATGACACCAAAACTGAGCAATGGCAGACACCGAGGAGGCGGTAGAAACAACTCGGGAAGACCAGGAGATGTTTCAGAACTGGACGAGCACCTGGAAAATGGAGTTTAATGTTGGGCAAAAGGAACATAAATTAGAAATACAAGATGGGGGACCCTGTTCTACCTCTGGAAAGGACTGAGGGGGTTGTGTCGACACATCTTCATCATGTAAGGAATGCGCAGAAGAGGCAAAAAAGGCAAATAAAATGTTATGGTGTGTACTAAAAACTGTTGAATCGAAATTGAGGGAGCTAATGCTCAGACTACATAATACACTGGTGGAGACCCCAATAGTGTCATGCTCACCACGCTACTAAAAAGACAGAGCAGCACTTGAAGCCGAGCAGAGGGGAGAAGCCAGGTGCATCATGGGACTTAAGGGCAGGGCCTACCGTGACAGACTCAGAGGTTTAAACCTGTTTAGATGAGACTGGCAGGGGGACCTCATCCAGGTCTTCAAACTCCACAAAGGCCTTGATAAAGGAGATCTGTCGGAATTCGTTCAACTTTAAATATGAAGTGAACGTTTCTTGAATTTGGCCATTGACACTCTGCATTTACTCAGCTGAGTCCAAAATGTCTTGCAGCTCATTTTACATTAGAACAATCTGGACGAGAACAGGCCATTCAGCCCACCAAAGCTCGCCAGTCCTCTACACTTATTTCTTCCAAAATAACATCAAGTCGAGTTTTGAAAGTCCTTAAAGTCCTACTGCCCACCACACTACTTGGTCACTTATTCCAAGTGTCTATCGTTCTTTGTGTCAAGAAAAACTTCCTAATGTTTGTGTGACATTTCCCCTTCACAAGTTTCCAACTGTGGCCCCGTGTTGTTGATGAACTCATTTTAAAGTCACCGTCTGATCCACTGGACTAATTCTCTTCATCATTTTAAACACTTCAGTCAGGTCTCCTCTTCATCTCTGTAAAGGCTCAGCTCTTTTCATCTCTCCTCATAACTCACCCCCTGTAGCCCTCAATCAGCCCCGTTGCTCTTCTCTGGTCTTCCTCTTGTGCTGCCGTGTCCTTTTTGTAGCCTGGAGACCAAAACTGCACACAGGACTCCAGATGAGGCCTCACCAGTGTATTATAAAGCTTGAGCAGAACCTCCTGTGACTTGTACTCCACACATCAAGGCGCTATATAACCTAACATTCTGTTTGCCTTCTTAATGGCTTCTGAACACTGTCTGGAAGTCTATAGCTTAGAATCCACTACGACTCTTAAATCCTTCTCATAAGGTGGACTCTCGATTTTCCGACTGCCAATTGTGTATTCAAACCTAAAATTTTTACTTCCTATGTGTAATTCATTACATTTACTGACATTAAATTTCATCGTCCACAAATCTGCCCACCCTGTCTGCTGTCCAAGTCCTTCTGTGATGATATAACGGATTCCAAATTACAGTAATTCCTCCTCCATCGCGAGGGTTGCGTTCCAGAGCCACCCGCGAAATAAGAAAATCCGCGAAGTAGAAACCATATGTTTATATGGTTATTTTTATATTGTCATGCTTGGGTCACAGATTTGCGCAGAAACACAGGAGGTTGTAGAGAGACAGGAACGTTATTCAAACACTGCAAACAAACATTTGTCTCTTTTTCAAACGTTTAAACTGTGCTCCATGACAAGACAGAGATGAGAGTTCTGTCTCACAATTAAAAGAATGCAAACATATCTTCCTCTTCAAAGGAGTGCGCGTCAGGAGCAGAGACTGTCAGAGAGATAGAGAGGAAAGCAAACAAATCAATAGGGCTGTTTGGCTTTTAAGTATGCGAAGCACCGCCGGTACAAAGCTGTTGAAGGCGGCAGCTCACACCCCCTCCGTCAGGAGCAGAGAAAGAGAGAGAGAGAAACAGAGAAAACAAACAATCAAAAATCAATACGTGCCCTTCGAGCTTTTAAATATGCGAAGCACTGTGCAGCATGTCATTTCACGAAGCAGCTGCACAGAAGGTAGCAACTTGAAGATAATCCATCCATCCATCCATTTTCCAACCCGCTGAATCCGAACACAGGGTCACCTGGGTCTGCTGGAGCCAGCCAACACAGGGCACAAGGCAGGAAACAATCCCGGGCAGGGTGCCAACCCACCGCAGGACGTGAAGATAATCTTTCAGCATTTTTAGACGAGCGTCCGTATCGTCTAGGTGTGCGAACAGCCCCCCTGCTCAATCCCCCTACGTCAGGATCAGAGAAAGTCAGCGCAAGAGAGACAGAGAAAAGTAAGCTGGGTAGCTTCTCAGCCATCTGCCAATAGCGTCCCTTGTATGAAATCAACTGGGCAAACCAACTGAGGAAGCATGTACCAGAAATTAAAAGACCCATTGTCCGCTGAAATCCGCGAACCAGCAAAAAATCCGCGATATATATTTAAATATGCTTACATATAAAATCCGCGATAGAGTGAAGCCGCGAAAGGCGAAGCGCGATATAACGAGGGATCACTGTACACTGCACAACAATTTTTTGAAAAGGCTAGCTTCCTGAACAGTTTTTGCTGACTGTGACAGGTACCTACTGGGTATGCACAAATATCATGTTGGGTTTTCTGCATCACCAATGAACTCTGAGAAATAGACATTTATATGTTTACTGACAATAATGTATTTAGTTACGTTTATGTTTCACATAAGCAATTAAATCCAACAGAATTCAAAGTGTTTTGCTCCTGATTTTCTTTTGTATTCTATGTCTGGTGCATCACGTTGCAGTGTCCAACAGTAGTCAGCAAGCATTGACAGATTCCAGTTGCCCTGGTATCGTCTCTCCATCGTAGCAATGTCCTGGTGAAACCTTTCACCGTGTTTGTCACTGACAGCACCGAGATTTGCAGGGAAGAAGTCCAAGTGTGAGTGGAGGAAATGAATCTTGAGTGCCATGTTGCACTTCATTGTCTTGTATGCTTTGAGAAGTTTGTCTACCAGCTGAGTGTAGTTTGGGGCTCTGTAATCACCCCGAGACGTCTTTGAAGGCTTTCCAGCCAATTTTTTCTATCCCAAATAACAGATCTTCTAACCGCTTGTCACTTATAACGTGTCTGATCTGGGGGCCAACAAAAATGCCCTCTTTGATCTTGGCGTCAGTTATTCTTGGGAACTTCTGTCTTAAATAACGAAAACCTTCGCCTTCCTTGTTCAGTGCTTTCACGAAGTTCTTCATGAGTTCCAGTTTTATGCTGATGAGGAGGCAAAAATATCTTTGCCGGGTCGACGAGTGATTCATGTGCCACATTTTTCTATCCTGGAATTAACTTTTAACGGAGGGGCAAGTTCTGTCGAGAATAGTGTGACTCTTTGGCACGGCTGTCCCATTCACAGATGACACAACAGTAGTTTGTATAGCTGAGCTGCAGTCCTAGTAACAGAGCAACGACTTGAAGATCTCCACAGATATTCCAGTTGTACCTGCTATACTGGACGTGCTTCAGCAACAGTTCCATATTCTCATACGTTTCTTCCATGTGTGCTGCATAGCCAACTGGTACTGAAGGATAAACGTTGCCATTGTGTAGCAGAACAGCTTTCAGGCTTAACATTGACGAATCGATGAAGAGACGCCACTCTTCTGTTGTGATCACAACCCAAGGCCGAGAACAATCCTTCAATGTCACAATAGAAACAGAGACTGTCGACTTGTGCAAAAAATGTGGTTATATCATAAAGTCGGCCTACAAACACAGAAATTCTCATACCTGGTGACAGCAAACACCATTCCTGCAGTCTCAAACCCAGCAGCTCGGCTTTTGCTTTTGACACCCAAATCTCTGACCAAATCGTTCAATTCGGACTGTGGATCGCCTGATGAGCACAGTTCAAACTCAGGGTCAATATCACTGTCAGCTTCTTCATCTGCTTCGTCTAAGGTCCAATCTTCTGGTGGCTTAGGAATTGGAAGACTGTCATCATGTGGCACGGGTCTCATTGCTGAAGGCAGATTAGGATATTCAATTGATGAGAAGCCAGACACATCAGTCAAACAGAAGTAACAATCTGTCACATGGTCTTTCTGTTCTCGCCATATTATCGGAACAGCAAACGGCATCGTCTTTCGAGTGCCTCTGAGCCAGGCTCTCAGACCGACCGCACATGTGAGGCGCCCATTCCTTGTCTGGATCACCAGCTGAAATACAGATGATAAGCTTTCTTCACAAGAGCAGTCATCCAACGTCTCTGAGGTGCAAGTGTATATTCACCTCACACAGATATAGCAGAATGTATCACGGCTGTTACGACATTGACGAGACACCACAACGTCTATAGCATCGAGCTTACTTACTGTTCTACTGCTACAGATATTCTACTTTACTGTACTGATACTCTACATACACACTGACTATCTATAATAACCAAATGAGCAGGATCGCTGTATGCAAGCCACCTGAGACAGCGTCAAGCTCGTTCACACCTGCCCAGGATGACAACTTCCACAGAATAGCTTCCAACCTGCCCTGATTCCATGGCTGGACATGACCAGGCTGCACAAACCGTTGTTGATAAGTCACTTACGAGAGCGAAAATGTTTGGATACAAATAGAAGAACAAATCAGGACAAAACTGAAATGGTACGTGATGGGTACGTTGTGATGTGACATTCGTGATCAGCACCCACAAATCTATAAGAAACACCCAACAGTGTTCAAGAAGCAAAAACTTTGTTGCGCAGTGTTATCTACTGTGATGGACAGCTGGTGTTTCAGTCGAGCTGGGACGTCCCTCAACAAAAGAAGACGGCCTTTTTAGGACACTACATCCCCCGGGACACTAGATGGCAGCTCCCCTGGATGGAAATGGTTCCTCGGATTCCCGCAGGGCATCATGGGACATGGAGTCCATCTCTTAAGCCCTGTTGGGTGCCGTGGGTGCTGCCAGGGGGAAGCTCACCAAGAACCTGGTGACTTTAACAATTACGCTACCCCGGGGTCACGAAGACGGAAGCCCGCAGTACGTCCGGGACAATTGTTAAAGGAAGATGTGGTGTTGACCCGGAGAAGAAATACTTCCGGGTCATAGACTTTAAAAGGACTGTGGGAAACCCCAGCAGGGCGAGTCGAAATGGGAGGGTGTGGAACGGAGCTGCTGGGATTTGGAGGAGTGTGATTATTGATTATTATTGTACTGAATTTTGAGAATTGTGGAGGGTGCAGTGCTTTGTGCACTTTGTTGGAGAGAATATTATTAAAGAATCTTCTGCTGCTTTTAAACGTGTGTCCTGGACATCTGTCTGGTGGGTCAACGGGGCGCTATAGAGTGCTTTATTCCACACTGCCAATCCGCCTATCTTGGTATCATCTGCAAACTTAACCAGCCTGTTACTTATACTCTTATCTAAATCATTTCTATATATTAGAAACAGCAGTACTGCCCAGTGCTGGTCACCACTCTTAACATCGACCAATTCTGATGAGGTTCCTCACACCATCACCCTCATTTAAGTTAGCATCTGAGGCTTCTCATTTCAGAGTCCAACAACAGTCGACTAAAACATCCTCCGAGAGCAACTTTTCCCCACCATCCAAGAACAGTTTGGTGCCCAACAATGAACAATAAGGCAAAAGTGATAACTAGGTGGGAAGAAAACATCAACATTTTGGGGTCCATGGCCAGGAAACTCCCCACTGAGAACTTATGGTCAATCCTCAAGAGGCGTTTGGACAAATAAAAACCCAACAATTCTGATTCTGCAGGATTGGGCCCAGAAGTTGATTGGCAACCTGCCAGGGTGAATTGCAGAGGTCTTGAAAAAGAAAGAAGGGCCAACACTGCAAATATGGACACTCTGTGCATAAACTTCATGTCATTGTCACTAAAAGCCTTTGAAACTTCTGAACTGCTTGTCATTCTACTTCAGTGTACAAGAGAAACATCTGACGCAAAGATCTGAAAACATTGAAGCAGCAGACTTTGTGAAAACCAACACTTGGGTCATCCTCAAAACCTTTCTCCACAACTGTAGTCCTCCTCGTCTGATCTCTGCCCCTCTACAATTTAATGCCCAGAATATTCAGAATCCAATGGCATCAGAAGTGTCACTCTGCACTACCTTACTCTGTTGTTCATCGTTTGTCTACTTTTCTGACTTGTTGTCTGCTTCCAAAGACAAGGACTCTGTCAAGGGCTTCCTATGCCGATAGGCGTCAGCGATATTTCTTATCTTATCTCTTATCTCTCTAAACTTACAAATACCTAAATAATGAGCAGCATGTTATAAACACATTTGTGATGACACCTGTTATGGTGTATAAAATCTGTACATTTTGGTTTCCATTATATTTCGTTCGAGACAAGACAGCAGATGAACTAAGACAAATCAAAGCAGGTTTTCTTACACCTCCCTTTTAAAACAGCTGTTTCCAACATTGGAAAGGAAGACATTTCTGGTGGCTTCAATTACTTTATAACCTGGGAAAGGAAGCCTGAGCTGATACCTCAGGCTATTGATTACTTTATGGATGGTCATCTGGGGCAACAATTGGGTATATGGCCTGGGAAAGGGAAACTGAGGCAATATCAAAGAACTTTAAGAGTTTGAGCAAAATTCATCAATCATATTGACAGCCAGCCAATCAGGTGCATGTGTTGTGAAACCAAGGCATGACATTTCATAATAAATATGCCTTGGTTTGAAAGAGGAAGAAGAGGAGAAGGAGAAGGAGAAGGAGCAAAGAGAAGAAGGAGAAGAAGAGGAACAGCACTGGTCATCAGAAAGGCATCATGAACACCGATTGCTAAATCAAACGCCTCCCTGGGACATTCGTCCTTGTCATCTGTAACTTTTTCGTAAGCTTTTCCTAAAGACTATATATATTCAGACTTTCCTATCAGTGCCTATTTTCTATTATTCATTGTTCCCATGGTATTATTATTATTCTTGTAATAAATACTATGCTGCTTTTAACTTTCTATGCTTTGTCTTAATGTCTAGAGTGATTGAATTAATAAGTTAGATTTCTTTGAGCACCTTTGTGACAGCCAGGTTTTTTGCCATTATATCTGTGCTGTGAGGTTTATAAGGCTGAGGGTGAGGGCGCCACTCAATAGAAGGGACAGTACGATAAAAAGAAGGTATTTTTGGCTGATAAATGGCCTATAGTCAAGAGTGCTGAGTCTTTGTATGTTTAAATGTATTCTTGTAGACCAAAAGTAATATTTAGGTCTGAGATATCACTAATACATCGTAAGTTGTTCGTGCCGATAATAAGTAAGTCTCTTGAAGTGCTGAGTGGCAGGCTGATGTGTGGTTTAAAGTGCTAAAGGTTAATCAGCGTGTGTGTGTCATTCATGGGACACTGTTGTGGTTAGGGTGTGTGTGTGTGTGTGTTCATTTTAAAGTGCAACAGTAGACCAACCCGATAACGAACTTGACGAGAACATTTACCCTTGAGAAAACAGTTAAAGGGTAAGTAGAGGGAAATACTACGATAATACAACACCTTCTGTGTTTTTGTCCACTTTTGCTTCTGTAAGAAGCTGCTTCTGGTGATGTGATCCTCCATTGATGGATTAAAGGCCAGAAGTTCACATGACCGTCATCTTCAAGTTCTTCCATGTGAACCCTGAATACCATGAGGACTGATTGAGGTCATTGATGTCAGGTAGAATGCCTAAAGGGGGCTGGGTGGTCTCGTGGCCCCCTACAGATTTTATTTTTTTTTCCAGCCGTCCTGGAGTTTTTTTTGTTTTTTCTGTCCTCCCTGGCCATCGGACCTTACTGTTATTCTTTGTTAATTATCCATCCATCCATTTTCCAACCCGCTGAATCCGAACACAGGGTCACGGGGGTCTGCTGGAGCCAATCCCAGCCAACACAGGGCACAAGGCAGGAACCAATCCCGGGCAGGGTGCCAACCCACCGCAGGACACACACAAACACACCCACACACCAAGCACACACCAGGGCCAATTTAGAATCGCCAATCCACCTAACCTGCATGTCTTTGGACTGTGGGAGGAAACCGGAGCGCCCGGAGGAAACCCACGCAGACACGGGGAGAACATGCAAACTCCACGCAGGGAGGACCCGGGAAGCGAACCCAGGTTTCCTAACTGCGAGGCAGCAGCGCTACCACTGTGCCACCGTGCCGCCCCCTTTGTTAATTAGTCTTCCCTAATTCTATTTTCTAATTTATTTGGTCTTTTTTTTCTCTTGCTTCATCCTCTAAAGCCACGGTTTTCAAACTCTGGTACGCGTACCACTGGTGGTACTTCAAGTCATGCCAAGTGGTACTCATGTGGTCCTTTATTTTCCACGAATCGATGTTGCTAGAATGTGAATATGTTGCATATAATCATATATAGTATAAGTATACTACTGTAAATGCGTGGGAGACTCCAAGCTGGCTTTTATTAGCGCGGGCACCCATTTCCTTAATAAGTTTAATATCACTTTAACGTCATAATTATAGTCATTATAGTGATTATAGTGACTTTTTCTTCAAAACAACACGGGTGTAAATTAACAATTCATTTACAGTGGTACTTCAGTTTACTGGTCCTCACGGAGCGGTACTTGTTCAAAAAAGTTTGAAAACCGTGGCTCTAAAGCATTTTGAGGCTCCATCATTTGTATGAAAATGTGCTCTAGAAATAAATGTTGTTGTTGTTGATGTGACTTGTACTGTTTTGCTCTGCGGAATTACTTGCCACCTTCGCCTTCATATTCCTCCTCCTTGCCTGAGCTCTACCCTTTAACAATTTCCAGCCCCTGACATGATCTGATGGCATCAGAAGCGTCACTCTGCCCCGCATCTCTCTCCGACTTGTTAGTCGGCTATCAAAGACAGAGGGCTTGCTGTGCTGATAAGCATCCTGACATTTCTGTTCTTGTCCCTCTAATCTCGCAAACGGCTGCATAAAAAGCAACAAGATAGAAACACAGCTGTAATGAACATACAGTGGAACCTCGGTTCACGAATATCTCAGTACAGGTACAAATCGGTTTACGACCAAAAAGTTCGCCAAACTTTTTCCTTGGTTCACGACCACACACTCGGTATACAAACAAGCCAGTTTCCCTTTCGGTTTGTACGTGTTCAGTCTCTCCCTGTGCATTTCCTGTGCAGCGAGCAAGAGAGAGAGTGAGAGAGAGAGAGAGTGACACACACACACACACACACACAGGCAGTGCGAGAGAGAGAGAGAGAGAGACGCACGCACACAGGCAGCACGAGAGAGAGAGAGAGAGAGAGAGAGTGAGAGAGAGAGAGAGTGACACACACACACACACACAGGCAGTGCGAGAGAGAGAGAGAGAGAGAGAGACGCGCGCACACAGGCAGCGAGAGAGAGAGAGAGAGATGCGCGCGCACACAGGCAGCGCGAGAGAGAGAGAGAGAGAGAGAGAGAGAGAGAGAGAGAGAGAGTGAGAGAGAGAGAGTGACACACACACACACACACAGGCAGTGCGAGAGAGAGAGAGAGAGATGCGCGCGCACACAGGCAGCGAGAGAGAGAGAGAGAGAGAGAGAGAGAGAGAGAGAGAGTGAGAGAGAGAGAGTGACACACACACACACACACAGGCAGTGCGAGAGAGAGAGAGAGAGACACGCGCGCACACAAAAGCGTGAGAGAGGGGGCTGGACGCTGGACACAGATAGGAAGGCAGTTAAAGAATAGCACTGGGCTTGATTTTGTTTTCACTTCTGTATACAGCGAGCGGTTCGTAGCGTGCATTTTTGCAATGTTACTTTTCTTGGTGGTTCATTAAATTACGGATTTTTTCAAATGTAAATTTTTTTCCCTGTGCTTAAAACTCATTACAAAAAATGTGTTTTTAGCCAGCGGTTGGTAGCGCTATAGCGCAAACTATTGCAGTGTTAGTTTTCTCTGTTGTTCAAGGTTTTCTCAGTGTTATTCAATGTTTTTACATTTAGTTTACCATTACGCTGTGCATTCTATGGTTTAATTAACTATATTTGTGCTTAAAAACTTAAAAAATATATATATTTACATACAGTTCGTATGGTCTGGAACTGATTCATTGTATTTACATACAATCCTATGGGGAGAAATTGCTTCGGTTCACGACCAAATCGGTTTACGACCAGAGTTTTGGAACAAATTATGGTCATGAACCGAGGTTCCACTATAGAGATACAAAGAAATCCTGAAAAAGCAAGTTTTGTTTGAGCGCTGTTTACAAGCAGGAAAAAATACAGACACTTCACCGCATTCAGGGTCTCTAGTGACCCTATACATTTTAGGAGAATAAATCATCCATCCATCCATTTTCCAACCCGCTGAATCCGAACACAGGGTCACGGGGGTCTGCTGGAGCCAATCCCAGTCAACACAGGGCACAAGGCAGGAACCAATCCTGGGCTGGATGCCAACCCACCGCAGGACACACACAAACACACCAAGCACACACTAGGGCCAATTTAGAATCGCCAATCCACCTAACCTGCATGTCTTTGGACTGTGGGAGGAAATCCACGCAGACATGGGAAGAACATGCAAACTCCACACAGAGAGGACCCGGGAAGTGAACCACAGGTCTCCTTACTGCAAGGCAGCAGCACTACCCACTGCGCCACCGTGCAGCAATGGCATGGTGTGACAGCAACATTTAGAGGTGACTTTCATGATCTGTATAAGACGCACCCAAAAGTGCTCAGGAAACAAAATGTTTATTGTGCCGGAGAGCATGCTGAACGCATTTTTAGCAGTTTGGCCTCTAATAACACTTTCAAAAAATGTGCATTTGTTTCTCTCGTATTTGCAGCAGCCTCCAGAAAAAATTGGAGAAGTAAAAGTAATGTGGAACCCGAATCCCCTCTAAATGCTTTTGCTACCAAAATTAAAAGAATCATCCGTAATTTGGCATTGTTGTATTTTCAGAGAGCGATGCTGATATTCAAAAATGCAGCCTTTTCTACAGCCGTCTAAAATTCAACCATAGAGTCCAGTATGTGAATAAAAGCTAAGCTGGCAGCACCAAGATGACCAACACCAGTTTATGCAAAACCATATGCAGCAGGCTACTGAAAGCAAAGTGAAGTCACGGCAAGTCATCACATTTTATTTATCAGAAGACAAGGCCGCAAGTAAAACTGTGTGCAATGAAGGTGTCAAAATACAGTGAGGAACATAAGTATTTGAACGCCCTGCGATTTTGCAAGTTCTCCCACTTAGAAATCATGGAGGAGTCTGAGATTCCCATTGTAGGTGCATTCCCACTGTGAGAGACAGAATGTAAAAAAAAATTCAGGAAATCCCATTGTATGATTTGTACAGAATTTATTTGTCTTGCACTGCTGCACATAAGTATTTGAACACCTGGCAATCAGCAAGAATTCTGGCTCTCCAAGACCTGTTACTCTGCCTGTAAGAAGTCCACCTCTACTCCACTTAGTAATCTGAATTAGTAGCACCTGTCTGAGCTCTTTAAAGACACCTGTCCACCCCGCAGTCAGTCAGACTCCAACTACTACCATGGGCAAGACCACGGAGCTGTCAAAAGACACCAGAGACAAAATTGTGGACCTCCACAAGGCTGGAAAGGGCTACGGGGCAATTGCCAAGCAGCTTGGTGAAAACAGATCAACTGTTGGAGCAATTGTCAGAAAATGGAAGAGGGTAAAGACGACAGTCAGTCTCCCTCGGACTGGGGCTCCATGCAAGATCTCGCCTCGTGGGGTATCACAGATGATAAGAAAGGTGAGGAATCAGCCCAGAACTACACGGGAGAAGCTGGTCAATGACATGAAGAGAGCTGGGACCACAGTTTCAAAGGTCACTGTCGGTAGAACACTATGCCGTCATGGTTTCAAATCACGCATTGCACAGAAGGTTCCCCTGCTCAAGTCATCCCATGTCCAGGCCCGTCTGAAGTTTGCCAATGACCATGTAGATGATCCAGAGGAGGCATGGGAGAAAGTCATGTGGTCAGATGAGACCAAAATAGAACTTTTTGGTCTAAACTTCACTCGCCGTGTTTGGAAGAAAAAGAAGGAGGAGTTGCAACCCAAGAACACCATCCCTACTGTGAAGCATGGGGGTGGAAACATCATGCTTTGGGGGTGCTTTTCTGCGAAGGGGACAGGACGACTGCACTGTATTAAGGAGAGGATGAATGGGGCCAGGTATTGTGAGATTTTGAGCAACAACCTCCTTCCCTCAGTCAGAGCACTGAAGATGGGTCGTGGCTGGGTCTTCCAACATGACAATGACCCGAAGCACACAGCCAGGATAACCAAGGAGTGGCTCCGTAAGAAGCATATCAAGGTTCTGGAGTGGCCTAGCCAGTCTACAGACCTAAATCTAATCGAAAATCTTTGGAGGGAGCTGAAACTATGTGTTACTCAGTGCCAACCCCGGAACCTGACAGATCTAGAGGAGATCTGTGTGGAGGAGTGGGCCAAAATCCCTGTTGCAGTGTGTGTGCAAACCTGGTCAAGAACTACGGGAAACGTTTGACCTCTGAAATTGCAAACAAAGGCTTCTGTACCAAATATTAACACGGATTTTCTCAGGTGTTCAAATACTTATGTGCAGCAGTGCAATACAAATAAATTCTGTACAAATCATACAATGGGATTTCCTGAATTTTTTTTTTTACGTTCTGTCTCTCACAGTGGGAATGAACCTACAATGGGAATTTCAGACCCCGCCATGATTTCTAAGTGGGAGAACTTGCAAAATCGCAGGGTGTTCAAATACTTATGTTCCTCACTGTATGGTCAATGCTCAGGTAACACATTCACCATCTCCTCCTGCGATTATTTTTCCAAAGTTGCTCTGCCTTTACTTTGTTAGAATATTAGACTATTGGAAGAATCAGGACGAGAACAGGCCAGTCAACCCAACAAGGCCTGCCAGTCCTAGTAACTTAATTCCGGTAAAATAACATTGAATACCATAATCCTAATCGAGGATCCTTAAAGTCCTACAGTCACTTAATCCATGAGTCTGTGGGTCTCGGTGTGAAAAGAAACTTCCTAATGTTTGTGTAAAATTTCCCCTTCACAAGTTTCCAGCTGTGTCCTCGTGTTCTTGATGACCTCATTTTAAAGTCACCATCTGATCCACTGCACTAATTCTCTTCATCATTTTGCACACTTCAGTCAGGTCTCCTCTTCATCTCTGTAAAGGCTCAGCTCCTTTAATCTTCATAACTCACCCCCTGTAGCCCTCAATCAGCCTCGTCGCTCTTCTCTGGACTTTCTCCAGTGCTGCTGTGTCTTTATGGAGTCTTAAACTGACCACAGTACTCAAGATGAGGCCTCACGGTGTGTTATAAAGCTTGAGCAGACCCTCCTGGGACTTGTACTCCACACATCAAGGCACTATATAACCTGACATTCTGTTAGCCTTCTTCATGGCTTCTGAACACTGTCGGGAAGTCCATAGCTTAGAGTCCACTATGACTCCTAAATCCTTCTCATAAGGTGGACTCTCAATTTTCAGACATTAGAACATTGGAACACTCTGTACGAGAACAGGCCATTCAGCCCAACAAAGCCCACCAGTCCTCTCCACTTAATTTTTCCAAAATAACATCAAGTCAAGTTTTGAAAGTCCCTAAAGTCCTCCTGTCCACCACACTACTTGGTCTCTTATTCCAAGTGTCTATCGTTCTTTGTATAAAGAAAAACTTCTTAATGTTTGTGTGACATTTCCCCTTCACAAGTTTCCAGCTGTGTCCCCGTGTTCTTGATGAACTCATTTTAAAGTCACTGTCTGATCCACTGCACTAATTCCCTTCATCATTTTGCACACGTCAGTCAGGTCTCCTCTTCATCACTGTAAAGGCTCAGCTCTTTTAGTCATCATAATTCACCCCCTGTAGCCCTCAATCAGCCTCGTCGCTCTTCTCTGGACTTTCTCCAGTGCTGCTGTGTCTTTATGGTGTCATGAACTGACCACAGGACTCCAGATGAGGCCTCACCAGTGTGTTATAAAGACCTGAGCAGAACCTCCTGTGACTTGTACTCCACACATCAAGGTGCTATATAACCTGACATGCTATTAGAACATTAGAACACTCTACACAAGAACAGGCCATTCAGCCCACCAAGCTCCCCTGTCTTATCCACTTAATTCTTCTAAAATAACATCAAGTTGAGTGATGAATGTCACTGCAGTCCTCCTGTCCACCACACTACCTGGTCACTTATTCCAAATGTCTATCATTCTTTGTGTGAAGAGAAACTTCCTAATGTTTGTGTGACATTTCCCCTTCACTAGTTTCCAACTGTGTCCCCATTGAATTCATTTTAAAGTCACCGTCTGATCCACTGCACTAATTCCCTTCCTCATTTTGCACACGTCAGTCAGGTCTCCTCTTCATCACTGTAATGGCTCAGCTCTTTAAATCTTCATAGCTCACTCCCTGTAGCCCTCAATCAGCCTTGTCGCTCTTCTCTGGACTTTTTAATCCCAAATGTTGGATAGAAATTGAAAAGGCTCTGAACAAAATCACAGCATACAACCACAACTGATCTACGATTGAACAGAAACACATCTGAGTTCATGACACTGATGAGGAGTTTACCCTGAAAGCAGACGCTCACCACAAGCAGACTTTCATGAAGAACGGCGACGCCGCTGCTGATGGACCAGGAGCTGCACTGGCCGTCTGATCATCAGGTCTGCATGATTACAGACAATGGGGAACACCATCAGTGTCAGTTTAACTCCACAGAATTTAAATTTGAAAAATGAGGGACTTTGTAAGGCTGCGGAGTATGAAGAGCCCTGCGGGGGTCGTACAGGTGGGACGTAAAATCTCTCGTGCGTATGGTGGACGTGTTTCTTATCTTTGGAGCACCGCTTTAAGTTTTTCTTCTTCCTTTTCATGCTGTCTTGTTTAGCTTTGTTTTTGTTTTTTTGTTTGTTATTCTTTTGGACTACAATTTTATATTTTATAATATGAAATAATACAAAGTTTGCACTGTGCAATTTTAAATCAATTTTATATGTAATATAATATTATTTTAACAGTCATTGCATTGAAGTATAATTTCAGATTTTTTTTATATATTATTGAATAAAAAAATGGCCTTGTATTTATTCTCAGCCATTGCATTTAACTATAATCATATATTTTATAGCTTTAAATATTATTACTTATAATGATATAAAAATCTGCAGTCATTGCATTGAACTACAATTGTATAATATAAAATCTTTCAAGGCTTACATTTTATAATTTTAAAATAAATTATTTTATAATGCTTTCTACTATAATAATCCCCAGTCATTGCATTGAAGTATAATATTATATAATATGTTATAACATAAACATGTGCATCTTATTTATTCTCAATCATTGTATTGAAGTCTAATTTTATAAAATGTTAGAAAATATTACTACATGTGAATCAGTTTTAAATCATTTTAGATGCGTATCTACTATAATAGTTCTCAGTCACTGAATTGAAGTGCAATTTTATAATATTTTGTAAAATAAAATATTACAAGATTTGCACAATAATTTTAAAATAATTGTTTCACACTTTTGCTTTAATTATCCTCAGATGTTGCACTGAAGTATCATTTTAAAACATTTTATAATATAATTTTATTACATTAATTTAGTTATGATTTTGCACTATAATTATTCTCAGAGATTGCATATAAGTGTAATTTTTATAATATTTTATAATAAGAGAGTTTATAATAGTGTGCACTATAAATATCTTATTATGTCGTGGAACTTTAATTTTACATTTTAATAGCATGTAACTTTATTCAAATTTTCACTGCAATTGCTCTCAGTCAATGCATTGAATTGTAAAATATTTTAATATTATATCATTTTATTACTATTTTATCCTCAGTCATAGCTTTGAAATATATTTTTTTAATATTTTAATAATCCATCCATCCATCCATTTTCCAACCCGCTGAATCCGAACACAGGGTCACGGGGGTCTGCTGGAGCCAATCCCAGCCAACACAGGGCACAAGGCAGGAACCAATCCCGGGCAGGGTGCCAACCCACCGCAGTATTTTAATAATAATAATAATTATTATTATTATCAGTTATGGCACTAAAGTTTGTTTTTCTAATTTTTAGATTATTATTATTATTACATTTTTCAAGCGGCAGACACACACACACGCGCGGCCCCCACTCAGTCAGACATGTCAAACGCCGGAGTCCGAGGCGCCGTCGCTCGTAGCTTTGCTCCAGAAATGTGTTTATTAAAATCTCCTGTAAATTGTCTGAGTGTAGGACTCTTACCAGGCTATTTTATTTTATTTTTATTAATAAATAATAATAATAATTGTATTAATTAATACTATATTATTCATCTACTGAGGAAAATAACAAAATTAATTACTGGTTCGTTTAATTCCATCGGAAGTGAAAAGTAACATCTGTTTCCTTAAATGAAGCATATAATGTGATGTTCCCTTTTATGTTATTTTGTAAATCGAAGCATTAATGATTTATTGTCGGGCTGTTCCAGTTCAAGTTCCACATTTACCATTAGTGCCAACTTTAAGCCTGGGTGACGCACAAACTTTACCGATCAAATCGTGCGAGTAATTCCGTATGAGCACCCGTTATCTTTGTTAGTTCCACACTTTTCACTTTTCTCTTCTCGATTGAAAGTTCACAGGTGGTGCACGTCAGTTAACGGAGATGCACGAACAGTTGCGGAGATTCCGGAATGCAGTCGAAAGTGTACGGAAATTGACGAAAGCGCTGGGTGCAGTCGTGACCTCCGCAGACGGGATCGAATGTAACTGGGTGGGTTGGGCGATGTGTGTGCGCGAAGTCCATGCCAGTGCGTTATGCTGTACTCCAGCGGCGTGCCTCCAAAATTCAGTCGGATGCATTCTGTTTTAAAAGGGGTCTAAATATACAATTGATTATCTAGCTCTGGATCAAAGGGGCAATGGGTTCAAGGCAGAAACTAACACTGGACGGCTCTTATTCATTTCATATGCATCTGAAAGTTAAATCTGTCGTGTGGTGAAAGATCCTGCCATGATCCCTATGATTGCACGGATAGGCTCCAGCTCCCCCGGCGATCCTGCTCAGGATAAGCGGGTTTGGAAAATGGATGTATAAACTTACATGATTTAGGAGGATTTACAAAGTTACAAAGAACAAAATCTTACATGCATGTATTTAATATGAAGATTAATGATACATCATTTTTTTTGAGTTATGGTTGCTATAGTCTTAGTAATAAAAAAGTGAGATGAACCTGAGCACTTCAAGCATAAATGCTTGCGAGTTCCTGCGCTGATCTCCTCGGCAAACACAAATGTGCGCCTCGATTGAGTCAGGAGCTACGTAACGCCCCGCCCCAAAGCCAGTATTTCCACGCCCCGCCTCCTTTACCGCCTCTAAGCTTTTATCACCACGCCCCGCATCCTTTTCCGCCTCTAACCCTGTATCTCCACGCCCCGCCTCCTTTTCCTCCTCTAAGCCTGTATCTCCACGCCCCGCCTCCTTTTCCGCCTCTAAGCCTGCATCTCCACGCCCCGCCTTTTCCCTGCCCCAAACTCAGTAGCTCCACGCCCCGCTTCCTCTCCCCGCCCGAAAGCCAGCATCTCCACGCCCTGCTTCATCTCCCCGCCTCAAACTCAGTAGCTCCACGCTCCCGCCTCCTGGCCCCGCCCCGATTCGCCCCCAGCTTTCTCACTCACACACACACACACACTACTGCGAGGTGCGTCACGCTTGGTTTATTAAGAGTTTGCGCAGTTCGCGATTGCGTTGTGTTGATGACTTTTTTTTTTAAATTTCTTGCAAGTAATGTTTTTGTGATGTTATTTTGCATCGTCGAGTGTTTTCTTGGAAGTTTGTAAGCGCGCAGGATTCTTTGGAATACGTTTACCTAAACTACTGAGTCTGCGGTTACAACTGCCGGCGCTGATATCGTAACTCCCGCTTTACTCATCGACACGTCTTCTTCCAAAATTAAGTTTTCATTTGAGGTCTTCAGGACTTAAGTCAGACTCTAGTGTTTTTCCGACGACATTTTAACATTTTGAACATTTATAGGGAGATGGCAAGACCACAAAGCTTGTCCCACGTATTGGATTCAAGGTGGCATAAAAGGCAAAGCGAAGCGCACCTGAGGCACCTACCACAGGGCATTTGGGCCAATGTGAGTAAAGTTGATGGCCAGGACGACAAGTTATAGTGAAGGGAAAGCGGAGCAGACACGTGCAGGGGGTGAAAATGTGACATTCAAGTGAAAAAAGACTCTGAAAAGACTCGGAACCAAGTCAGAAACATCAGTTCATAAGGCGCCTTCCACAATGACAATGACCACGAACCTTCACTTGGCGCTGCGTGTAATCCAGTAATCGATCTTCTTGCTGTATAGCGCCTTTCCCACAGAGACCTTGCACAGAATACCTTAGACAGCAACAATCAATCTGTTCCACACTAGCATTGATAGCCAGAAACATATAACTAGTCTTTTTATCATATAGCGCCTTTCACAGGGACAGGAGCATTTCTAATTTATCACATGTCACAGGTAGCACTAGCATAGAGTGCTCCGCAAAGCAAATAATATGAATTGCAGTCAGTACATCATATAGCACCTTTGACAGGGTCCAGCACTGCCAACTGAGCGCAACACCAATTCTCGTTCTTTATGGTGTATTGTGCCTTTGATCAGTAACACTGGTAGCAAGTGCTCCCCAATGCAATCTTCAACGTCTTCTACATAGCACCTTTCACAAGGAGCATCAGCACAAAGGGCCTCCAAAAGCAAACCATCAGTCTTTGTTATATAGTACCTTTTCAAACGGAGCACAAGCACAAAGTGGTGCGCAAATGATCTACTAAATCATTGTTATATAGTGCCTTTCACAGGGAGCAGCAAGTAGCACAGATGGTATTCAGCAAATCCTCAGTCTTTATCTTATATAGTGCCTTTCACAGGGAGCAGAAGGGCACAAAAATAATCAAAAAGCACTTTACATTAGTTGATGTACTGCTTTTTACAGGGAGTGCCTTGAAAAGCAAATAATCAATAATTTATTTTATATAGTGCCTTTGGTAAGGAGCACAAACACAAAATAGCACACAAATAATCCACCAGATCTTTACCTTATTATGTATAACGCATTTCACAGGGAGCTCTAGCTAGTAGTAGTGATATAAAAGCAAATAATCGATATTTTATATAGTGCCTTTCACAGCAAGCATAAGCACAAGTGACGCATGAATCAAATAAACTACTGTACTTAATATATACATTATATAATGTATTTAACAGAGAGCACAAGCACAGAGTGTCTCACAAAAATAAATCTTATTTAACTTAGAGACAAATAAACTTCTGTTTATCATATAGCGCCTTTTCTATCTATCTATCTATCTATCTATCTATCTATCTATCTATCTATCTATCTATCTATCTATCTATCTATCTAATCAGCTATATAGCGCCTTTCACATCTATCTATCTATCTATCTATCTATCTATCTATCTATCTATCTATCTATCTATCAGCTATATAGCGCCATTCACATCTATCTATCTATCTATCTATCTATCTATCTATCTATCTATCTATCTATCTATCTAATCAGCTATATAGCGCCTTTCACATCTATCTATCTATCTATCTATCTATCTATCTATCTATCTATCTATCTATCTATCTATCTATCTATCTATCTAATCAGCTATATAGCATCTTTCACATCTATCTATCTGTCTATCTATCTATCTTTCAGCTATATAGCGCATTTCACATCTATCTATCTATCTATCTATCTATCTATCTATCTATCTATCTATCTATCTATCTATATATCTATCTATGTGTATTATATAGTGCCTTTCACATGGCGCTGAACAATGTGCCCCATAAAGTTATTATGCAGACGCTGCACACACACAGTTCCTCCCAAGCCAGATATTTCACTTTTATCTTCTATTCTGTCCAAGTAAGCAGTCAGGATTTCTTCAAAGTGTTTTCCCAGACTCGCTCCCGTCCATTTACCCATCCATCCTTTTGCCAGGTCATTTATCCTAATATTTTTGGGCACAGCATGCCAGGCTGTCACAGGGCACACTCATTTATATTCGTCCAGCTTGATGTCACTAATCCCACTGATAGACACTCATGTCCTGCAGAGCCACACTGACGCCAGGAGAACATTTAAACTCCATCCTGGGGCCACCTTGGTCTTTTTATCCATTTCCCTTTTTGTCCTTTGTTTCCCCAGTAGGCCATTGTCTCACAGCATTTGGCCCTTCAGATGATTTCATAGTGCAGTCACTCACAGGGCATTTGATCAAATAAAAGGCTGAGCACCGGTGCCCCTGTAATTGAGCTCTGTGGTGCCAGGGCTGGCAGCTCCCCCCAATCCCCCCTCCTCCTCTCACTTTTTTGAATGCCAGCCGTGGCCCTCCATGCCTAGAAGTAAGTAAGTGTGAGCGAGAGTGCGACCAAAGGGCAGTGCCTGCCTCTTGAGGAGCAGGAGCATTATGATGGGCTGCTCAGTGACAGCAATGGCACTAGTGGTGACATGAATCTGAAAATGCAGTTTTGACATTATAATTTGATTCTCTTTATTCCTGTTGAATATTCATTATGTATGCTTATTCATTGCAATATTGTGGTCAGTCAACCGACCATTCTGTCCATTCAAACACCATTCACTCAGACCACTTGTTCAACCAGTTAGTTGTCAATGCATAAATGAAGGGGTGAATCCATCAATGGCTCAATGGATGAATGAATGAGTTCACCTGCTCATCAGTCCACTTGTCTGTTCATCCACCAATGGGTTAATAAATGAATGAATCCATCAATAGATTAATAAACATACAAGTCCATTAATTCATCAATTAAATTATGAATGAATTAATCCATCCATCTATCCACGGATTAATGAACACATGAAGTACTTAATGAATGAATCCATCTGTGAATTCATAAAGAAATAAACCCATCTACAGTATGCATTAATGAATATAAGAATTATTCAGCAAATGACTCCATCTGTCCATCAACTCATTAATGAACAAATTCATCCATCAACCCCTTGTTTGATTAATCAATGAATCCGCCCAACTCAGCATCAATGGATTTTTGAATGAATGAATTAATTCCATCTATCTGTCTGTCAGTCCATCCATCCCAGCATAATTGTATCCATCAATTTATTAATGAATGAGTGAATCAATCAATCCATCCATCCATGGCCAAAAGAGCCCCTTATCCATGAAGACACCCAGCAATGAGCCGATCAGTCGATGAACAAATAACTAAGTGAAGGGGTCTGTCAACCACTTGGGACCCTCCTGCCAGGACTCATCAGAAGAGCCTGGCACTGGCAGAGTAAGGCAGGGGGGCACACAGGAAGACACTTACTGCCATTTGCCATATCTATCTATCTATCTATCTATCTATCTATCTATCTATCTATCTATCTATCTATCTATCTATCTATCTATCTATCTTATAGCTCCTTTCATATTGATCTGTCTATCAGTTATATAGTGCCTTTCACACTATCTTTCTATATATCTTTTGATTATATAGCACTTTTCATATCTATCTATCTATCTATCTATCTATCTATCTATCTATCTATCTATCTATCTATCTATCTATCTATCATATAGTGCCTTTTCTCTATCTATCTATCTATCTATTATATAGTGCCTTTCACATCTATCTATCTATCTATCTATCTATCTATCTATCTATCTATCTATCTATCTATCTATCTATCTATCTATAATATAGTGCCTTTTCTCTATCTATCTATCTATCTATCTATCTATCTATCTATCTATCTATCTATCTATCTATCATATAGTGCCTTTTCTCTATCTATCTATCTATCTATCTATCTATCTATCTATCTATCTATCTATCTATCTATCTATCTATCATATAGTGCCTTTTCTCTATCTATCTATCTATCTATCTATCTATCTATCTATCTATCTATCTATCTATCTATCTATCTATTATATAGTGCCTTTCACATCTATCTATCTATTATATAGTGCCTTTCACATCTATCTATCTATCTATCTATCTATCTATCTATCTATCTATCTATCTATCTATCTATCTATCTATCTATCTATCATATAGTGCCTTTTCTCTATCTATCTATCTATCTATCTATCTATCTATCTATCTATCTATCTATCTATCTATCTATCTATCTATCTATCTATCTATTAAATAGTGTATTTCATATCTATCTATCTATCTATCTATCTATCTATCTATCTATCTATCTATCTATCTATCTATCTATCTATCTATCTATCTATCTATTATATAGTGCCTTTCACATCTATCTATCTATCTATCTATCTATCTATCTATCTATCTATCTATCTATCTATCTATCTATCTATCATATAGTGCCTTTTCTCTATCTATCTATCTATCTATCTATCTATCTATCTATCTATCTATCTATCTATCTATCATATAGTGCCTTTTCTCTATCTATCTATCTATCTATCTATCTATCTATCTATCTATCTATCTATCTATCTATCTATCTATCTATCTATCTATCATATAGTGCCTTTTCTCTATCTATCTATCTATCTATCTATTATATAGTGCCTTTCACATCTATCTATCTATCTATCTATCTATCTATCTATCTATCTATCTATCTATCTATCTATCTATCTATCTATCTATCTATCTATCTATCATATAGTGCCTTTTCTCTATCTATCTATCTATCTATCTATCTATCTATCTATCTATCTATCTATCTATCTATCTATCTATCTATCTATCTATCATATAGTGCCTTTTCTCTATCTATCTATCTATCTATTATATAGTGCCTTTCACATCTATCTATCTATCTATCTATCTATCTATCTATCTATCTATCTATCTATCTATCATATAGTGCCTTTTCTCTATCTATCTATCTATCTATCTATCTATCTATCTATCTATCTATCTATCTATCTATCTATCTATCTATCTATCTATCTATCTATCTATCTATTAAATAGTGTATTTCATATCTATCTATCTATCTATCTATCTATCTATCTATCTATCTATCTATTATATAGTGCCTTTCACATCTATCTATCTATCTATCTATCTATCTATCTATCTATCTATCTATCTATCTATCTATCTATCTATCTATCTATCTATCTATCATATAGTGCCTTTTCTCTATCTATCTATCTATCTATCTATCTATCTATCTATCTATCTATCTATCTATCTATCTATCTATCTATCTATCTATCTATCTATCTATCTATCATATAGTGCCTTTTCTCTATCTATCTATCTATCTATCTATCTATCTATCTATCTATCTATCTATCTATCTATCTATCTATCTATCATATAGTGCCTTTTCTCTATCTATCTATCTATCTATCTATCTATCTATCTATCTATCTATCTATCTATCTATCTATCTATCTATCTATTTTGACTGTACTAGATTTGCTAAATCTTTTTATCCTTTTTACTTTCTCATATTCGAAGTATAGGGAAAGTAACAGTAATCCTCCAAAAGTTCCATTTGGAGATTTGGAATAATCTCGACGTTTTAGACCTACCTGAGTCCGAAAATACCATTTTTGGAATTATGTCTGTCTCTGTGTGTGTGTTAACACGATAACTTGAGAACAGTTTCACTTCGATCCACCAAATGTTGCACACAAGTCTTAGGTACAAAGCGTTGATTTCGATCAACTTTTGGGCTTTCTCCGCTAGCCGGAAGTGATACTTTATTTGTTTTATCTACCTCCTAATTATCCAAACAAGATCTCCTCAGTTTATTTATGCATGTTAATACACGTGTGCAGTTTCCAGATGCGAACCTTCACTTTGGGACTATAGCCTTTTCCAAGTGGTTGTATTAGGTGTACTGAGTGACACTCTCAGGTCCCCGCAGGTCTTCTGCTCGCCCGGCAGCTTCAGTCAAGAAGACAACATGCAGCTCCGATCCCACTGCCACGTGTTATTTGTGTGTCGGTGTATCGCAGGGCCGCTGTGTATATACAAGTACTGTAAGCAGACAGTAGCCTGCGGATGCAGTATAGTATAGTATAGTATAGTATAGTATAGTATAGTATAGTACAGTACAGTACAGTACAGTACAGTACAATATAGTCCACACTACACAAGTTCTCGTATTTTCAGCCCTTGTGACTGTCTTGCGCCTCTAACTGACATGGACTGTATGTATTTTTTATGAAGTGAGAGTACAATTAAAAATTGACGCAAAGTAAAAATGAAACAACGCACGACGCCGGCACAGAGGTTATTGTGTTTGGCTCGCGGCTGCCATAAGTGAATGCAAATGGGATTTTATTTCCATGTCATTGTGGGTTTTCCTCGAGTGACTGTGCCAAACCCCCCCCCCCCCCCCCACCCCACCCACCCCCCCTCCCCCCCCCTTAATTTCGAGGTTTGCTGAACTAGCGACTCTAACTTCGTCCCTGACGCGTGTCCGACTTGTGTGCCCAGTTGCTTTTATGTAGTCCGGCAATAACAGCAGCAGGAGTCTCAAGTGTCCCTGTCCTTGATTTTTAACTGAATGGATGGATGGATAAACATAAATGTACAGCCCCAAATCAGGAAAAGTTGGGCCGGTATGGAAAATGAAAATAAAAAAAAAAAACAAAAACAAAAAACGCAGTAATTTTTAAATGTACTTTGCCTTTCATTTCATGGCAGGCAGTCGGAACCCAAGATATTTCATGTCCTGTCTGGTCAGCTTCAGCTCATTTGTCAAAGTCAAAGTCCATTTCAAGATCGCTGAGTTTCTTTTTTTATTTGCATCTTCCATGCCATCCCAAGTTTTTCTGAACTTTAGCTGTGTATAGTCAATAGCAGCCTAATACGTAAATCTACAGTACATGCACATGTGCTCACGTGTGGTGGGATTTATGATAAAAGAAAGTTTCTTTGTAGAAATATGTAAAGATAAAGACAGACTCTCATCGCAACTTCAAAATCTCAAAAATACGTGACCATGAAATCGACCTGGGGGGGGGGGGGGGGGGCACCCTGTACATAAACAATATGGTGTGTGTTCAGAAATCTATCTCCTTTATAGTAATGCATAGGGTTAAAAACACAATGAAGACCCAAGAGATACAGACAGGAGCCTCGAGCAGGACAGCGGAGCGGAGTGTTGGTTTGAGCACAGTTCATCCATCCAGCCACGTGCTGAACCCGCAGGAGGCCATTGCAGCAATCGCAGGGTGCAACAGGGTGCCACTTAGACACATCTGGGGAAAACTTTAGCGTCACCCATCCATGTGATGAGCATTTGGACTGTGGGAGGAAAGCAGGGACAGGGAGAACAAGCAAAGTGCACACAGTAACCACGTGGATGTGGAGACACCTGGTCTACCCGCTGTGAAGGAGCACTGCCATCATTGAACTGCCACTATAATACTACCCTATATTATATTATATTATGTTATATTACAGGGGGTGGGGCAATGTCAGTCCTGGAGGGCCGCAGTGGCTGCAGGTTTTCATTACAACCCAATTGCTTAATTAGAAGTCAATCCTCGCCAATCTCAGACTCTTATATAATGTTATGGCTTGTTAGTGTGCTAACAAGTTCTTATATCATAGATGTTTTCATTTCCCAGGATATCATCCAAATGATTTGAAGCCTAAAATACATAGTTTTCAGTCTGTCATATTTTTCTCTTAAGCATTTTATTAATCCACATAGCGCAGGATGAACACACACAGGTGTGAATGGAAACAAATTAGATGGAGACCTGCTGGCTGCTTTGTCATGTTCATCTTATTGGTAAAATGGGGCCATTAAAACACAGCGAATGAGGCTTTTCAAGACTGAAATCAGAAATTGATGGTGGGGGGCTTAATAAACAAGACCACCAAAATAAAGCATCAAAATGTCATTTGAGCAATAAGGGCTTCATCAGCAATGATTGACTTCTAATTAAGAACCAGGGGTGGAACGAAAACCTGCAGCCACTGCGGCCCTCCAGGAACGTCACTGTTATATAATATTATATTATAAGGCAGGAATGTATATTATATTATATTATATTATATTATATTATATTATATTATATTATATTATATTATCCATCCATGTTCCAACTCTGCTTAATTCTTTGAGCAGTGTCATTTTGAACCTGGATCCCATCTACAAATCATAAAGTGTAAGGCAGGAACAGCACATCAACAGGGCACCAGTCCATCAGATTATATTATATTATATTATATTATATTATATTATATTATATTATATTATATTATATTATACTATAGTATACTATAGTATAGTATAGTATTAAACAAGAATGGATATTAAATTATATTAAATTATATTATAGTATAGTATACTATAAGAAAAGAATGTATATTATAGTATAGTATAGTACAAGGCAAGAATGTATAGTATAGTATAGTATAGTATAGTATAGTATAGTATAGTATAAAACAAGAATGTATATTATATTATATTATATTATATTATATTATATTATATTATATTATATTATAGTACAAGGCAAGAATGGAGAGTATAGTATAGTATAGTATAAAACAAGAATGGATATTATATTATATTAAATTATATTATAGTATAGTATAGTATAAGAAAAGAATATATATTATATTATAGTATAGTACAAGGCAAGAATGTATAGTATAGTATAGTATAGTATAGTATAGTATAGTATAGTATAAAACAAGAATGGATATTATATTATATTAAATTATATTATAGTATAGTATAGTATAAGAAAAGAATATATATTATATTATAGTATAGTACAAGGCAAGAATATATAGTATAGTATAGTATAGTATAGTATAGTATAGTATAGTATAGTATAGTATAGTATAAAACAAGAATGTATATTATGTTATATTATATTATAGTACAAGGCAAGAATGGAGATTATAGTATAGTATAGTATAGTATAAAACAAGAATGGATATTATATTATATTAAATTATATTATAGTATAGTATAGTATAAGAAAAGAATATATATTATATTATAGTATAGTACAAGGCAAGAATATATAGTATAGTATAGTATAGTATAAAACAAGAATGTATATTATATTATATTATATTATATTATATTATATTATATTATATTATATTATATTATATTATATTAACCAGGGCAGCACAGTGGCACAATGGTAGCACTACTGCTTCACAGTAAGGAGACCAAGGTTCACATCCCAGATCCTCTATCCATGGAATCTGCATGTCCACACCATGTGGAGTTTGCATGTTCTCGCTGTGTCTGCATGAGTTTCCCCAGGGTGCTCTGGTTTCCTCCAACAGTTCAAAGACATGACAGTTAGGTGAATTGGTGTTCAAGACTAAGCGGGTAAGAAATTATCCATCCATCCATCTTTTGAACCTGCTTAATCCAGAGCAGAGTCATGGGGAAGCTAGAGTCCACCCCAGCACGTATCAGATACAACACAGGAACATATATTATATTATATTATATTATATTATATTATATTATATTATATTATATTATATTATATTATATTATATTATATTATATTATATTTCTTTTCAAATCTGCTTGATGCAGCTCACGGTTCCAGTGTGTCAGCTCTCTGTTATTGAATGCAAATCAAGAGCCAACTCAGAATGGGACATCAGTTCATCCCAAGCCTCCCCCCCCTCTCTCACACACACACACACACACACACACACACACACACACACACACACGCGCACACACATGCACACACGCCCGGAGCCATTTCAGATTTGCCTGACAAGCACGTTTTTGGAATCTGAAAGGATACCCAGAGTATCCAGAAACAGCCACAGAGACACAGAGACAACATGCAGCCTGCACACAGACACTGGCTGGGCATGGGATTTCAATGGAGTTTACTGGAGCAGTGAGACCCCAGCATGCCCCCCATATGATATTATAGTGTATTGCATTGTATTCCATTGCACTATGAAGTACTGCACTTTATTGTAATGGTGTACATTACAATTTTAGAATAAGATGGTACACCTCGTATCATCCTATAGTGTATTACACTTCTGCACACATGTCATCCTATAGTAGCATTACAAGTCCACAAGCTCTCGTATTCATGCTGTCCTATCAGTTCTGCAACATGCAGGCTGGGTCGGTGTCACCCCGGAATGGTTTCAGTCCCCATTTCCCTTCACCTTTCATGCCCTTTTCCAATAGAGTTATGACCCCCTCTACCCCCACCTCCGGGCACCATCTCTCCCTCATTGCTGTCCACAGAACTTCACAAAAAGAACTTCCCTGAGCTCAGACAAGCTCAAACACCCTCAGCTCAGACTAATGCGGGACCCACGGCTGACTTACCTGAGTTTCATGTCTGTGTGCAGAATGGCGGGCACAGCCAGTAAGAAAGGGAGACTGCAAGTGTCAGGTGGGCAATGGTGTCAGGGTCTCCAGTGGCGAGTGTAATCCCAGTTCATGACAGCACTGAGAAGCAGCCAGTTAACAGCCCAGAAGGAAGGTGGCAGCAGGCTGCCCAAGCCGGTGTCCGAGCGGTGGGAGCTGAGCGCGTCCAGCAGGTGTCTGTTGCTGTCCCTGGCGGGGCTGCCGCTCTCTCTCTCTCTCTCTCTGCTGCTCACTCTCTCTCTCCCTCGCTCGCTCGCCCTCCCTCCTCCCTCAAAGCCACACAAACTATCTCTGTTGGTTAATCTTACATAACTGGGATGAGTTACGATAGACCTGCCCCCCCCACCCCCACCAATGCCTTTCTGACTCTGCCTCACACACATACAAACACGCACACACATCCTCATCATGCATCTCCTTCTGAAATATTTTGAGTTAAACAGAAAAACCACAGATGACTCATGACCCGCCCCCTTATTATTGCCCCCCCCCCCAGTCCCCATATCAATGCCACAAGTGACAATCACTTCTCCTTGCCCCCCCTCCTCCTCAAATGTCATGTGTGACTGGACCTCCTGATGGCCCACTACTGGAGCACCCACCAGCCAGCAGCCCCCAAAAACCACACATCCTGCATTCCTGGCAGAGCCTCTCCAGCTCCCTATCTCAGCCCAGCAAGCCCTGGTGAGCCGGCCGTCTTATCAGGCACAGGCACTGCAGCCAAAAATAAAGAGAACGGGGGCTTCGCTTTTATGTTCAGGGGCAGATCTGGGGAATACAGCGCCTGTAATGCTAGAGATGTCTCATGACAACTACTATTATATAGTGCCTTTCATATCTATCTATATTTTTTGTAGTGTCCTATTTATCTGTCCATACATTTGTTATATAGTGCCTTTCATATCGATTGATTATAGGCACTGCAGCCAAAAACACAAAGAATTGCAGCTCTTATTTTCTGCCACTGGGGTGAAGGCATGCACTGTGTAGGACATATAGTGACATTTGGAGCAGAGCTGTCTCATGTCAACTAGAATTATATAGTGCCTTTCATATATATCTTTTATATAATGCCCTATCTTCATATTATATATTGCCTTTCATATTAATATATCATAGGCACTAGAACCAAAATAACAAGAGAACAGGATCATCTATTGTATGCTCAGTGGCAGAGGACACCAGCTACCTAGGAGATATAGTGCCTTTTTGTTTGGGGGTGTCTCATAGTGTCTTTCAAATCATCTATCTATCTATCTATCTATCTATCTATCTATCTATCTATCTATCTATCTATCTATCTATCTATCTATCTATCTATCTATCTATTATATAGTGCCTTTCACATCTATCTATCTATTATTATATAGTGCCTTTCATTTCTATCTATCTATCTATCTATCTATCTATCTATCTATCTATCTATCTATTATATAGTGCCTTTCACATCTATCTATCTATCTATTTATCTATCTATCTATCTATTGTGCCTTTCACATCTATCTATCTATTATTATATAGTGCCTTTCATATCTATCTATCTATCTATCTATCTATCTATCTATCTATCTATCTATCTATCTATTATTATATAGTGCCTTTCATTTCTATCTATCTATCTATTATATGGTGCCTTTCACTCTATCTATCTATCTATCTATCTATCTATCTATCTATCTATCTATCTATCTATCTATCTATTATATAGTGCCTTTCACATCTATCTATCTATCTATCTATCTATCTATCTATCTATCTATCTATCTATCTATCTATCTATTATTATATAGTGCCTTTCATTTCTATCTATCTATCTATCTATCTATCTATCTATCTATCTATCTATCTATCTGTCTATCTATCTATCTATCTGTCTATCTATCTGTCTATCTATCTATCTATTATTATTATATAGTGCCTTTCATTTCTATCTATCTATCTATTATATGGTGCCTTTCACTCTATCTATCTATCTATCTATCTATCTATCTATCTATCTATCTATCTATCTATCTATCTATCTATTTATCTATCTATCTATCTATTATATAGTGCCTTTCACATCTATCTATCTATCTATCTATCTATCTATCTATCTATCTATCTATCTATCTATCTATCTATTATATAGTGCCTTTCACATCTATCTATCTATCTATCTATCTATCTATCTATCTATCTATCTATCTATCTATCTATCTATCTATTATATAGTGCCTTATACATATCTATCTATCTATCTATCTATCTATCTATCTATCTATCTATCTATCTATCTATCTATTATTATTATATAGTGCCTTTCATTTCTATCTATCTATCTATTATATGGTGCCTTTCACTCTATCTATCTATCTATCTATCTATCTATCTATCTATCTATCTATCTATCTATCTATCTATCTATCTATCTATTATATGGTGCCTTTCACTCTATCTATCTATCTATCTATCTATCTATCTATCTATCTATCTATCTATCTATCTATCTATCTATCTATCTATCTATCTATTATATAGTGCCTTTCACATCTATCTATCTATCTATCTATCTATCTATCTATCTATCTATCTATCTATCTATCTATCTATCTATTATATAGTGCCTTTCACATCTATCTATCTATCTATCTATCTATCTATCTATCTATCTATCTATCTATCTATCTATCTATCTATCTATCTATCTATCTATCTATCTATCTATTATATAGTGCCTTATACATATCTATCTATCTATCTATCTATCTATCTATCTATCTATCTATCTATCTATCTATCTATCTATCTATCTATCTATCTATCTATTATTATTATATAGTGCCTTTCATTTCTATCTATCTATCTATTATATGGTGCCTTTCACTCTATCTATCTATCTATCTATCTATCTATCTATCTATCTATCTATTATATGGTGCCTTTCACTCTATCTATCTATCTATCTATTATATAGTGCCTTTTATATCTGTATATTAAAGGTACCACAGCCAAAATTAAAAGAACAGGGGCTTCTAATTTTTGCTCAAGAACAAAGGCTTGGGTCATCTGGGAAATATAGTGCCTTTCAAGATGGTGGTGTTTTATAACAGCTAATGTTATTTAGTGTCTTTCACACCAATTATAGGCTCTACTTTCATAATTGAAAATAATGGGGGCTTCTCTTTTTTTGCTCGGGGTAGAAGGTGCTAGCTGTCTAGTACATATAGTGCTTTTTGGGGGTCTAGGTGAATCTCATGCCCACTGCCTTCAATCCTATCAGAGAGATGCTTGCAAAGGCAGACGTCTTCAGGCACCCATCCAGGATATGGAATGGAAATCACCTGGGGCTGAAGTGTCCTATGTCTATGGTGGGATGGCGGCAGCCCCCGAAGTGCAGAGTGCAGGAGAACAAGTGGACGCTGTCGCTTTAAGTCCAGCTGAGTTGGAATGCACAACTCTGTTAGAAAAGAAAGGTGCCATTGTACCTGGCTGGTGAGCGGAGCAGCAGTACAAAGCCATTGAGAGACTGGCAGGGGGAGCGGGGGGTTAGGTAAGGGGGCAGTCACACCCCTGAGCTTTACGCTAAGCTGTATGATGACTGAGTGCACCTCAGTGCTTAAGGATGGGATGTCTGGTGGTTTTGAGCACCTTGGAGTACGACTCCGGGTCACAGTGAGGGGTCCAGGGGGGGTTGTCCAATCATACTCCGCTCTTTCAGGCTCAGAGATGGGACACGATGCAGGGCCATTTATTCAGTAGGAATGAAGTCCAGTTGTGAGGTCACCACTCATGGGTGGAGTGGAGTGGAGTGAGTGCGTCCATGTAGGTTCACTGCCATCCACGTTTTCAGGGGTCCCATTCTCTTTGACGTCTTCAGCTCCATGGCTGGTATCCACTCCTCACACCCCGGGACACAGCCAGTCAAGAATCTCCTGCCCCCAAGAGAGCATTTGAATCCCACATCAGAGAAACCGTCGACGAGTCCCACCTCCCCTCCCCCACCGTGCTCTGACCACAGTGGGAGATGGAGGATTCCAGTCTGAACGTACAGGAAACGTCCCACAGCTGCACACCACGGACCACCACAGGCCGCTGTCAGGGGGCTGACGTCTAGACGGTGACCCACTGCCTCTGGTGCCCTGGTGAAACAATGACCAAGGAGGGAGGTGGGTGGAGACAGCAGGGGGTCTGGTAGTAAAGAGAGAGAGAGAGAGAGGTACAGAGTGAGAGAGGAAAAGAGTGTGAAGAACACAAGGAATAAGAGAAAAAAGTGAGATGGACAATGTTGGGGAGAGTGTAAGGAGTGAAGCAGGGATAAGTAAAGGCCCCAAGAGGGAGACATAAAAGTGAGAAGAACAATGTGAGGTCAATATAAAGGAGAAATAAAAACAGAGAGGGGATGAGCCATCAGCAGTGAGGGGTAAGAGTGAGAAGAAAGAGTGAAACAGATTGAGACAACGACAAGAAGAGTGAACCAAAGATGAAATGAGAGACAGTGTGCAGAAAGGGTAAAACAAGAGTGAAACAGGGAGTGGAAAAGAGCAACAGGAGTTTTGAAAAAGGAAAGACAGATAAGAGTGTGGAGTGAGTGAGAAGAAACAGTGAAGCAGAGAGAGTAAGAGATCCAAAGAGTGGCACAAAATATAAGGGTGAGAAACTCAGTGCAGAAGAGTATGGAATAGAGAGAGAAACAAGGGTGAGAAAAAATCAACAAGAGTGACAAAAAGAGTGAGAGTTAACAGTGAGAGGGACAAGGTGGGGAGAGTGAGAAGAAATCTTGAAATAAACTGTGGAAGACAACAGGAGTATCACAGACCACAAGACATAAGAGTGAGAAGGAGAGTCTGGGGAGAGTGTAAAGAATGCTGAAAAGGGGATTGGAAAAGGTAAGAGTAAAAAATGAGTGACAGAGGCAGTGTGGGAAGAGTGTAAGGAAAGAGTGAAGCAGGGATAGGAAAAGTCAACAAGAGTAGGAAATAAGAGTGAGAGGAACAGTGTGGGGACAATATGAAGAAGGAACGAAAGCGACAAATCAAAAGCCATCAAGAGTGAAACATAAGAGTGAGAGGGACACTCTAGGTAGAGTGTAAAGAAAGAGTGAAAGGGACAGGAAAAGAGCAACACAAGTAGAGAAGAATGACTGAGACATAAGAAGGCAGGAGAATCTTTGGGAAAAGTGAGGAGAAGTCATGAAACAGAGAGAGTAGGAGACACCAAGAGTGATGTAAAGAGTGAGAGATAAGAGAAAGACACTCAATACGGGGAGAGTGAGAAGAAAGAGGGACTCAGGGATAGAAAAAAGAACAAGAGTGATGCAAAGTTTGAGAAATAACAGTGAGAGGGACAGTGTGGGGAGAGTGACAAGGAATTCTGGAACAGACAAACAGGAAAACAAGAGTGATGTGAGAAGTGAGAGGCAAAACACGAGGGGGATACATTGTGAGGAGTGTTAAGAAAGAGTGAAACCAGCGAAAGGCCATAAGAGTACCACAGACCAGAAGACATCAGAGTGAAAAGTGTGTGTAAAAAATGAAATGGGGATTGGAAAATGGAAGAGTGAAAAAAGAGTGAGAGAGGCAGTGTGGGAAGACTGTAAAGACAGAGTGAAATCAGGATTGAAAAATGGAAAGTGAAAAAGTGAGAGAGGCAGTGTGTGTGTGGGAGAATGAGAAGGAATAATGAAAGACAAAGGAAAAGACATCAAGAGTGATGCAAAGAGTGACAAATGAAATAGATGCACAGTTTGAGGAGAGTAAGAAAAATGGTGAAACAGACAGAAAGGCAACAAGAGTGATGCAAAGAGGAAGAGGTAAGTGTGAGAAGGCAAGTTTGTGGAAAGTGTTAAGAAAGAGTGAAACTGGGATGAAAAAGACAACAACAGGGACACAAAATAAGCGGCATACATTATGTTATAGGAAGAGAGTGGGGAAGAGTGGGACAGAGAGGAAATTCTGACTGGAGTGAGCTAAAGAGTGACTGATGAATTACAATGACAAAATGGGGACAGTGAGAAGGAACAGTTAAAGTGAAAGGAAAACATAAGAAGAGTAGCCTACAAAGAGTGAGAGGAGTGTAAAGTGTGAGGAGAGTGTAAAGGAAGAGTAAAACAGAGAGGAAACTGCAATAAGAGTGAGTGATAAGAGCAAAGGGGACAGGGCAGCAAGAAAAATCCAAAATCATTTAAAGAAGAGTGAAGAGTGAAGACTGTCACAAAGACAAACAAGCAGACGTAGCATAGAGAGAGAAAGAGTGTAAATCTGACTGGAACAAAGAGATGTAAAAAAATGTAAAATATAGTGTTGAGAGAGAGGGAGGGAAAAGAAGAGTGAAAAGAAAGAGTGAGGCAAAGAAAGCAGAAAAATAAGAGTATAGAGAAAATGACTTCAGCAGAAAAGAGTGAGATATGATTAAAATATGAGTGATCAAGTGAGAGTGAGTGAGAGAGAGAGAGAGAATGCACAATAACAGTGAACTGGCACAATTCAGTGGTAAAGAGAGTGAGAGCAAATCAAAGAGTGACACGGTGAAAAGAGGCACAAGAGTGAGAAATGTGATGTCATATTACTTTAATAAATATGTGTATTTGAGAGAAAGGGAGGAGAAAAAAGAGTGACATGGGCATAAAGAGAATAGAAGGTAAAGTGTGAGAGAGGAAAGTTGAAAGGAGTGAATGAGAGTGAAAACAAACATGAGAGAGTGAAGAGAGGAGAGAATGAAAAGAGTAAGAAACTGAGAGAAAATGAAAATAGTGATATAAAGTTAGGAAAACTGGAGTGAGCCTGGAGTGTAAAAGAGAGAGTGAAGCAAGCCACAGAACATCCATCCATCCATTTTCCAACCCGTTGAATCCGAACACAGGGTCATGGGGGTCTGCTGGAGGGAATCCCAGGGCACAAGGCAGGAACCAATCCCAGGCAGGGTGCCAACCCACCGCAGGACACACACAAACACACCCACACACCAAGCACACACACTAGGGCCAATCTAGAATCGCCAATCCACCTAACCTGCGTGTCTTTGGACTGTGGGAGGAAACCCATGCAGACACGGGGAGAACATGCAAACTCCATGTAGGGAGGACCCGGGAAGCGAACCACAGGTCTCCTTACTGCGAGGCAGCAGCACTACCCACTGTGCCACCATGCCGCCACCATACACCATAGAAAAGAAAAAAATACTAGAGAGTGTTTCAAAATGGAGAAGAAAACCAAAGAGTGCAAATGCAATGACTCAAAGACAGACCGTAAATAAAAGAGTGACATGGAGAGAGGGAGAGAGAAAGTGACACAAAGAGAGTGAGAGATGTATTGTCATGCTTGGAATGTACAGAGAGAAACAGAAGAAAGCTAAAAAGAGTAAAGCTAATATGATGAGAGAGAAGGAGGAAGAAAGAGTGACAGAGTGAAAAGAATGAGAGACAAAAAGAGAGAGGGTGAAAAAGCAAAAATGCACCGTAGAAGAGTGAGTCGAGATCTACACGACAGAGGAGAATCAAGTGACATAAAGCCAGTTTTGAATTTGAAACAAGTGAAACAAAGAAAGAGTGCAAAGAGTGATTAAGAATAAGAGGGGAGAAAGTGAAAAGAAAGGCAGAGAGGAAATAAGAGAGACAAACAGAAAACAAAAAAAGAGCGAGAAGGAAAAGAAACTGAAAAAAATGAAAGGAGTGAGATTAAGAGTGAAAACCAATTGACTGAGGAAAGTGTGGAATGAGAAGAGGAGTGTAAGGAATAACAGGGAGAGGCAGAAGACAAAAAAAATAGTACTTAGTAAGAGTGCACAGGAAAAGAGTGAAAAGTGATATAAAGGTGAGAAAGGGGGTACATTAAAGAATGAAAACGAAAGTGAGACAAGAGATGGCAAAGAGTATGAAGGAAGTTACATGCAGTGAAATGGATGCACAGAGCAAGAAAAGAGTGAGAGACATGCTTAGGGCGCCCAGTGGGTGCCAGTACCCTCTTGTGTGAGTGCACACTCCTACGTGTCTTTTTTTTTTTATGCACACTTGGTGCACTGCATGTTTACTCTCTCTCTCTCTCTCTCTCTCTCTCGTGTGTGTGTGTGTACGTTGGGCATGGGAATGCCCATGTGCCACCTGTGGAGTGTGCCCATCTGTGTGCACTGCGCAAGTCTTAGTGGGTTGTGTTGAGTTGCTCAAGCAGCGGCAGGGTTGTGCAATGCGGCCTTCTGGGTGGGGAGGAGAGTGCGGCAGCGAGGCCCGGGGTGACACGGGGCCCAGCCTCTGTCCACCCCCCGGCCCATAACCCTCCCCCCCGGCCAAACCGCTGCGGTTAGCGTCTCCTGCAGTGAACACCTAGTGCAGCTTTATCAGAGCTCAGCAGAACTTCCGTTGGCCGCTCCCTGCAGCACTTCCTACGCTGGCGTCCTGGCACTGCCTGCTCGTTCACATGCACGTCCTGCTCAGGGTGCACTTGTACAACACACACACACGCACACGCACACACAATACTCCTACGGACAACAGCTCCAGCATATAGTGCCTTTCAAGGAAGGGGAAACTGCATCTGTGACATCAGCAAACCTGGGGGTGGAGGGAGGGGGGTTTACAGAAACATGAAAACGAGTGACAGGTGACAAGATAAATTACAGAGAACAGCAAGTGACATCAGAAAATCACAGCCAGGACCACAAGAGGGGAGTCATGGTAAGGGGGGGGGGGGCACTGATGAGGTGATGGGAATAGGGGGGGAGTATTGTGAAGTGGAAGAGGATGATGGGGCACTGAAAATGTGGAGGGTCCTGAGCACTTATAACTTGAGGGGGGTGGACGTCATATACTGCAATATTAGTGGTTTATAACGAAGGGGCTCGGAAAATGTGGGGGGCTGGCAGAGGTGAAGAAACATAAAGTGGGACGCTCAGACAGAGGCTAATAATATAAGAGGTGTGAGGGATGGCCAGCCATATATTCCGGTCCACACCTCCAAGCCGCCAGATGGAGCCCTCCCAACAGCACAGAGGTGCCCCGAATTCCAGCAGGGCCTCATGGACCTTGTAGTTTTTACAACCAGCCCTGCTGGATACCATGGGGACCTCCAGGAGACGCTGTAGGGAGGCTCAGGGAATTCTACATGACCTATAACCCGGATGTGCGTCCTGGTCACATGGACAGAAGGAATGACGTGCTTCCGGGATGAAGAAAAGGACTTTTTATCTGACCCGGAAGTGATAAGGAATCACATGGACTGTCGGGTGGATCCACTTCTGGGTCAGGAGATATAAAAGGACCATGGGAAATCCCAAACGCTGAGCTGAGCTGGGTGGAAGGGTGGCAACGCGTCTGGGAGAGTGGAGTAGTGGTGCTTTGTGCACTTATTTATAATAATAAATATTCATCTTTGGACTTTTACCTGGTGTCTGACGTCTGGTCTGAGGGTTCAAGGGGTCACGGGGACCCTTAAACTGTCACAGAGGGCAAAGGGGTGAATTACAAGGAATGGGCTCTGACAACATGGGGGGGTCTAACAGAAATGGGGACATATAAAGAGAGGAGCTCAGAAGATAATGTCGGGGCCACTAACATAGTAGGAGAATAAACTATCCTGATATATGGGGGCTTATAAGGAGGGGGGTCTGATAGTGCATGTGTGTGTGTGTGTGTGTGTGTAGGAGGCACCTCACAAAGATGGGAAAGCATAAAGGGGACGCTTACAATATAATCTGGGGGGCTCAGAGAGGGACCACTAACATAGCAGTGGTATATGGGGGGAATTACAAGGAGGGGCTCATGTAATCGGGGACATATGAAGTAAGGAGCTCAAGATATAATGTGGGGGGCTCAGAGAGAGGCCATTAACAAAGAGGGGGTCAGAGTGGTAAATGGGGGGGGGTGTTAGGAGAGGGGCCTCTGATAATATGGCAGGCTCACAGAGACAGGGACACATAAAATGCAGAGCTTAATAGATAATGTGGGGGGCTATCAACATAGTGGGGGATCAAAATGGGGTAATTGCAAGAGGGGTTTGCGATAACACGGGGTCTTAAAGAGATGAGAACAGACAAAGTGAGGAGTTCAGTAAGAAAATGGGGGGGCTCAGTGAGAGATCAAAGTGGTCCTCGTAAATGCAGTGTGTGTGCTAGGGGGGCTCAGAGAGTTGGGGACCTATGAAGAAGGAGTTCAACAGATAATGAGAGGGGACTCAAAGAGAGACCATTAACCTAATGGGGGGGGGGGTCACAGTGGTAAATGGGGGGATTATCAGAGGGGTCCCTGATAATACAGCAGGCTGAAAGAGACAGGGACATATAAAATGGGGGGGCTCAAAAGGTAATGTGGTGGGCTTAACGTGGCAGGGGAACAGTGTGGTCCGGCTATGTGGAAGCTTACAAAGCGGGGCTTATGGTAATGTGGGGGTCTCACAGAGATGAAAACACATAAAACGGGGAGCCGTTGGAGATAATGTGTGTTGGAGGACTCAGAGAAGAGGCATCGACAAAGATGGGGGAACAAAACAGGACCTTAAAATAGTGGGCTTACAAGGTGGGACGATGATAATGTGGAAGGACACTGCAGAAGAAGTTGGTGGGGGGGGGCACAAAGGACAGCCATGAAAAAGTGGAGACATCTTGACAGTTTTTACCAAGTTGCCTAAATTCTGTAGAACTCATAAAGCTGAGAATATCAATCTGGGCCAAGGACCACCAACTACAGGATTAGCTCCTCTGGTGCTCCCTGCAGGTGTCCTCTTGCCTTGTACTTGTTGCCCTTCACAAACTAGTGGTTCACTCTTTAATCAGTTAGTCCAGTTTCGGGGTCTTGGGTTATGGGGTGGAGGGCAGTTAGCTGGTGTAGCACAGGAATCCATCCTAGGAGGAGACATCTCCCCACCTCAGGCTTGGCAGATTACGTAATTTGTGATCAGTGGCAGCGTGCCAGTCCATTCCCTCTGCATACATGGGGGTCTTTGAACAGTCCAAGCCCTGTGCTGTCAGACTGATTAGCTTCTGTAAGTTGCCTATGTCCTTGAGTTCACCTTGTCATGAGCTTGAGACCCTCCAGCATCCAAAAAAAAAACAACACAGAAAGAGTCGTGGAGGTTTTAGTGAGAGCAGATATTCCAGGATGGAGTCTCCAGAAGAGTCTCCTTTGTTGTCCGTGTCCCTCTTCACTCACTCTACACCTCAATTCTTGGCCATCACACTACTGTGAATGTTCCTTAAGTTCTTATACGTTTATGAGGTGGGACTATCAGGTAACATTTCTGAACTGTGATGGTCTGCTGCACAAACCAGGGTTAGTCTTAGAGTTAGGATTAGGGTCATAGCTGGTGTCTCACGGATAGAATAAGCTTGTTAAAAAATTATGAATCAATGGCTGTAGTTAGGATATAGCGGGTTGGATAATGGATGGATGGATGAACTACAGCTGTGTGGTCTTCCGATAAAGTGGCCAGTGGATAGGAGATACGAAGGAACTGAGAGTGGTGAGCAGGCAAAGATGAGCTCCTCTGCCCACTGACCATTGTACCCTATGGGATCCACATAGTCTTTGTGCTCATCATCTTAGGTGAGGTCCTCGTCTATTGTCTATTTTCCTCGTCTATTGTCTTTGTGCTCATCATCTTAGGTGAGGTCCTCGTCTATTGTCTATTTTCTTTGTCTATTGTCTATCATGTAGCACCTTTTACATTCCATATGTACATCTTGCATCTACATCATCTATCTGTCTATCTAAGGAACACAGGTGACCTATGAAAGATACCCCAATGGAGGAACCTGGAGACACCTGAGAGTAAAGACACAGGAGGTCCAAGGAGGTCAAGGAAAGACCTGCCTGTCTCATGTATTTGGGATCCTGAAGAAAAGGAGAAATCAGACGGAGAGCAGGCAGTAGAGAAGAACTCTCATCTAGTACAGGGGGATTGTGGTGAAAGAGGGTCCCAGACCCCTGTTACACAGGAGTCTGGCTCAGGAAGTAACTTTTTATGTTCTTTTAAGAGCCCACAGTAGGTCTGTGAAGCTTATTATTCTGAAAGCTCAAAAAAATTAAAGCTCTCTGAAAATATGAAACTGGCAGAAACAGACTGGGACCATCTTAACTCCGAGACATTCAAGTGGACCTGTCACTTCAGCTTGGACCACCCTGCTTGTACGGCAGAAAACCTGATCCTCTGTGGAAGATGGAGCACTGAGTCTGTGCCTTTGTACTTTGGTGGGCTGGTCACCCCAACACATTTACAATGACTACGTATTATATAGTGCCTTTCACATCTATCTATCTATCTATCTATCTATCTATCTATCTATCTATCTATCTATCTATCTATCTATCTATCTATATCATATAGTGCCTTTCATATCTATCTATCTATCTATCTATCTATCTATCTATCTATCTATCTATCTATCTATCTATCTATCTATCTATCGTGCCTTTCATATCTATCTATCTATCTATCTATCTATCTATCTATCTATCTATCTATCTATCGTGCCTTTCATATCTATCTATCTATCTATCTATCTATCTATCTATCTATCTATCTATCTATCTATCTATCTATCTATCTATCTATCTATCTATCATATAGTGCCTTTCACCTCAAGTGACGCCCCACACCATTTGCTACATTCTACTTCATGTCAGTCATGTTCAGTCTGAAAGGCGCTATATTATAACCCAGAGCATGGCTCCTCTGCCCCAGCCCTCACCCTCCTCTCATTATTCTGCTGGTGGGTTTTAGGTTGGGTGCTGTGACTTCTTCCTGGTCACCCTTGGCACCTCCAGACTACATCATTCCTCCCTCAGTAGTCAGTCAGTCAGTCATTATCCATCCCACTATATCCTAACTACAGGGTCACGGGGGTTTGATGGAGCCAATCCCGGCCAGCACAGGGCGCAAGGCAGGAACAAATCCCGGACAGGGCGCCAGCCCACCGCAGTCCCTCAGTAGTGTTAATCATAAATTCAAAATAAATTTGTGGATTGTGTTTGAAATTCTGTTCACTATGAAATGGCGCTATATAAATAAGGCTGTTGATAAATTGTAAGGCGCTATACAGAATGAACAAAGAATGGTGGTTTGCTTCATAAAGCATTTACAGTATGAATTAAAGTAGAAACATATATTGAAACAAATAGCTACAAAAGACAAGGGGTGGCATGGTGGTCTTAGCAGACAGAGGGTTCAATTTGTGGACCCCCACAGTGTTTTAAGTGATGTATCTCTGTGGGGTTTTCTCCGGGGATTCTGGATTAGCTCCCTTATTCCTAAACCTGCAGGTTCTATCAATTGGTGACCCCAAATTGTCTTGGATGACAGGCACCCCCTCAGGATGCCTATGTGCCCGACACTGCTGGCTATGGCTCAGTGTGACCCTGAACTTGATAAGCGGTTTGCAAAATGGATGGTGGACTAAATGAAGCCCACTGTGTCAGCCTTTCCTTCAATAGGTGATCGTTTGCTTTCCCTGTCACTGTGTTTTCCACTCAGGGTGCTATAAATCATAAACAGGGTAATTAAAGGCAATAAAGTGGTCTTGCTGACTCTTGGCAAAACCCGCCCACCCCCACCATTGATGTCCCCTTAAGCTGGTCAGTTGCTGAGGTTTCTATCACAACTGTTGACTGTCACCCCCTGAGCTTGCATGCTGCCCCTCAGGCCGGCTGTCTGTCCCACAGTGACGTGGCGGTGCTGGTGGTCACGGTGAGCCCCCACGCTCCTGACCAGAGCTGGCTTCATTGTGGCCTGGTCTTGGTGATCTCATACTACTTTGTGCTTTTCCACAAACAGCAGGGACGTCGAATGGGAGGACGGTGGGCTGGCAGGGCTCGACAAGAATATTTTCTGCTTCTTGGGACGGCAGTTTCATGTCCGATTAAAGGCGCAGTGGGAAAGTCCCGTCCTCGCCGCTGCTGCACCATTAAGAGAAACAATGGGAAGCGTCGAGGACATCTGCTCTCCAGATGTGGCCTGCCTGGATCATTAAAGAAAAGTCACAGGCAGGACCAGCGTGTTAAATAATGCCGCCTGAGGCAAGGTATGTTTTTGCTGCCCATTACCACCCTACACCATCATAGATATCCTGAGTAGGCACAAGATTAAATATTTAATTCACATACAATACATATTGCTATACAGGCTTCACAATACACTGTGTTTTCAACATCAGACAGCCACTTTAAAGTGTCTGTGTATCTGTGTGTCCGTATAGTTGCTATGTCTTATTCATTCCAACAGATGGAGCATTACAAACACAAACACTGCTTTCACGAATCCCATATCAAATGGCATGTAACAGAGTCCTATGTATTGCACTATTTATTCCCACAGATGGTGCATCATAAACATTTATAGTCATGAAATGCGTTGCAATAGCCATTCCAACAAATGGTGCATCACAAACATTGATACTGCTTTCACAAATCGCATACTAGATGGCATACAATAAAACAGAGACATATGCATTGCATTTGTCATTCCAACAGATGGTGCATCACAAACATTAGCACTGTGTTTACAAATCCTATACCAAATGTCAAATAACAGAAATAAATACAGTGCATTTCTCATTTCAACAGATGGTGCTTCACAAATGTTTGCAGTAATAAAATGCATTGCATGTGTCATTCCAACAGATGCCATATCACAAACTATGCCAGCAGCCACACCACATGCTCTTCACAACAGGTCATCCACCTGAAGCTAAGCTTATCTGAGCCTGGCCAGTACTTGGATGGGAGACCATCTAGGAAAAGCTGGGGGTTGCTGCTGGAAGAGGTGTTGGATTGCCAGCAGGGGGAGCTTACCCTGTGGTCTGAATGTGGATCCCAATGTCCCAGTGCAGTGCACTGTGCGGTAAAAATAAAAAAATCAAGGTCCTGACTCTATGTGGTCATTAAAGATCTCTGGGCATCCTTTGTAAAGAGTAGGGTGTACCCCAAAATCCTGTCTAAATTGCTCTCCATGGCCTAGTCATTCTGCCCTGCAATCATCCCCTGTCTCTAATTGGCTATTCCTCTCACCATTTCACCACCGAACAGCTAATGTGTGTTGAATGTACTGGTGCACAAATGGTTGCTGCCACATCCTCCAAGAGGATACTTCACATTGGTACTGGTTGAAGTGGCACCCCATTCAGTATGTAAACTGCTTCGAGTAGTAGGAAAAGCATTATATAAATGTAAAGAATTAATAAAAAGCATCGCATTCATCATTCCAACAGATGGTGCATCACAAACATTTGTAGTAATAAAATGTATTGCATGTGTAGTTCCAACTGATGGAGCATTTATTACATGTATTACAAAATGAATTGCAAGAGTTTCAAGGGTAATGCTGAGGTCTACATTATTAACTTAGATTTCTACCCACCTTTAGCAGGTTGTACAACTAGTATATACAGTATATATAATTTATAAGCTTTCAACTCCTATCAGGAGTCATCATCAGAGGAAAATGATTAGACTACACTATAGCACTATGGTGCTGTGAAAAGGTATGTGCCCCTTCCTGATTTTCTCTGTTCTTGCTTACTCATAACACATACTTCTGATCTCTAAATAAATTTCTATTTCTAATTGCTAATAAATCTATCTATCTATCTATCTATCTATCTATCTATCTATCTATCTATCTATCTATCTATCTATCTATTATATAGTTACTTTCATCCCTATCTATCTATCTATCTATCTATCTATCTATCTATCTATCTATCTATCTATCTATCTATCTATCTATCTATTATATAGTGCCTTTCACCTCTATCTATCTATCTATCTATCTATCTATCTATCTATCTATCTATCTATCTATCTATCTATCTATCTATCTATCTATTATATAGTGCCTTTCACATCTATCTATCTATCTATCTATCTATCTATCTATCTATCTATCTATCTATCTATCTATCTATTATATAGTGCCTTTCACCCCTATCTATCTATCTATCTATCTATCTATCTATCTATCTATCTATCTATCTATCTATCTATCTATCTATCTATCTATCTATTATATGGTGCCTTTCTATCTATCTATCTATCTATCTATCCATCTATCTATCTATCTATCTATCTATCTATCTATCTATCTATCTATCTATCTATCTATCTATCTATCTATCTATCTATCTATCTATCTATCTATCTATACGCAGTTACCAAACTGGCCAATCAGAGTGGTAGGGGTCTGTGTGGGGTCCGAGTTGACGCGTCGTGTAGCCCCCGTTTTTAAGAAGGTGCATGTCAGGCTTTGCAGTATAGCCACCCTTTGGGTTACCCGGACTATGGCGTTGGCAGGACCCCCTTAATCAGCCTTAACTGCAGTCTGCATGTCTCCTCAGTAGTCGAGCGCAGCCAGACAGGATTTTTGTAATCGTTTTTGTCTTCGCCTCTTTTCTCGCGCATCGCTCCAGCAGGATTAGCGGCCCCCATACTCGCCGTAAAACTCAATAAAATGAATGCGCGGCAATACAGTACCACTTGCTGACCTGCGGTTTCGAAATGCGCATGCGCCCCTTTGATTCTCGCCGACTTGAGGCTGTTCGAATTGCGTTGTGGGAAATTTAAAACTCTTCAAAGCGAATGTGCGGCTTCTGTTTGCAGTTCTTAAGTTTCACGCTTAACTTTTTTTTGTTTTGTTATTCTGTAGAATTTAAAAAATATGTGACACGTAAATGCCGCCCAGATCAAAGTGCCAGTTGATGAGTTCGCCTCACCCCACCCACCCGGCACTGGTAAGAGGACCACCCCCCAAACCCCAAACAGCATGAGGCTATCCGAGAGGCGAGGAGGAGAGCAGACTTCCTGAGGTCTTAAGAAAGCCCAATCCCCTGTTAATGACGGGCATCGCCTTGGGGGTGGGCAGCAGGCGGCTAACTTGTAATTTGGCCCCTCAGAAGTGGACAATGCGGCCCTTCAGCCATACTGACCCACTCATGTGCAGCTTATTGTCCCGTCTGGTGGGGCAGATACGCTCTGGCAGTTATGCAATTTGAAATGAAATTCAATCCACTGAGGACCCCCTAACTGCACCCCCCCCCCCCCCTTTTTAAGATATGAATAATTCTCTGTGAGCCGGGTGACTGATAAAGACGACACTTGAGATCGGGAATTCACTGAGCAAAGCCATGTAGGCTACAGTTGTATATAGCGCCTTTCAAGACAAATGCCGTCCTAAACAGCGTTGAATCTTCGGAAGGAGGTAGCGACAAATGTGGCGCTAGGGGAGCTTTGATGGGGATGGGACAGGCGGGCGGGTAGGCAGTCGGTTAAGTCCCATGGGTGGGCATTGTACCCAGAAACAGCACCCCATGTGCAGAAATGAGCCGAGTGGCTCCAGGGTGAACTCCAGAGGGGACCCTGACCTGAGAGGGAAGAGGTGGGGATCGGTGTGAAAGGCGCTATAATGAATAAGCACAGCCGATGCCACCTGGCCTTCTACTAATGTGGCAGCCCACCAATGCTATGAAACATCAGATCAGCAAATGAAAGACCACCCGCTGGCCTGCCCCTCCTCCATATCTCAGCTCACTGGGAGTAAACAGATAGAAAAAGACCCCGGAAAGAAAATAAATAACAAAAAAACTCACCAGCCTACATACTGAAAAATATACAAACTACTCCAAAGCTGAAATAAATAACTAAAAAAATATAAAATAAATAAAATAACAACAAACAAAAAAATAATAAAAGAATTCTAAACTCGAATACTGAAAAAATGCAAAAAGACCCCTAAAGTAAAATAAATAACAGAAACAGCAAAAGACTTCTAAATTTAAATACTAAAAAATAAGAAAGACCCCTAAAGTCATATAAATAATAAAAAATATTTTAAAAACCCTTAAAATCAATAAATAAATAAATAACAACAGACAAAAAATATTGTAAAAGACTTCTAAACTCAAATACTGAAAAAAATATGAAAAGACTCAAAGTAAAATAAATAACAAAAATATTGAAAGACTGATAAAATTAAATATTAAAAAATTAAAAAGACCCTTAAACTAAAATAAATTAAAAAAAAATTAAAAGACCCCTAAACTAAAAAGATAAAAAAAATATAAAAAGACCCCTAAACTAAAATAAATTTAAAAAAATTAAAAGACCCCTAAACTAAAAAGATAAAAAAATAAATAAATAACAACCAAAAAAATGTAAAAAACTTCTAAAATTAAATATTAAAAAAACAAAAAAGACCCCTAAACTAAAATAAATTAAAAAAAAATTAAAAGACCCCTAAACTATAATATATAATCTGGTGCCGCCGTGAGTGGCAGCCTTTTCAGCAGCTCCGTGTATGACTGTATGTGTATGTGTATTTTTCTACTTTTATTTTTCTATTTTTATTTTTTGATCACTCCTATTACTTTATTTTATGTGGATTCGTTCCCTGGACACACTTACTTTTACAACGTGGGCATGGATTTTAACACGCCGAGACTCGCATATTCAAGTACTCAACTTCGGGCGCTGAAAACAAATGCCAGTGCCGGTGTGGTTCCATATTTACCTGACGAGGTAAGAAGGCGGTATCGTGGCAGCAGAGCCGGCACTAAGCTAAAAAAGAAGCGGCTCGCGAGAAAGTGGCGTTTCAAGCCTTCGGTGCCTTCTGTGATTCTGGGGAATGTAAACTCAATCTCAAATAAGATCGACGAACTGGCTGCGCTGGTGAAAAATGTCAGGACCTACAGAGAATGCAGTTTGTTGTGTTTTTGCGAAACGTGGCTAAATAACACCATCCCAGATGCCAACGTGGAGCTACCCGGGTTTAGCACCGTTAGAGCGGACAGAGATGCAAGTACCTGTGGTAAGCACAAAGGAGGAGGACTCGCTCTCTATGTTAATACACGGTGGTGTCACTCTGGACATGTTAACGTCAAAATCTCCACTTGCTGCAGGAATATCGAACTGTTGGCCGTAAGTTTGCGTCCCTATTACTTGCCCAGAGAGTTTGGACACATCATTGTTGTTATTGTATACATTCCTCCTCGGGCAGACGAGGAGTCAGCGAGTGACATCATCCATTCCGCTGTTGCTAAGTTACAAACGCAGCACCCTGAGGCGCTTGTGCTAATCGCTGGAGACTTTAACCATGTGACGCTGGACAAAACATTACCTGCATTCTCCCAGTATGTGCACTGTAACACCCGGGGAAATAAGACTATTGATTTACTGTATGCAAACGTTAAAGATGCATACAGTGCCACCCCGCTGCCTGCGCTTGGGAAAGGAGATCATAACCTGGTTCTGCTTCAGCCTCACTATAAACCAAAAGTGAGAGTCCTACCTGTAACCACACGATCATTCAGGAAGTGGACCCAGGAGGCTGAGAATGCTCTGAGAGAATGTTTTGGAACTACAGACTGGGATATCCTGCAGGGGTCACATAGTGAGAACATTGAGGAAGTTGTTGACTGCACTACTGACTACATCAACTTCTGTATGGACATTGTAGTTCCAGTAAGAACAGTACGCTGCTATGCTAACAACAAGCCATGGATTACAAGTGACATCAAGGGCCTTTTGAATCAGAAGAAAAGGGCTTTTAAAGACGGTGATCAGCATGAGCTCAAGCGCGTGCAGAAGGAACTCCGAGTCCAACTCAGGGCGGCGAAGGAGCAGTACAGGAGAAAGCTGGAGCAGAAGTTGCAGAATAACAGCATGAAGGAAGTGTGGGATGGGATGAAGATCATCACTGGCTGCAGCTCGAAGCGGGGTACCACCATTGAGAGAGACGTGAAGAGAGCAAACCAAATGAACAACTTCTTTAACAGGTTTGACCACCCTAACCCACTCTCACTCTCACCTCGGAGTACTGCACCCTCCACACATCCTTCTGCTGATACCAGCATAGGAGAGACATCCCCACCCATAATTACAACAGCGCAGGTGAGCAGAGATCTGAGGAGACTTCGTGCCAGCAAAGCAGTGGGTCCAGATGGAGTATCGCCACGACTGCTGAAGGTCTGTGCATCGGAGCTGGGGGGTCCTCTACAGCGCATCTTCAACCTGAGCCTGGAACAGGGGAGAGTCCCGAGGCTTTGGAAAACATCTTGTATCACCCCAATCCCAAAGGTATCACGTCCTAGTGAGCTGAATGACTTTCGGCCTGTTGCTCTGACATCACAAGTGATGAAGACCATGGAGAGGCTGCTGCTTCACCACCTTAGGCCACAGGTTCAACACGCCCTTGACCCTCTGCAGTTTGCATACCAGGAGAAGGTGGGAGCGGAGGATGCCATCATCTATATGCTACACTGATCCCTCTCTCACTTGGACAGAGGCAGTGGTGCTGTAAGAATTATGTTTCTGGACTTCTCTAGCGCCTTCAACACAATCCAACCTCTGCTCCTTAGGGACAAGCTGACAGAGATGGGATTAGATTCATACCTAGTGGCATGGATCGTGGACTATCTTAAAGACAGACCTCAGTATGTGCGTCTTGGGAACTGCACGTCTGACATTGTGGTCAGCAACACAGGAGCGCCACAAGGGACTGTACTTTCTCTGGTCCTGTTCAGCCTATATACATCAGACTTCCAATACAACTCGGAGTCCTGCCACGTGCAAAAGTTCGCTGACGACACTGCTATCGTGGGCTGTATCAGGAATGGGCAGGAGGAGGAGTATAGGGACCTAATCAATGACTTTGTTAAATGGTGCGACTCAAACCACCTACACCTGAACACCAGCAAAACCAAGGAGCTGGTGGTGGATTTTAGGAGGCCCAGACCCCTCATAGACCCAGTGATCATCAAAGGTGACTGTGTGCTGAGGGTGCAGACCTATAAATATCTGGGAGTGCAGCTGGATGATAAATTAGACTGGACTGCCAATACTGATGCGCTGTGCAAGAAAGGACAAAGCCGGTTATACTTCCTTAGAAGGCTGGCGTCCTTCAACATCTGCAATAAGATGCTGCAGATGTTCTATCAGACAGTTGTGGCGAGCGCCCTCTTCTACGCGGTGGTGTGCTGGGGAGGCAGAATAAAGAAGAGGGACGCCTCACGTCTGGACAAACTGGTGAGGAAGGCAGGCTCTATTGTTGGCATGGAGCTGGACAGTTTAACATCTGTGGCAGAGCGAAGGGCGCTCAGCAGGCTCCTATCAATTATGGAGAATCCACTGCATCCACTGAACAGGATCATCTCCAGACAGAAGAGCAGCTTCAGCGACAGACTGCTGTCACCGTCCTGCTCCACTGACAGATTGAGGAGATTGTTTCTCCCCCAAACTATGCGACTCTTTAATTCCACCCAGAGGGGTAAACGTTAACATTATACAAAGTTATTGTCTGTTTTTCTGTTTTTCACCTGCATTGTTATCATTCTTTAATTTAATATTATTTATTGTATCAGTATGCTGCTGCTGAAGAATGTGAATTTCCCATTGGGATTAATAAAGTATCTATCTATCTATCTATCTATCTATCTATCTATCTATCTATCTATCTATCTATCTATCTATCTATCTATCTATCTATCTATCTATCTATCTAAAAAGATAAAAAAATAAATAAATAACAACCAAAAAAATGTAAAAAACTTCTAAAATTAAATATTAAAAAAATAAAAAAGACCCCTAAACTAAAATAAATTAAAAAAAATTAAAAGACCCCTAAACTAAAAAGATAAAAAATAAATAAATAACAACCAATAAAATGTAAAAAACTTCTAAAATTAAATATTAAAAAAATAAAATAGACCCCTAAACTAAAATAAATAATGAAAAAGACCACTAAACTGAAAAATAATAATAAAAAAATATATAAAATGACGCCTTTTCTAAGATAAATAATAATATAAAAATTTGTAAAGGAATCATAAGCTGAAATAAATTAATAAAGTAATAAATAATTTAGGGCGGCACGGTGGCGCAGTGGGTAGCACTGCTGTCTCCCAGTTGGGAGACCTGCGGTTCACTTCCCGGGTCCTCCCTGCGTGGAGTTTGCATGTTCTCCCCGTGTCTGTGTGGGTTTCCTCCCAAAGACATGCAGGTTAGGTGCATTGGCGATCCTAAATTGTCCCTAGTGTGTGCTTGGTGTGGGTGTGTGCCCTGTGGTGGGCTGGCGCCCTGCCCAGGGTTTGTTTCCTGCCTTGCACCCTGTGTTGGCTGGGATTGGCTCCAGCAGACCCCCGTGACCCTGTGGTTAGGATATAGCAGGATGGATGGATGGATAAATAATTGCTAATAGTAAAAATATATATCTAAAACAAAATAAAAACTATAATGGGGGTTGGTTGATTTGCTTCAAACCCAGTTTTGATAAACGACTTGCTTGTATGGAATGTTATTTGATTTTAATAAAATTAATAAAATGTTAAAAAAACTATAAAAATGTACATAAATTAAAATAAACAATAAACAAGTATAAAAAGAATTCTAAACTGAAATAAACCAATACAACCAGCTGGAGTCCCCAGAGAAAACTCTTGAGGGGCAAAGCCAGTGAGCAGTGGGCACAAGGCAGGAACAACAGTGGGACAGGATGCCAACAGGAGCACAAACCTAAAATAGAAAGATCACAAGAAATATTAATTATTTAATGAATAAATAATAATAATAATAAAGAAGAAGATGTCAAAGAGCCCCAAACTTAAAATAAATAAATAAATAAAATACACGTTTAATTAAAATACCCACATTTAATTAAAGATTCCCATATCTTAAACAAATATTAAAAACACACATAGATAGATAGTAGTAAATAGTAAGTACAAACAAAAAGAGTAAAAAACAAAGAGTACAAGACTTCCAAATCTAAAATACACAAATGAATTAAGTGAGAAATAAAACACAAAAGTAAGGACAGAACATTTTTTTATTCCTGGACCCTCAAACCTGAAAGTACAAATCAATGAACGCCTAAACAAATGGACTCATTCAGTGAATCTTCTGGTGAAACATCCAAGACGCGGCCTCATCCCGTGTGGCGTGTGGACTGTTTGCAGAGCCGCCAGACGCGCGGTGTTATTGTTGGTGTTGCTGTTGTTGTTCCGGTGGTACGATGCCCACTTTTCCATTACGATGACTGCCATCCTAAAGACGCATCATAAGCAGACACGACAGCCTGCCAGAACCCGTGGTTGCTAGGTAACTGCGAGGGGCGTGTTTTCCGCAGAGACGCTGTACACAATGGGGTGTTTTGTAATTAAGAAGACCCCAGAACTGCACACCTACTGTTAAAACATCCCACACCTCAGAGAACTGAGCACCTCTTACAAAAAGACCCCCAGAATTTAGTCATAAACTCTTTGAAGTCAGAGAGCCACTAAGAGCCCTACCCAAAGTGAGAAAGGGAAGGGAGGGAATGTCAGACTTGATGACCGAATTGCTGATCTTGTCACCTGAGGATGTCACATTGAGTGACTTCTAGCCAGGAGGGGGTGTCAGACGTGATAGCTGCAGTTGCTGATCTCATCACCTGAAGGGTGTCACATTACACGACTTCTATTCAAATGGAGATGTCAGACTTGATGAGTGTGGTTGCTGATCTTGTCACCTGAGGGTGCCGCATTACACGACTTATAGTCAGAGGGGACACCAGACTTGATGACTCAGAAGGTGTCAAATTACATGACTTTTAATCAGCAGAGGATATCAGACTTGGTGTCCCCTCATCACCTCACCATTTACATTTACTTCTTTGGCTGACAATTTTATCTAAGGGCGACTTACAACATTTATGATACAATTGGTTATTTTTCTTTGTTTTTTCTGGGTTTTTTTGGGGAGGTGGGGGGTTTCCAATTTGGTGCACAGACAGGTCAAGTGCCTTGCTGATGGTCACACAGTGCAGGATTTGAACCCACTGCCTCAAGATTTGAAGTCCAAAGTCTTAACCACTACACCCCACTGCCTGCCTACAAGACGCCTTCTGAGACAAGGAGGTCAAACTTGACAGCTGATATTGCAGATCTCATCTCCCAAGGGTGTCAGATTACACAACTTCTGTTTAGAAGAGGGTGTCAAACTCAATGATCTTGTCACCTGAGGGTGTCACATTACACAACTTCTTTTCAGAGGGGACTCCAGACTGCAGTTGCTGATCTTGTTACCTGAGGATGTCAGATTACTTGACTTCTAGTCAGACAGGGGGGTGTCTGACTTCATGACAGCTTTCACTGATCTCATTGCTTGAGGGTGTCAGATTACATGACTTCTGCTGAGATGGGGACGTCAAGCTTGATAACTGAAATTGCGGATCTTATCTCCTCAGGGTGTCAGATTACACGACTTCTATTTAGAAAAGGGTGTTAAACTCAATGATCTTGTCACCTGAGGGTGTCACATTACACGACTTCTAGTCAGAGGGGACTCCAGACTGCAGTTGCTGATCTTGTTACCTGAGGATGTCAGATTACTTGACTTCTAGTCAGACAGGGGGGTGTCTGACTTCATGACAGCTTTCACTGATCTCATTGCTTGAGGGTGTCAGATTACATGACTTCTGCTGAGATGGGGACGTCAAGCTTGATAACTGAAATTGCGGATCTTATCTCCTCAGGGTGTCAGATTACACGACTTCTAGTCAGACAGGGATGTCAAACTCCATGACTGGAGTTGCTGATCTTGTCTCCTGAGGTTGACAGATTACTTGACTTCTAGTCAGACACGGGTGTTGAACCTGACAACAGCTGTTGGTCGATCTTTGTCACCTAAACGGTGTCGGATTACATGACTTCTGCTAAGACAGGGACATCAAGTTTGATGACTGCTGTCGCTGATCTAATTGCTCAAGGGTGTCAGATTACACGACTTTTAATTAGAAGAGGGTGTCAGACTTGATGACTGCTGTCGCTGATCTCATCGCTTGAGGATAACACCATACATGACTATAAATCAATCACAATGGCACTTCACACCATGGTGTCCTCAAGGCCCCGGCTCTTCTTAGTACATGACTATCAATGGCTCTGGGTTCAAGGGCGCTATGGCAAATGCATCCAACCCGGAACATCAGAGGAACACAGAAGAGGAGCTCGTCGGTCTGTTGTCTCGTGTTTTACCTTCCACGACAGAATGGGAAGAACAAAAGCAAATTAAAGGGCAGAAACTGCAGCTGACCAGACATGGGGGTTGGGGGGTGTTGGCTCTTTGGTGTGGCGAAAGTCAATAAGTAGTTCTTCCTCCGGACTCCTCTCCATTGTCTCATCCCCCCTTCATCAATACACCCCATAAGTGCAAGTGACCTGACGTGGTGTTATATTTTGAGGCGGAAGGGTGCAGAGTGAAGACAGACAGGACGTCTGAGGCGTTGAAGGCTCCCAAGGGCACAGTGGCCACCATCATTCTTAAATGGAGGGAGTTTAGAACGAACAGAACTCTTCCAAGGGCTGCCCACCAAACTGAGCAATTAGGGAAGAAAGGGCTTTGGTAAGAGTGGTGGCCGAGTATCTGATGGTCACTCTGGCTGAGCTAAAGAGAACCCGTGTGGAGGTGGGAGAAACCTCTAGAAGGACAACAACACTCCACTGAGCTGGGCTTTATGGCAGATTGTAGAGAGGGAAGCCCCTCGTCGGTAAAACACACGCAGAAGCCCACTTGAAGTTTGCAAAAAGGCACCTGAAGGACTCTCAGACTTGGAGAAACAAGAAATGCTGGTCTGATTGACATGAAAGGTCACCTCTTCATAATCTTTAAGTGACATGAAGGGTCAACTCCTCATAATCTTTAAGTGACACGCAGGGTCACCTCTTCAGAATCACTAAATGACATTCAGGGTCACCGCCTCATAATTTTAAGTGACATTCAGAGTCACCTCTTCAGAATCATTAAGTGACATGAAGGGTCACCTCCTTGTAATTTTAAGTGACATGCAGGGTCACTTCTTCAGAATCACTAAATGACATTCAGGGTCACCTCCTCATAATTTTAAGTGACATTCAGAGTCACCTCTTCAGAATCACTAAATGACATGAAGGGTCACCTCCTCATAATGTTTAAGTGACATGCAGGGTCACCTCTTCAGAATCACTAAATGACATGAAGGGTCACCTCCTCATAATCTTTAAGTGACATGCAGGGTCACCTCTTCAGAATCACTAAATGACATTCAGAGTCACCTCCTCATAATTTTAAGTGACATTCAGAGTCACCTCTTCAGAATCACTAAGTGACATGAAGGGTCACCTCCTTGTAATTTTAAGTGACATGCAGGGTCACCTCTTCAGAATCACTAAATGACATTCAGGGTCACCTCCTCATAATTTTAAGTGACATTCAGAGTCACCTCTTCAGAATCACTAAATGACATGAAGGGTCACTTCCTCATAATCTTTAAGTGAAATGAAGGGTCACCTCCTTGTAATTTTAAGTGACATGAAGGGTCACCTCCTCATAATCTTTAAGTGACATGAAAGGTCACCTCCTTGTAATTTTAAGTGACATGCAGGGTCACCTCTTAAGAATCACTAAATGACATTCAGGGTCACCTCCTCATAATTTTAAGTGACATTCAGAGTCACCTCTTCAGAATCACTAAATGACATGAAGGGTCACTTCTTGACGGGCCTTCAGTGACATTGAATTGTTTGGCCTCACTTTTAAGTGTAACATCTGGAGGGCACCTGGCACCGCTCATCTCCTGCACAATGTCATTCCAATGGTGAAGATGGCAGTGGCAGCACCAGGGACTGGGAGACAAGTCAGGGTTGATGGAAAGCCAAGCGGAGCAAAGTCCAGAGATGTCCTGGGTGAGTGCTATGGACCACCGCCTGGGCCAAGGCAACACAGAAGTGGCTTAAGGACACCATGGGCAATGTCCCTGAGTGGCCCAACCAGAACCTGAAGTTGAACCTGATCAAACATCTATGGGGGACACCTGAGAGTCGCAGTCCACTGGTGGTCTTCATTCAACCCGACAGAAAGCCCGAGGGGATCTGCTGAGAAGAACGTCAGGAAATCCCAAGATTCAGGGGTATGGAGCTCGTTACCCCTTCAGTACTGAGGACAGGGTCTGACTCCATGTATCATTGTCAAATTACAGTCTTTTATTTTTAATAATTTGCAAAAAAATAAAATAAATCCTCTTTTTTGTGTGTGGGGGGCACAACTTAATAATTTTAAATGTTTTAAGCACAAGGCTGCAGCAGAACACAATGTGAAGAAAGGGAAGTCTGGAGACCTTCTGAATCCCACTGTCCATATACAGTACAGTGGACACTTACTGGGGTCAAGTGGGGGCTGAGAGGCTGGACCACTGGGGTTAGTGCAGCTCCTCCGGTCTGTGTGTGGACCCCCACACACATGTGTTAGGGACCAGAGTCAGTCCAGTCATAGCACTGGCCTTGTACCACCGTGACATGAGAGGGTCCTTGTGGCAGCTCCTTTACCCCAAGCTGTTCCTCGAGCTCCTGTATTCTGGGCAGGTCCCTAGCATGTTCTTCTCTTCTTTCTGGTGTCCCCCAATTCCCTGAACTCTTCTGCCCTTTACCAGTAATCGTCCTTCTCAGGCAGTCACTTACACAACAGAAGAGGAACCTCAGATTGCGGAACGAAATTGAGGAAAGAAAGAAAGAAAGAAAAACACGACTGCTCTTGTTATTTAAACGCACATTGTGAAATGGAAGGACTCGATCAAATCAAACATGGAGGTGGTCCGAACCCTCAGCCGGCTGACCTCACCTCTCCATTCTGAGTGAGGAGCTACCCTGAAACAAACACAGGGTCTGTGGGTCCATCAGGATGTCAGTGTCAAGAGGAGGACATTCAAAGGTCTGACACGTCGTGCCCATGTTGGAGAAATGGCCTTCTCACCTCTCCATTTGAGTAGGGGACCTTCTTATACATCCCAGTTGATTGGCAAGGGGACAACACGTGACTGAATGACATGAAGGGTCACCTCCTCTTAGTTAGAGAAAGACATGATGGGTCACTTCCTTAAGATCACAGAAGGGTCACCTCCTCACAATTTTCAAGTGTCATGCAGGGTCACTTCTTGATCATTGAATGACATGAAAGGTGACTTTTGATGGCTACTGAATCTTATGAAGGGTCACCTCCTCTCAATTAGACATGATGGGTCACTTCTTGACAGTTAATGAATGATATGATGGGTCTCTTGTTGGAAATCACTGAATGACAAGAAGGGTCACCTCCTCAAAACCACGGAATGACATGATAGGCCTCTTCTTAATAGTCACTGAAAGACATGATGGTTTCACAGAAGGGTCACCTCCTCACAATCTTCAAGTGTCATGCAGGGTCACTTCTTGATGATCATTGAATGACATGAAAGGTCACTTTTGATGGCCACTGAACCTTATGAAGGGTCACCTCCTCTCAATTAGAGAAAGTCATGATGGGTCACTTCTTGATGGTACTGACATGACATGAAGAGTCTCTTGTTAAAAAATATTGAATGACAAGAAGGGTCATCTCCTCAAAATCACAGAATGACATGACAGGTCACTTCTTGATGGCCATTTAATGACATGAAGGGTCAAATTCTCTTAGTTAGAGAAGGTCATGATGTGTCACTTCCTTAAGATCACAGAAGGGTCACCTCCTCACAATCTTCAAGTGTCATACAGGGTCACTTCTTAATGACCACTGAATGACATGATGGGCATCTTCTTAATAGTCACTGAAAGACAAGATGGGTCATTTCTTGATGGTCACTAAATGACAAGAAGTGTCAATTCCTGACGAACAGTGAATGACACAAAGGGTCACCTCCTTACAATCACTGAATAACATGGACAGCCACCTCTTCAGAATCACTAAATGATATGAAGGGTCACCTCCTCTCAATTAGAGAACATCATGATGGGTCACTTCTTGATGGTACTGACATGACATGAAGAGTCTCTTGTTGAAAATTATTGCATGACAAGAAGGGTCATCTCCTCAAAATCACAGAATGACATGACAGGTCACTTCTTGATGACCATTGAATGACCTGAACCTGAAGGTTCAAATCCTGACAATCAATGAATGACAAGAAGAGCCACCTCTTCAGAATCACTAAATGACATGAAGGGTCACCTCCTCGTGATCTTTAAGTGACATTCAGGGTCACTTCTTGATGTTCACTGAATAACATTCAGGGTCAGTTCTTGACAGTTGCTGAAGGACATGAAGAGTCACTTGTTCAGAATCACTGAATGACAAGAAGGGTCACTTCTTGATTGTCACTTAATGACATGCAGGGTCACTTCTTGAGGACCACAGAATGACATGAAAGGACACTTTAGATGGCCACTGAATCTTCTGAAGGCTCACCTCCTATCAATTAGTGAAAGACATGATGGGTCACTTCCTTAAGATCACTAAGTGACATGAAGTGTCACCTTCTCACAATCTTTAAGTGTCATGCAGGGTTGCTTCCTGATGGGCACTGAACCTTATGAAGGGCCACCTCCTCTTAATTAGTGAAAGACATCATGGGTCACTTCTTGATGGCTACTGAATGAGTCTTTTATTGAAATTCACTGAATGACATGAAGGGTCACCTCCTCGTGATCTTTAATTGACATTCAGGGTCACTTCTTGAAGGTCACTGAATGGCATGACAGGTAACTTCATGACGGTCATTGAATGACATGAAAGCCCTCTTGTTGAAAATCACTACATGACAAGAAGAGTCACCTCCTCACAATCACCGAATGACGTCACTTCTTGATGGTCACTTGATGACACGAAGGGTCACTTCTTGATAATTACTGAATGGCATAACAGGTCACTTCTTGATGGTCACTAATGACATGAATGCTCATCCCATGACAATTACCAAATGATATGAAGAGTCACTTCTTGTCAGTTATGGAGCAGACACCTGGGAATTGTCATCCAGAGATGGCATCTTCACTTGAAAGAAGAAGAAGAAGAGTCCAGGGTGGGCAGAGAATAGCAGTCAGGTGATAAAACAGCCAGTTAAACGGGCAGCACGGTTGTCACTAAAGCCGCCTGCACTTTCTGGTGTTTCACTAGCATCCTAGTGGTCGAAATCACCGTGAGTGTGGTTATGTTCTTCATGCCCGACTTTTAGCTCATACCTTTCTAAAGACCCTAAAGGGTCTGTCATCTTCTTTTTCTTCTTCTCACACCCACTGTGGTCCCCTGTCCAAGTTCTTCCAAGTTAGGTCTGCCACATTCCACCATAATTTTAAGACTTGTTTATTAGAATTACTTGTCCAGGGAATGGAGCTCTGAAGGACAGACCGAAAAAAAAAAATACGAGGCTGAAGTGAAAACCAGAAAGGGAGAAGTAGCAAATGTCACAACCCAACACGTAATCCGAAATCAAAGCTGTAAAATAACCATTGCAAAATATTTGGAACTGCCTTCAATTCAATTCCTTATAAAACTCGTCTTGTGTTTTCTTGGCTTCAAAATGTATCAAGATTTACTAAGGTGCCGGGTGAGGCCTACAAATCTTTCTGAAAATGAAGCCCCAGGCTTTCCTGCCTATAGGCCCCTAACTCAGAAATGCCAAACGAGGCCTTGCTTTTTAAATCTAGCCCCAGGCTTATCTGAAGCCTTACCTAGACTGAGTTCCTCTCGGACTGCTGAGTAAATTGGACAACAAGGTCCCTCAGCTGCTGTCAGTCCCCTGCAAGTCCTTCAGCTTCATCCCAAGACGTGTCGACTAGTCTGAGGTGGCTGATTAAAGTTCGCTGCCAGGTATTTCAAAGTTTAGCCCCACTGCATCGTGGGTATGTGGCATTGAGGCATACAAAGAAAATGGCCGGCTCATTGGACTCGACGTCATGCGACTGTGACTCTGCCGTAGAACTTGCTTACTGGTCACCTGATTGCTAAGACAAATTTTGAGGGTCCGTCACAGGCAGCTGATCTCCTTGATGATGTTAGCCGATGTCTGAGTGTCAAAATAAAAGTGAGACGCAAACAGGGGACTCAATACAATCCTTCAAAATAATCAAAGAATATCCCAGCAGAAGGCGAAGAAACCATTAAAAAAAACCAACTTTTTGTAGCAAAAACTTTACAACAATAAAAAGTTTGAAAATTTTGAAATTTTATTTATAAAATGGATTTTTAAAGAAAATATTGAAAATCAAAGCAAAAGAGTAATGCTAAAATGGCAACCCCGAGCAAACCAATCCAGTCGAAAATCTCATGTGAATACCGTGAGCGCAAAATGGCATCGGGATGACATCATCAAAAAAAAAAACAATAGAAATAATGCGTCTTGTGTTAGAAATGAAATACGAACAGGCAAAAAAACAATGATGACGTAATTCATACTGGGAGGACGTACCTCTGGGGATTCCATATTCTGTCGTGTATGACTGGTCAGGTTTTCGGTTGGGTTGGGTTGATGGACACAAGAACTACGTCCCCCGAGAGTCCCAGGTGGTCTTCCATTTCACCACAGACTCCCTTTGAGATGGCCCTGTTGCTGAGGATGGTTGGTGCTGTCATGTGTCAGCCAGCACCAAAGGCTGGGGTTCAAAGTCACCTCTCGGCTCAGTTGTGTCTGATCTTACGTCATTTATCTGTTATTCATTATGTACATGTTTCTTTGTGTTTATTTGTAAGTAATAATGGCCTAGGTTATGTCCCTTGTGTTTTGTGGGTGGTTCCCCAAGGGGCGGGGCCACCTGACGATCATGACCCTATTTAGATAGATAGATAGATAGATAGATAGATAGATAGATAGATAGATAGATAGATAGATAGATAGATAGATAGATAGATAGATAGATAGATAGATACTTTATTAATCCCAATGGGAAATTCACATTATCCAGCAGCAGTATACTGATACAATAAATAATATTAAATTAAAGATTGATAATAATAATAATAATAATGCAGGTGAAAAACAGACAATAACTATGTATAATGTTGTATAGTGTTAATGTTTACACCCCTGGGTGGAATTGAAGAGTCGCATAGTGTGGTAGAGGAACGATCTCCTCAGTCTGTCAGTGGAGCAGGACGGTGACAGCAGTCTGTCACTGAAGCTGCTCCTCTGTCTGGAGATGATCCTGTTCAGTGGATGTGGTGGATTCTCCATGATTGACAGGAGTCTGCTCAGTGCCCGTCGCTCTGCCACAGATGTCAAACTGTCCAGCTCTGTGCCTACAATAGAGCCTGCCTTCCTCACCAGTTTGTCAAGGCGTGAGGCGTCTTTCTTCTTAATGCTGCCTCCCCAGCACACCACCACGTAGAAGAGGGCGCTCACCACAACCGTCTGACAGAACATCTGAAGCATCTTATTGCAGATGTTGAAGGTCGTCAGCCTTCTAAGGAAGTATAGTCGGCTCTGTCCTTTCTTGCACAGAGCATCAGTATTGGCAGTCCAGTCTAATTTATCATCCAGCTGCACTTCGAGGTATTTATAGGTCTGCACCATCTGCACACAGTCACCTCTGATGATCACGGGGTCCATGAGGGGTCTGGGCCTCCTAAAATCCACCACCAGCTCCTTGGTTTTGCTGGTGTTCAGGTGTTGGTGGTTTGAGTCGCACCATTTAACAAAGTCCTTGATGAGGTTCCTATACTCCTCCTCCTGCCCTCTCCTGATGCAGCCCACGATAGCAGTGTCATCAGTGAACGTTTGCACGTGGCAGGACTCCGAGTTGTGTTGGAAGTCTGATGTATATAGGCTGAACAGGACTGGAGAAAGTACAGTCCCCTGCGGCGCTCCTGTGCTGCTGACCACAATGTCAGACGTTCAGTTCCCAAGATGCACATACTGAGGTCTGTCTGTAAGATAGTCCATGATCCATGCCACCAGGTATGAATCTACTCCCATCTCTGTCAGCTTGTCCCTAAGGAGCAGAGGTTGGATTGTGTTGAAGGCGCTAGAGAAGTCCAGAAACATAATTCTTACAGCACCACTGCCTCTGTCCAGGTGGGAGAGGGATCGATGTAGCATGTAGATGATGGCATCCTCTGCTCCCACCTTCTCCTGGTATGCGAACTGCAGAGGGTCGAGGGTGTGGCGGACCTGTGGCCTCAGGTGGTGAAGCAGCAGCCGCTCCATGGTCTTCATCACATGTGACATCAGAGCGACAGGGCGGAGGTCATTCAGTTCACTAGGACGTGATACCTTTGGGACTGGGGTAATACAAGATGTTTTCCAAAGCCTCGGGACTTTCCCCTATTCCAGGCTCAGGTTGAAGATGCGCTGTAGAGGACCCCCCAGCTCCGATGCAAAGACCTTCAGCAGTTGTGGCGATACTCCATCTGGACCCGTTGCTTTGCTGGCATGAAGTCTAAGTCTAAGTGGGTTTGTCTCCTGACAGTCTGTGGGGAGAAAAGGACAGTCCTCGGAACCAACTCTCGGTCCGGCGTATCAGTACCCTGATTTGATACCCCTTGACTGTGACGACAAATAATAACAAGTTAGAAAATGAACGCACATTCGGGTACACTCGAGGGGTCTCAGTGGACTGAGTTCAGTAGGTGGGTTCTAGAACTTTCTCCGGGTTGCAGGGGACAAATGTTATTTCACCAAGATTGGGCAAAAGGCTGAAAAACGGGACTGGACCGGACTCTGGTCCATCGAAGGGGCCACTCTCAGTCAGCGACGCATATAAAGACACACACACAGTGACAATTTGCAATTGCCAATTAACATAATCTAACTAAAGAAACATCTTTCAGGATAAATTCCTTCTTTGCTTGAGCATGTCTGCCATTGTCATTTTCGTGACATGGGATTTTAGGTTTAGGTTTCGGTTTCTTTATTTAGTCATGTTTACACAAGAAAACATGAAATTTGCCTTCTCAGTTGCATCTAATAACAGGTAACAGACAGAATGAAATAAAACAGACAAATAGAAATAAGAAAGGTTAAGGTAAGGCAGTTAGATAAAACATATTTACACCAAAAAAAAAAAGGTTACAGGATATAGATCAAAACCTTAAACATTATCTCCGATATTTCTTATTGAAAAGTCGTATGGCACTATAGGAAGAAAGGAGTTTCTGGAGCAATTTGTGTGGATTTTCAAAGCGACTCTCCTTCCTAATTTACAAAATTTTTATTCTACATGTAATGGATGCCTCTCATCAGTTGAGATAATTTCCAGTTTCTTTAGCATTGCAAAGCTATTCAGAGCTATTCAGCCGTGACAAATATTAGGGAATAAGAGAAGGCAAAGTTCATTACCACCACGGATACCAGGCGAATGTGGCACCCTGATGATAAATCATAGGGCAACCAGATCTTCCAAGTCTCAAACTTGGACACGTGTACAGCATGCGTACCCACACATAAAGCCCACACTCATTTGTCTTATGCCTCTCATCATCTTCACAGACATTAGGGCACGGGGAAAAAATAATAAAACCGAACCCATTCACGAGTATACACATCTGATTGCACGTGGCGCCTGAAGTGGGCACACATACATGGCAGCACACTGTCTGCTTTTGTCGGCTTCTCGGCCCTCCTTGCCATGCTGTTCAAATCAAACAAGTAGGGTTTGTAAATGGACTGTGATACCATTCTGTGGCACTGAAAAACGTTATTAGATGGGTGGCCTGTTCGAACCCGGACATTTTGATATTTTTCAGCTATTTATCTGGATGTGTAGAGTGAAAATCGTGACTCTCTCTGTCCCTGAAATGTCTGGTCACCCTCGTAAGTTACAGTGTCAGTGAAATATGATGAGCAAGCAATTTGTATATTTTGCGGTTTTTCGCCTTCACTGGCTGCCATTGACAGCAAAGAGATCCCCAGTACAGGGTAAAGAATCAGCAGCAGACTGTGTGGGCGGGTAGGAAGTTGCCATCACTGGCTGATTAACCACGCAGGATGCTGCTTTTAATACAATACAATACAATACAGTTTATTTGTGTATAGCCCAAAATCACACAAGAAGTGTCACAATGGGTTTTAACAGTCCCTGCCTTTTGACAGCCCCCAAGCCTTGACTCTCTAAAAAGACAAGAAAAACTTCCAAAAAACCCTTATAGGGAAAAAATGGAAGAAACCTCACAAAAAGGGAAGTTCAAAGAGAGACCCCTTTCCAGGTAGGCTGAGCATGCAGTGGGTTTCAAAAAGAAGGGGGGTCAATACAATACAATACACAGAACAGAACACAAGTCATCCTCAATACAATATAACAGTACAATAGAAATATTACAAGTACGGAGCAGAATTCAACAGCTGATGATATCCCATAATATGATCTGGATTTGTTCAGAGTCCTGGAGCCCTCAGCCATCAAGCTGCCTCTCCTTATTGGCCATTCCAAAGCTGAGTCAGCGCAGGGCCAGCCAATCTGATGAAAGGACCCCTCTACCTGATGATTCCTGCGATCCTCCATCAGAGATGGCAGGCAGAACAACGTGGCTGGTGGGTAGTGGCACCAAGTGGCACATTTGAGTACTGAGAAGAGAAACAGAACAGGTGAGGAGGGTTAGTAATAAACTATCATGTGACTTATGTTTTAGTGCTAATGACTAACAACAGAGATGCAGTCTGTACAGTTATTCAGCAGCTCTAGTCAGGGTGTGCTAAACTGAAGTCGTGAGATTTGAAAGCTGAGACCGAAGGGGCATCTCTTATAGTAGCAGGCAGACCAGTCCACAGTTTAGGGGGTCCTGTAACTAAAAGCTCCACCTCCCACTGTTATTTTATTAATCCTCACAATCATAAGCAGACCGGCATCTTGAGATCTTAATGTGCGCTCAGGTTTGTAAGTCATGATAAGTTCATACAAGTAAGCCGGACCTCGGCCATTTAAGGCTTTATATGTTGTGGTGGTCTGCTGGGGGCTGTGCCCAACTGGGACGCCTGGAAGGACTGGGAGAGGGACTATGCCTCCCCCGGACCACGAGAGGGCAGCCGCCCTGGTTTGTATGGAAGCTCAACCCTGTAGGGGCCCGTGGCCAATGCCAGGGGGTGCCCGGAGGATTGAGGAGCAATCCTCAATCAGCACATCTGCCACATCCGGAAGTGCTGCTAAAAGGATTACCAGGGACACCCGGAGTGCTTCCGGGTGCTCATGCGGCACTTCCGCCACACCAGGAAGCGCCACTGGAAAATCGTCAGAGGGCACCTGGAGCACGTCTGGGTGGGTGTAAAATAGGCCACCTTCCTCCAGTCATTAGCCAGAGTCGGGATGAAGAGGACAAAGCTCGGGAAGGAGGAACGGAGGCGGTGAAAGAGAAGAAAGACCATTGGAAGGTGTTTGATGCAGGGGCACTGTGTGCTGTGCGGGACTTTATTGGGAACTGAAAATAGTGTAAATAAAATCCGTGTGTGTTGGACTTATCGCTGTCTGCCTGTCTGTGTTCAGGCTGGTTTCCACAATGTTAAAAGGAGGATTTTGAAATCTGCCCTAAACTTGACTGGGAGCAAGTGTAAGGATTTAAGAACCTGGGTTATGTGTTCATATTTTCTTGTTCTTATAATAACAAGGGGGCTCCGCCCCCTGCTCGCTTCGCTCGCCTACCCCCGGCGTTGGGTATCCCGAAATACATAAGTCGAGCTCGTTCGTTTTGGAGCCGTGCCCGCTTTGCCCGCGGCATTTCAGATGCCTGCGTTCATTGATTTTATCCGGGCGGGCTCGTGTTTGTATATCCGTCAGTCGAGCTCGTTCGTTTTGAACCCGTGCCTGCTTTGCTTCCGCAGTTTCAGACGTGCATTGTAGGCGCCTGCGTTCATTGATCTTATCCAGGTGGGCTCGTGTTTGTATCGTTGAGCTGTATTGTGTTTGAATTTGGTGTACAGTAATCCCTCACTTATCGTGGGAGATAGGTTCCAAGGCCGACCGCGATAACTGAATTTCTGCGAAGTAGGGACACCGTATTTATTTAATTATTTAACGTGTATTTGGACGTTTTTAAACCCTCCCTGTATTGTTTACAACCCACCCTTTACTCTATTAATAACAGGGACAACTGCTAAGCAATATGAAATCGGTAGATAAGTTTACACTTACTGTATAGCCAAGTACACGTAGCAGCTTGTAGGCGGTCATGACGTCGTCGACCTTGTTGCAAAGATTCCCAAAGCAGATTCCATCCAGACTACTGCCTTATCACGTCCACTTGCAACTCGTTTTTGCGCCCTGGTTAAAGGACACTGCGGCCTTAGATCTTATATGCTTTTCCTCCTTTTTTAAATAAAAAGAATCGTGGACTCATTGATGCTGTAATGGTGTCCTGCAGCGGTGTAGCTGTTCCCTTAAATTCAACATATCCAAAACTTTTACCTTTTCTGCAATCATTTGCATCTTCTGTTGGCGCTTGGACACGGCCCCTGAAGCAGTAGCACGTTAATGCTGAATGAGTGAGATGAGACTTCCTGGTTAATGCAACACTCCGTCGCTGAGCCAATCAGCAGCACACAGGAACTTAACTGCGTGCTCTGATTGGGTAGCTTCTCAGCCATCCGCCAATAGCATCTCTTGTATGAAATCAACTGGGCAAACCAACTGAGGAAGCAAATACCAGAAGTAAAAAGACCCATTGTCCGCAGAAACCCGCGAAGCAGCGAAAAATCCGCATTATATATTTAGATATGCTTACATATAAAATCCGCAAAGTCGTGAATCCGCGAAAAGTGTACCACGAAGTAGCGAGGGTTTACTGTAAAGCGTTCAGCAGTTTGTACAATCCCAAGCAGCACATTATTCCTAACTTCACTCCGCAGTAGTGCCACTCACAATATGGCGGTGACGCCTGCGCCTTCTGTACTATGTCGGGTTTCACTATGCTGTGTAGGCGCCTTTGCCTTTCATACTTTCCCGTGCCTTTCGTACTATCTTTGTGGACCTGTGGAGCCTCCGTAGCCTCTTCCGTTTGAATCTGAGCTGCAGCACAGAATTCTCTTTTTTGTGTGGCTGTGTCGTTAGTCGTTAGCTATGGGCGCGTTGTTGCTTCATTTCTCATTCACGTCAGTTGAGCTCTTTCGTTTTTGGGCCGTGACTCCTTCGTTCATGGTGGATACGACTTCGCGTTTAGTTAATTTTGACCTGCCCTGTACGCGCCTGCGCAGTATGTCTCATGGTCCCATCGCCGTGTACCTGCGTCCATGCCATCCAGTTTACCATTCTCGGTTAGTAATATGGATTCTTGCATCAGCCTTTTGGATTAACTGGCACCTGAATAAAGAACAATATGAACATCCAGTGAACACCGCATTGCAATAGTCAATCCTACTAGAAATAAATGCAGGAATGAATTTCTCAGAATCGCACTTACAGTATTTAGAAAGTGCCTTTATTTCCCAACATTTTTAAGATGGAAGAAACCTGATTTGGACAGCTTTGTAATGTGCATTTTAAATAACCTGCTAGAGTCAAAGATAACTCCGAGATTACGGGCTGATTCAGTAGAATTAATGGGGATTCCAAATGAGTTAAATGATGACGATATATTGTTGTGATCAGCATCACTCCCTCCAATAATTAACATCGCTGTGTTTAAAGACAAGTCGTTCTCATCCATCCACTCCTTTTATTCAATAACACAAAGACAACATTGGAGAAACTTCATTTGATCTAAAAGAAAAGTATAACTGGGTGTCCTCTGCGTACGAGTGAACATTAACATCTAATGAGAGATCCCAGTGGAAGCCTGTAAAGTGAACACAGTAAAGGTCCGAGTACTGAGCCCTGCGGGACACCATATTGAACTTCTGTGTATGATGATGGAGTCCTGTCAGCACATATCTGTACGTGTTGGAATCGATTTGATAAATAAGAACTAAACCAAGCGAGCACAGTGCCTGTGACCCCAACATCATTTGCAGTAAAACAAAACAGTCAATTGTGTCAAGTGCTGCGCTTAAGTCTAGCAACATAATTACAGTGGAGTTTCCTTCATCAGAGGATATCAGAATGTTGTTTACAACCCACGTTGTGCCGTTTCTGAACTATGACCAGTGTGGAAACCAGACTGGAATTTCTCAAATCAATTGTGATGTGTGAGGTGTGACTGAAGCTGATGGGCGACTACTTTTTCTAGTGTTTTAGAGAGAAAGGGTCAATTTGAAAAAGGCCAATAATTATTTAGTATGTTTGAGTTTAGGTCTGACTTTTTAAGTACTGTAGATAGATAGATAGATAGATAGATAGATAGATAGATAGATAGATAGATAGATAGATAGATAGATAGATAGATAGATAGATAGATAGATAGATAGATAGATAGATAGAAATGAAAGGCACTATATAATAGATAGATAGATAGATGTTAAAGTCACAATAGATAGATAGATAGATAGATAGATAGATAGATAGATAGATAGATAGATAGATAGATAGATAGATAGATAGATAGATAGAAATGAAAGGCACTATATAATAGATAGATAGATAGATGTTAAAGTCACAATAGATAGATAGATAGATAGATAGATAGATAGATAGATAGATAGATAGATAGATAGATAGATAGATAGATAGATAGATAGATAGAAATGAAAGGCACTATATAATAGATAGATAGATGTTAAATTCACAATAGATAGATAGATAGATAGATAGATAGATAGATAGATAGATAGATAGATAGATAGATAGATAGATAGATAGATAGATGTGAAAGGCACTATATGATAGATAGATAGATAGATAGATAGATAGATAGATAGATAGATAGATAGATAGATAGATAGATAGATAGATAGATAGATAGATAGATAGATAGATAGATGTGAAAGGCACTATATGATAGATAGATAGATAGATAGATAGATAGATAGATAGATAGATAGATAGATAGATAGATAGATAGATAGATAGATACTCCATTAATCCCAAGGGGAAATTCACATTAATGGTTTGACGACTGACACTTTTAGTGCGTCAGGTACTGTGCCATAATAATGAACTATTGATAATGTTTAGAATAGGCGCTGCAAGAACATCCATTGCACTTTTTACTAGTGTGGAATATGACCCGGACACAGACAGGCAGACACGTTCAAGTCACCCCACACGCGTTTATTGAAGTGCTCCATATTTACAACAGTGCTCCTCAGTCCCCAAGTCCCCAAAAGTCCTGGCCGACAACACACAATGCCTTCTCTTCTTCAGGCCGCCTCTTTGCCTCCTCCCAGTCCTCATCCTTCTTCCACCCGACTCCAGTCCTGAATGAAGGGAGGCGGCCCCTTTTATCGTCACCCAGATTTGCTCCAGGTGCTTCCCGGGACATCTTCCACTGGCACTCCCCAGTGTGGCGGAAGTGCCGGCTGCGTACCCGGAAGCACTCCAGGTGTCCCCCGATCCTCTTCCCCCCAGCACTTCCGTCACACATCCAGGGCTCCCAAGGCATTCGGGCGCCCCCTGGCGGTGACCACAGGCCCCTACAGGGATGAGCTTCCAAGCTCTGTACCCGTGGTTCCCATAGTCGCCAGGGCGGTCGCCCCCACGTGGTCTGGGGAAGGCGTAAGCCCTCTTCCGGTCCTCCGGGGTGTCCCGGCCAGGTCTAGGGAACAAGTAGTGGGTTTCATTTTAGAAATTAAAGTCAAGACTTCCTGCTCAGTTACAGGATTCAAATTTCTAAAGTGTTGAATGCAATGTGACGCAGGTCTGCCAGTGGAGGTGTGAGGTTGGTTTAGTGTGAAGTTCATTCAAAGAAACTGTTTCATTTCTCACTGCTTAATGTTTTATGCATCACACGTTCCTTTACTCGTATAGGCATACAGATAACATTTGGTTCTCCTTGCTTACGTTTTATACTTTTTTACGTTCTAGAACGTTGATTCAGTTCATCTGGACATCGTTCTTATCCGGGGAGATACGTTACATCACTCATCCAAGTGACTTCCTCAGTCTCAGTTGACTGTAGGTTTCTCCAACCTTATAAACAGTACCTTTGCATAGTGACCGAAACTATCACCATTGACTAACAATGGGCCGTGTGATCAATGATATGCAAATTGTCCATTGATCAATGGCCATGAGTACCATTCACAGAGAGTTGGGGAATGGCTACAATCACAGCATTATAAGATGGTGGAAGATGTACCCTTAGGCCCCCTCCTCGGTTCAGAGATGGTCGTTCCTTTTTCACGTAAATGGCCTCCTTGACTCCTCGCTCAAACCAGCGTTTTCCTCCATGTCCATAATGTGCACATCTTCATCACTGAAAGAGTGACCACTGTCCTGTAGGTGAAAATAGACTGCAGAGTCCTGGCCTGGCGAGGTAGCTAGATGTGTTGTGCCATCCGCCTCGCCAGTGGTTGATGTATAATTCACGGCAATCCTCTTGGCACTTAACTGCGTAAGAATTTCTTAACCTGGATTATTGAGCATGCATGCTTTTTTACGGTTTTCGAAGATCATTTAGTTTACCTGTTACGACTTAAAGCATCGGGCAGACTGATTCGCTGATGCAGTTCTTCTCTTCTGCTTGCGCTCAAGCCATGCGAGCACAGACAGCATCCCACATGCGCTCAATCAACCGGCAACAGCAACGTCATGTCCGCGCACACAGCGCCTGCCGTTTTTTCATTAACTTGTACTGGGGATCTGTTTGCCGTCAGTAGCAGCAATCGGCAGTGAAAAAGAGCAGAATATACAAATTAGTGGAACTGCTGTCAAGGCAAAATCGGTACAGTAAACTAATTTATCACACAGGACTTTTTTCCGTTTTAAGTTAGACAAACTCAAAAATTCACCAATGGGAAGATTGTGAAATTTGAAAACTGTGTGTAACGCGACCTGTTCAAGATACTTCAACACAAATGGAACTGTTTAGACAAATTTCATTTGAAGAATGAGCATGCCGCATTTCAACAAAATTAGTCCACGTCAGGCCGAGGGGTTTTATGTTACACAGGCAGATAGACAGATGTGGACTATTGCAGTAGGTGCTTTGTGCGTTATACATGAGCGTACCTAAAAATAAATAACAATCTTAACATAAAATATAAAAAAGCTTTAAAAAGTACTGTAAGCATAAGCCAAGGGAGGAACACTGACTTAAATGTGTAGCAATCCCAACTTCTAGGAGTTCGTGGAGGTTGCTATGAGTTTTGCGAAACGATAAAATGAAGGACAAACAGAATTGGGCAAGCCCTACAGTATCTTCACCCCGACACCTGAATATTAACAACATTCCAGAAAAAATGTCCAAATAGATAAAATATTTTCAGCATCAAATGTGTAAATTCCTTATTTACTATAATAACTAATATGAAACACGACAAAGAAAGGTGATGACAAAAGAACAAAACAAACACAGAGAACAAACCCCCCAGATGAGATCTGGAAAAAGTCTTTACGGTAGGTGATGAAGGTGGGTCCTGAAGTGCAATCACCGGCTAACGCATGGAAAGATGCGACGGAATACTCCCCTTCTATTAAACTGCTTCCCAGGACGTGGCTGGAGGAACACCGTCCAACCACCAGAGTCAAGAAGACGAATGGTCCAGTGGACTGGACTGGTGAAGAAAAGAACCCACCGCCGTGCCTAAATCTGGTGGCCGTGCACAATCCTCCCAGGGCCATCTTAACGCATGGGCACGCTGGGCAGGTGCCCCATGCTAGTATATGTATGTTGTGACTTACTGAGGAGATGTGTAGGTAGGGGTCCCATTATAGGGGTCCTATAATGCTGTTAAGACGGCCCGGGAATGGCCAAGTGATAAAGGGGTCTAGCTGCTGCTGAAGATGAAGTTGACCGAAAAATGAACAAAGAGAAAAGTCCCGCCACATCCTTCTCTTCCGGTTTTATGTGTGCTGTCCCAACAAACCCCAAACTACAAATCCCACAAGCCCCTCTGCATCCAAGGATCCACGTTTAAAGACGCAAACAGAAATCTGCTAACATTTAACATTCAACAGACAGCAAACAGGGACATACCCTCTATGTGGAACCACTGCTTCTTCTTCTTCTTCTTTCGGCTGCTCCCGTTAGGTGTTGCCACAGCGGATCATCTTCTTCCATATCTTTCTGTCCTCTGCATCTTGTTCTGTTACCCCCAACACCTGCATGTCCTCTCTCATCACATCCATAAACCTTTGCTTAGGCCTTCCTCTTTTCCTCTTCCATGGAAGCTCTATCCTTAGCATCCTTCTCCCAATATACCCATCATCTCTCCTCTGCACATGTCCAAACCAATGCAATCTCGCCTCTCTGACTTTGTCTCCCAACCGTCCCACTTGAGCTGACCCTCTAATGTCCTCATTTCTAATCCTGTCCATCCTCGTCACAACCAATGCAAATCTTAGCATCTTTAACTCTGCCACCTCCAGCTCTGTCTCCTGTGCCACCGTCTCCAGCCCATATAACATAGCTGGTCTCACTACTGTCCTGTAGACCTTCCCTTTCACTCTTGCTGATACCCGTCTGTCACAAATCACTCCTGACACTCTTCTCCACCCACTCCACCCTGCCTGCACTCTCTTCTTCACTTCTCTTCCACAATCCCCATTACTCTGTACTGTTGATCCCAAGTATTTAAACTCCTCCACCTTCATCAACTCTACTCCCTTCATCCTCACCATTCCACTGACCTCCCTCTCATTCACACACATGTATTCTGTCGTGGTGGTCCTACTGACCTTCATTCCTCTCCTCTCTAGAGCAGATCTCCACCTCTCCAGGGTCTCCTCAACCTTCTCCCTACTATCACTACAGATCACAGAGTCATCAGCAAACATCATAGTCCACGGGGACTCCTGTCTAATCTCGTCTGTCAACCTGTCCATCATCATTGCAAATAAGAAAGGGCTCAGAGCCGATCCCTGATGTAATCCCACCTCCGTCACTCCCACCGCAGACCTCACCACGGTCACACTTCCCTCGTACATATGCTGTACAACTCTTACGTACTTCTCTGCCACTCCTGACTTCCTCATACAATATCACAGCTCCTCTCAGTCACCCTGTCATATGCTTTCTTCAGGTCCACAAAGACGCAATGCAACTCCTTCTGGCCTTCTCTAAACTTCTCCATCAACACCCTCAGCATCTGTGGTGCTCTTTCTTGGCATGAAACCATCCTGCTGCTCACTAATCATGACCTCACTTCTTAACTGAGCTTCCACTACTCTTTCCCATAACTTCATGCTGTGGCTCATTAATTTTACCCCCCTGTAGTTACTACAGTTCTACACATCCCCCTAACTCTTAAATATTGGCACCAGTACACTTCTTCTCCACTCCTCAGGCACCACTGCAAATGTAACAAAATATAATTTGTTTAATGTATAAAGGGCCAAACATGTACTAGTATAATATTAATGTAGTAGTTATGTTGTGTTTAAAGTTTAGTTGTCAGTTTTAAACTATTATTTCTAAAGATTTCAGTATTTTCTGTGTTAACTTTTGTACTTGTTTTCTGTCTTTTTAAATGTGCTTCCATGTTTTATGTGGGTGGAGCCTCGGGAGGTGGGGCCACCATGACATCACCACTGCTGGCCCCTCCCCCTGTTGTATCTGGAGGCCAGGTACACCATTTTGGTTACTCTGGACACCAAGAGGGACACACACACACACACACACACACGCTCTGTCCTCGAAGTCTAATGTGGAATACTGGGGGGCGTACAGCCCCCCAAACCCAGACACAGACAGGCATAGAGGCACAAGTCACAGCCGTTTATTTCTCATGGTTCTGCGCTTTTCCCTCGGTCCCCACCTCAATACAGACAAGCACACAATGCTCAGTCCCTTCTTACTTCTTCTTCTTCCTCATCCTTCTCTCTTTCTCTGCTGTCTCCACTCCTCTCCCAGCATGCTTCGTCTTCCTCCTCCCAACTCCAGACTGGATTCAGGGGGCTCCTTTAATTCGGCACCTGGGAGAGCTCCAGGTGGTTCATCAGGATTACCTGGAATCACTCCCAGGTGTGCTGGAAATCCATCATATGGCTCTGCAGCTCCCCCTTGTGGCCCCCACGGAACCCAACTAGGCGTGCCCGACGGGAATCCGTGGTGCCACAGGGCTGCCCTCAAGCATCCCAGAGGAGGTAGTGCCTAAAGTGCAGATGCTGTCTCCCCTGGTCCTTCCATCCAGGTGGCGTCCCAGCCAGGTAACGGCCGAGGCCACCCGTCCCACTAACAATAGTGAATGTGGGCTATGGACACCTAGGGGCACTGTTTCTGTTATCTCAGGTGGCATGTGCTCTGGACATTATAGACCAATGCACTATGGACACCAAGGGGTGTATTTCTGTAACTCGAAGGATGCACACTATACACATCGAGGTGGACCTTGAGGCTGTATATGGGCTTTGACCAGCACTGCCCATGGTGCCCCAGTTTATGACAGCTTTTACATGAGTACTGCACCCTGGTGGTGATAGCTAGAGAGTGCAAGTGGTGATGGCAGTGGGGTGCAGATTAAGGCTGTTTATCTACTCTGAAGTCCTAACCTGAATTGAAAAGCACAAATCTAGAAACCCAGCAGGAGGCGCTCTAACAGGAAGGTACCAGAAGAAGTGTATTATGTGCAATGAAAGGGCAAGGTTGGTAGAGGTGCACTGGCACCTGAGCTGTTGCCCACATGATTCTCATAAGGGAGCATTAATCCTCCTCAAGCCCATTAACGCAACTAGAGCCAGATACCTGATGGCTGCCAATCCTCTTGACATTTCTCCTTTCTGACATACCTAATGACCAGGACACGGCGCAAGGAGATCAGGAGGATGTCATCACTGTGACACCATGACCTAGTGGGTTGAAGGGCTGCCCGGCATTGGGCTTGGCTCATTTTCTCCGAAACTGTAATTAGTGGCTTATTGTATATTTGTGTTTTCAGTGCCAAAGCCTCAAAGAGAGAGGAAAAGACCCGGCAAAGCCATGCGAGTATGGCACCGAGCCACCTGAGTCACAGCCCTCGGGTTATGTGTGTGCGTGTGTGTGTTTGTGCTGAGCAGCAAGCAAATAAACAAACACGGTGCCTGGCACAGGGCACAACGCGGCAACAGCCCTAGCAAACCAGGGAAAGAAGCCTTGTGGTATATAGCGCCTTTCACCGTGAGCACTTTTTGACAGAGGGAGCAGTCCATCTTGACTGATAAAGTGACTTTTATGTTTGCTTTGATTTTTTGGTGTACTTTATTAACCTCTGAGGGGAAATGGTCTTTTCGTCTGTCCTATTGGGGTCCTGGGCTCTACGGTAAAATAGTTAATAAATCAAAGAGATCAGCTTTATTTTATATAGTGCCTTTCACACTGAGCATGTCAACAAAGCTCTTCATAAATCCTGATGATTTCATTTATGATTAACAAAGAAAACACCCCTCTTCATCGATATAATGCCTTTTATATGTGAGCAGGTTGATAACATACTTAATACAGTTACTTCATTTTATATACGTAGTGTCTTTCAGGGTGGCACGGTGGTGCAGTGGGTAGCGCTGCTGCCTCGCAGTAAGGGTTCGCTTCCCAGGTCCTCCCTGCGTGGAGTTTGCATGTTCTCCCCGTATCTGCATGGGTTTCCTCCCACAGTCCAAAGACTTGCAGGTTAGGCGCATTGGCGGTCCTACATTGGGCCTGGTGTGTGCTTGGTATGTGTGCCCTGCGGTGGGTTAGACAGATAGATAGATAGATAGATAGATAGATAGATAGATAGATAGATAGATAGATAGATAGATAGATATGAAAGGCACTATATAATAGATAGATAGATAGATAGATAGATAGATAGATAGATAGATAGATAGATAGATAGATAGATAGATAGATAGATAGATAGATATGAAAGGCACTATATAATAGATAGATAGATAGATAGATAGATAGATAGATAGATAGATAGATAGATAGATAGATAGATAGATAGATAGATAGATGTGAAAGGCACTATATAATAGATAGATAGATAGATAGATAGATAGATAGATAGATAGATAGATAGATAGATAGATAGATAGATAGATAGATAGATAGATAGATAGATAGATAGATAGATAGATAGATATTTTAGTGTAGTTGGCAGGATTAGGATGTTAGGATATAGCAGGTTGGAAAATAACTGATTGACTGACATTTATAAGGGCACGTCATCCAGATGTTTAACAATGGAAATGATCCATTTGATTATATAGTGCATTTTATGTGTGGGCACTAAAGTAGAATATTTAATCAAACAGAGAGATATGCTGTAGTATCATTCACAGTGAGGTTAGCTTTATTTTGTATAGCGCCTTTCGCAGTTAGTGAATCATTGTTGTCACCCCTGTCTGAGGTTGGGTGCACTTAAGCAGGACCTCTCTGTGTTTCCATTCATCCTTCCCTCAATTCCGATCAGCCTACCTGTCCCTGCAACCCCAAAAACATGATGCTGCCATGGTGGTGGATTTAGGTGGAGTGCGACATGTGCAATTGCCCAGGGTGGCATCGTGCCAGGGGGCGACACATGGTGTCCGAACCAAAAAATTTGTAATGTTGATGACAGCTTGAGCCAGTCGATTCATGAGGGGTGCCGCTAGTGAAAGTTCAGGGGTGCGTGGTCCAAATACTAAGGGGTGCATGCCCTGTAAATTCTGCAGTATGTACACAGCGGGTTGCCATTTACGTTACTGATCTCTGCCCCGGTAGTTGGAGTCTAACACTGACTACCTAGTATGGATGGGTTGTCCTCACAGGTGGCGCAGTGGTAGTGCTGCTGCTTTGCAGTAAGGAGACTGTAGAAGATTGTGGGTTTGCTTCCTGGTTCCTCCTTGTGTGGATAGCGCTTTGAGTACTGAGAAAAGCGCTATATAAATGTAATGAATTATTATTGTTATTATTATGGGCATCACTGAGGGGCATCTTTGCCCCCTACCCTCCACCTAGGGCTCCAAATGTGCTTCAACCAGCATTGCTGCCACCACCATTCTTCATCATAGGGATGCTATTAGGCAGGTGATGAGCAGTGTCTGGTCTTCCCCCAGACATAATGTTTGGAGTTCCACTTATTGTCTCAGCAGACCAGATAATCTTTCACCTCAGCTCTCAGAGTCCTTTAATTGCCATTTACCAAGAGTGGCTTTCCATCTTCCCACCCTACCATAAACTCCTGGCTGATGGAGGGCTGCTGAGATGGCTGTCCTTCCAACAGGTTTTCCCATCTCAGCAGAGAACTTCTGAAGCTGTCATTGAATGTCCATTGGGTTCTTAGTCACCTCCCTGACCAAGGCATCGTTCTCCAGGATGGAGGATGAATTCTTATTCAGGAGAGGAGAGTCACTTACCCCTGGTCTTGTCTTTGGAGATTGTTATGCAGTGGATCCAGGAATTCTGGGGTTTGATAGGGACATCCTAACCGCTCTGGTCTTCTTGCGCCTCACAGGAGCTGAAATGCAAAGCTGATGGCCCACCACAAGACCACTGTTTTCATAAGCTGGCCTTGGTGGGGGAATTTGCAACTCGATGGCACATACCTCTCCAATGATTCCACTGAGGTGTGCTTCATCGTAGAGGCCATCCAGCGTCCTTTCAGCAAAGTTTGTTCTGTATGGATCCCACGGTATGTTGGCAAGCTGTCTTGATGACCGATTGCCTGATGGGCACCTGACATTTCCCCATCTGGCACCTTTCGTAGCTACACTTGTGCCCATTTTTGGCCCCAAGTGTCAGTGCTGGATGTGCAGGTCTGAGTCTGGTACCAATATTTTTCCAGGGCCGCACCAACCGATGGCCAGGAAATCCTGCCGACCACGCCAATGAAACCACACAGGGGAGGCCCAAACCGCAGACATAATATCACCCAACATAATTCTGGGTTCAAATAACAGTTTTTTACTCATCACCAACACTTTTCCACTCAAGCGCCAGCCACAATACACAAATACAAAACCTTCAGCAGAGTGTCACCCACTGCCTCCTAACTCTGACTCCCCAAGGTGAGGCTGTAGGATTCTTTTGAACTGGAACTGGCAAATGTCGTGAGGAAACCAAGACATCCTCCTACAGCAGCACCCTCTGGCAGCACCCAAAGACCCCCCACAGGGGCGTATTTCTGGATTCCAATTCCCATTACCACCTTGTGGGTATCCTGATTGAGGAATACTGCCACCTATTGTGTGGAGGAATTAACTGCTCCTGGTATACATGTTCACTCAGTCCATTCATTATGGCCTCCAGGTTTGGCAAGAATTCATCCTCCATCCTGGCCGGGACGCCTGTCCTTCCTCCACGATGCCTACACTGGTTACACAGTTTAGCCTGATGGCCAACTCTGGGAAGATTCCAGGTGGCTCTAAACTTCTTCTATTTCACAATTCTGTGGCCATTGTTCTCCTGGGGACACTCAAATGTTCACAAATGGTGTTACCCCCTTGTCCTGATCTTTGCCTCCCCACATTTTGATCATGGAGGTCTACAGAGAGTCCCTTGAACTTCATAGCTTAGTGTTGATCCTGACACGCAGTGCGAATTGTGGGACATTCTACACTCTGGTACATGTGTGCCTTTCTAAATGATGTCCAATCACTTCAGTACACCACAGGTGGACTCGATTCAATGTTCTAGAAACATCTCAAGAGAATTAAAGCAAACAAGAAGTACCTGAGGGTAGTTTGGAGGGCCACAGCAAAGGGTCTTCTATGAATGACAGATTTTAGATTTTGGCTCTTCATCAATATGCAAACCTTTCTGAAAACGAGTCTCCATTTTGTCATTATGGATTATCGAGTGTAGATTGACGGGCAAACGTGAATTCACCGTGTCGTGAATTAAGCTTGAGACTTCTCCATGGGGACTACTTGGAAAAATGTTTATCTTGAGGAAATTTGAACTCCAATTAGCCACGGACCCCATAAAACATTTAACAACTGCACACGAATCTTTCCATCACTTGAGCGGTCAAATCTACAACACGATAAAGTCATCAAGATCAGGGCCGAACTTTAGGGTCCTGTTGCCTTTTGTGTGTTAGACGCCATCTTTGCGTAACCTGTGTTTCTAGGGGCGTGGTCTCCGGGGTCGTGACTTCAAGTTTATCGGCACGACGGGTTGAAAGGTCAGCGAAAAATCTGATCTGCAGATTAATCCTTTAAACACGAAACCAAACTCTCTTTGCTAATCGATCTTTGTGTCTCATCCGGGTTTCCAGTTAGGGTTAGGTTAGGGTAGAGGAGGAGGTTCCAAAAGAGTGGGCACTGGCTCACCCGTTTGAAAAATCTCAGAATTAACATGAAAATATCAGCTATTCTCTCTCAAGTACATTATTAATAAATAAATAAATAATAATAAATGCAATAAAATACTCACCTGCATCCTATTAATCTTCTTCTTCTTCTTCTGGCGTTCTCCTTAGGGGTCACCACAGCAGGTCATCCTTTTCCATAACATGTATCCTGTTAGTATAATATTAAAATGAATGTTAAACACTGTCAAATATAGAGACACAAGAGAGCATAAAGATTTGGGAATCCCAAATTTTGTCACACAAGTAACAAAAGAAATCAACACGGAACTGACTGAGGTTACAAGATGGCTGATATATATACACTGTGATAAATAGTGTTACGAAACAATGTCATAGAGGTGGAGAATTGCCCCGTATTTTGCTGCTGCAATATTGTTGATCAAAATAATGAAAAAATCTTCAAACATTTGACAAAATGGCCGTGTTCACACTGGCTTTTATACACTGAAGAAAATGGCTACAGGAAATGAAATCATAGCGGAAGTGACGTCGTCAGTGTGGGACCGGAAGTGACGTCATCATTGAAAGCCAGAAGTGACGCCATATGTGTAGGACCAGAAGTGACGTCATCATTGAGAGCCGGAAGTGACGTCATCAGTGTGGGACCAGAAGTGACATCATCATTGAAAGCCAGAAGTGACATCGTCAGTGTGAGTCCGGAAGTGACATCATCATTGAAAGCTAGAAGTGACATCATCAGTGTGGGACCGGAAGTGACATCATCATTGAAAGCTGGAAGTGACATCACCAGTGTGGGACCAGAAGTGACGTCATCATTGAAAGCCGGAAGTGACGTCATCAGTGTGGGACAAGAAGTGACATCATCATTGAAAGCCAGAAGTGACATCGTCAGTGTGGGGCCGGAAGTGACATCATCATTGAAAGCCAGGAGTGACATCATCAGTGTGGGACCAGAAGTGACGTCATCATTGAGAGCCGGAAGTGACGTCATCAGTGTGGGACCAGAAGTGACATCATCATTGAAAGCCAGAAGTGACATCGTCAGTGTGGGACCGGAAGTGACATCATCATTGAAAGCCAGAAGTGACATCATCAGTGTGGGACCAGAAGTGACATCATCATTGAAAGCTGGAAGTGACGTCACCAGTGTGGGACCAGAAGTGATGTCATCATTGAAAGCCGGAAGTGATGTCATCAGTGTGGGACCAGAAGTGACATCATCATTGAAAGCCAGAAGTGATATCGTCAGTGTGGGGCCGGAAGTGACATTATCATTGAAAGCCGGAAGTGACGTCATCATTGAGAGCCGGAAGTGACATCGTCAGTGTGGGACCAGAAAGTGACATCATCATTGAAAGCCAGGAGTGACATCATCAGTGTGGGACCGGAATTGACGTCATCATTGAAAGCTGGAAAGTGACGTCGTCAATGTGGGGACCGGAAAATGACGTCGTCATCAGGAGCCGGAAGTCAGGACATAGATGAGTAACTGGATGAGGAGCCATTTTCAAGATTATGGATTGTTGCAGGTATGGTTGAATTATTTATCTTCTTTGGTTCTAAAGGGTCAGAAAGAAAGGTATCATTACCAGAGTACAACCCCCCCATCTGTTAACCATTCGCTCACCTGTGGGCTTGTTGACTGCCTCCGAAGCGCACGTGTGTGACAACACACACAACAGACTGGAGGAGGCGGGTCTAGGAAGTGATGTAGATTGGAAGGGTGGAGTTCTGTGGACTCAAAGAGGAAGTGACATCATGGCAAGGCAGGATCTTGTGAGGCGGAAGAGGAAGAGATGGCATTGGAAGGCGACTTCTGAGGACCAAAAGAGGAATTAAGCTGAGATGTCTTCTGTTGGCCTGCAGGACAAAAGGAGAAAGAGTTGGAGGACAGCGCCCACCTCAGGTCCGGTGGGGAAAAACATTCATTTGTGCCTATAAATTGTCTCCCATGTGCGCGGGTGTGTGACAGCATGTATTATAAATCTGCTGAAATTTGCATTCAAAACACCCACCCTTCAGTTGGTTCAAAAAAAACTGCCCCCTGGTGCTGGTCAACAAGATTGCAAACCAAACTGATAAAAATACTTTTAATCTTCTTCTTCTTCATCTTTTGGCTGCTCCCATTAGGGGTTGCCACAGCAGATCATCTTCTTCCATATCTTTTGGTGGTGGATGTTTGCCAACTGGCTGACCAACCACAAGTGTTACCTGGTAGGTGACCCCCAGATTGTGATCAGGCCTATGCATATATAAATAGATATGAGCATATATCATAAATCATTGCACATATGTTATAAGGATGAATATCACAAGTATGCATATTTTCTAAAGACCTTCTTCTTCTTCTTCTTCTTCTTCTTCTTCTTCTTCTTCTTCTTCTTCTTCTTCTTCTTCTTCTTCTTCTTTCGGCTGCTCCTGTTAGGGGTTGCCACAGCTGATCATTTTCTTCCATATCTTCCTGTCCTCATCATCATGCTCTGTCACACCCATCACCTGCATGTCCTCTCTCACCCCATCCATAAACCTTCTCCTAGGTCTTCCTCTTCTCCCCTTACCAGGCAGCTCTATCCTTAGTACCCTTCTCCCAGTATACCCAGCATCTCTCCTCCGCACATGTCCAAACCAACGCAATCTCGCCTCTCTGACTTTGTCTCCTCACCATCCTACCTGAGCTGACCCTCTAATGTCCTCATTTCTAATCCTGTCCATCCTCGTCACCCCCAATGCAAATCTTAGCATCTTTAACTCTGCCACCTCCAGCTCTGTCTCCTGCTTTCTGGTCAGTGCCACCGTCTCCAGCCCATATAACATAGCTGGTCTCACTACCATCCTGTTGACCTTCCCTTTCATTCTTCCTGATACCCGTCTGTCACAAATCACTCCTGACACTCTTCTCCACCCACTCCACCCTGCCTGCACTCTCTTCTTCACTTCTCTTCCACAATCCCCATTACTCTGTACTGATGATCCCAAGTATTTAAACTCCTCCACCTTCGCCAACTCTACTCCCCTCATCCTCACCATTCCACTGACTTCCCTCTCATTCACACACATGTATTCTGTCTTGGTAGTCCTACTGACCTTCATTCCTCTCCTCTCTAGAGCATATCTCCACCTCTTCAGGGTCTCCTCAACCTTCTCCCTACTCTCACTACAGATCACAATGTCATCAGCAAACATCACAGTCCACGGGAACTCCTGTCTAATCTCGTCTGTCAACCTGTCTGTCACCATTGCAAATAAGAAAGGGCTCAGAGCCGATCCCTGATGTAATCCCACCTTCGTCACTCCTACCTCAGACCTCACCACTGTCACACTTCATACCCTGTACAACTCTTACTCAACTCTTCTCTGCCACTCCCGACTTCCTCATACAATACCACAGCTCCTCTCAGTCACCCTGTCATATGCTTAGCGTGTTAAAATGCCAATTCCAGAGTCCAACACCATTTGTACTTTTTATTCCTATCATATCAAACTGGATTAATAAAATTGACCATATTACAAAAAAGTCTGCTTTTGACAGTTCAATTAAGTAAACACAATTATGAATTGTCAAAATACGGAATCGCCATGAAATAAATTGCCTGCAGACGGAAAACGTCTGTCTAGTATCACTTCATATTCGGTAAAAGATAGATGAATACTTTGCTTTGTGTCAATTATATCCCTCCTCCCAGCACAAATAATAATATTTTATTTGTTTTGTTTCACCTTCTTTCACGCATCAGTTGGTCCATCTCCAAAAAATAGTTATCTATTCCTTGGACAAAAGTGTGCTGAAAGTGCAGGAGTCCAAACGCTTTCTGGATCCACTGGATAACCGTTGAAGGCCTCAGGTTTCAAAAGACTCGTTTAAATTTAACATTTTTATTCAAAGCTCAAGGGAAAATCCCCCCTCCCAAAAAAAAACTGAAAGCTGATCCTAACAGATGATCGGACAGAATAAACGATGTGAATAAATGATGTGGTCATCTGTCACGTACATCAAGGAAAGCAAAAGAACAGCATGGCAGGCCTTCCTGTCAGAGACATTTGACGGCCTACTTCTGGATCCTTTCTGAAGAATATAAAGTATAAGAGACACACACACACACACACCAACCTGAGTTATAATTACATCAGCGTTCAAGACAGCTTGACGTCAACTGAGTGACCAGACACTCCTGACTTGAGACATCGGAGGAGTTTATGATTATAAATTTGGATTTGTTCTGACGGCCCACTCAGATCATTTAGAAACCCCATCATATTGTTTGACGTATCGAGGTATTGTTATTATTGTGGTTGACTATAATTGTAAGCTTGAATGTCTGCTATGCAATAAATATTGCAATGACAAATTCCAGCATTGCCCCCCCCCCCCCCCTCCATATATGAAATGAGGTCTGTACCACTGAGGGCACAGCTGAGACTCTGAGATGGACCATTAGATGGATGTGGACATCCAAAGGTGGGTAGGGGAGGGTTAGGCAATTAAGATGTCTAAGGAGCTTCATGGAGCAGGCTGACAGAAAAGCTCTGTAGTAGAAACTCAAGCCTAACTGCGGAAAACAATTTTGATCATTAAACAACAAACTGGCCAATCGTCCGAGTGTCCGCCATTAGAGAATCATGCTCAATCCTCACAGCGTTGTTCCCTCTTGGACAATCACTGGAGTAGGGAGGGAGGAGTCAACCTTGGACAATCGTGGATGATCTTCAGAGAGAACTGTGGACAATCGTCAGAGCGGAGGGGGTGTGGTCACCATTATAGAATCACAGACAATCATCAGACAGAGGGGGTGTGGTCACCATTTGAGAATAACATACAATCGCCAGAGCAGAGGGGGTGTGGTCACCATTATAGAATCACAGATAATTGCGAGAGCAGAGGGGGTGTGGTCACCATTATAGAATAACAGACAATTGCCACAGCAGAGGGGGTGTGATCACCGTTTGAGAATAACAGACAATCGCCAGAGCAGAGGGGGTGTGGTCACCATTATAGAATCACAGACAATCGTCAGAGCAGAGGGGGTGTGGTCACCATTATAGAATCACAAATAATCGTCAGAGCAGAGGGGGTGTGGTCACCATTATAGAATCACAAATAATCGTCAGAGCAGAGGGGGTGTGGTCACCATTATAGAATCACAGACAATCATCAGACAGAGGGGGTGTGGTCACCATTTGAGAATAACAGACAATCGCCAGAGCAGAGGGGGTGTGGTCACCATTATAGAATCACAGACAATTGCCAGAGCAGAGGGGGTGTGGTCACCGTTTGAGAATAACACAATCGTCAGAGCAGAGGGGGTGTGGTCACCATTATAGAATCACAAATAATCGTCAGAGCAGAGGGGGTGTGGTCACCATTATAGAATCACAGACAATCACCAGAGCAGAGGGGGTGTGGTCACCATTTGAGAATAACAGACAATCATCAGAGCAGAGGGGGTGTGGTCACTGTTTGAGAATAACAGACAATCGTCAGAGCAGAGGGGGTGTGGTCACCATTATAGAATCACAGACAATCGTCAGAGCAGAGGGGGTGTGGTCACCATTATAGAATCACAAATAATCGTCAGAGCAGAGGGGGTGTGGTCACCATTATAGAATCACAGACAATCATCAGACAGAGGGGGTGTGGTCACCATTTGAGAATAACATACAATCGCCAGAGCAGAGGGGGTGTGGTCACCATTATAGAATCACAGATAATTGCGAGAGCAGAGGGGGTGTGGTCACCATTATAGAATAACAGACAATTGCCACAGCAGAGGGGGTGTGATCACCGTTTGAGAATAACAGACAATCGCCAGAGCAGAGGGGGTGTGGTCACCATTATAGAATCACAGACAATCGTCAGAGCAGAGGGGGTGTGGTCACCATTATAGAATCACAAATAATCGTCAGAGCAGAGGGGGTGTGGTCACCATTATAGAATCACAAATAATCGTCAGAGCAGAGGGGGTGTGGTCACCATTATAGAATCACAGACAATCATCAGACAGAGGGGGTGTGGTCACCATTTGAGAATAACAGACAATCGCCAGAGCAGAGGGGGTGTGGTCACCATTATAGAATCACAGACAATTGCCAGAGCAGAGGGGGTGTGGTCACCGTTTGAGAATAACACAATCGTCAGAGCAGAGGGGGTGTGGTCACCATTATAGAATCACAAATAATCGTCAGAGCAGAGGGGGTGTGGTCACCATTATAGAATCACAGACAATCACCAGAGCAGAGGGGGTGTGGTCACCATTTGAGAATAACAGACAATCATCAGAGCAGAGGGGGTGTGGTCACTGTTTGAGAATATCAGACAATCATCAGAGCAGAGGGGGTGTGGTCACTGTTTGAGAATATCAGACAATCATCAGAGCAGAGGGGGTGTGGTCACTGTTTGAGAATAACAATCGTCAGAGCAGAAGGGGTGTGGTCACCATTTGAGAATAACAGACAATCATCATAGCAGAGGGGGTGTGGTCAACTTTGCAGAATAGACAATCATTGGAGGGCGATGAGTTCATACTTGGAGAATTGTGACTAATTATCAAAGCAGAAGGTGGACCCCCTTTAAGAAATGTGGACAATTGTCGGAGGTGGGGGTAATCGAGGACAACATTCATTGCTTAATCAACTTTCAGCAACCCAGCACGACCCACCATTACCATCAAACACAACAGTAACTCACCAACCAACACTGGCAACCGCCAACCCATAGTTAGAGAAACTCTGCTTTCGAGTCTTTGAATGTACAAAAGCCTTCTTAGCAAGAGGCTGTCAACATGCTAATCTGAAAGAATTAGTCCTGAGGTGCAGTCATATTTTCATAACGAAAACGAGAACTAGAACTAAAAATATTGTTTTTCGTATTACAAACACAAGAACTAAAATTAAGGCAAACAGAGAAACTAAAACTAATCCAACCATCCATCCATTATCCAACCCGCTATATCCTAACTACAGGGTCACGGGGCTCTGCTGGAGCCAACCCCAGTCAACACAGGGCGCGAGGCAGGAAACAAACCCTGGGCAGGGCACCAGCCCACCGCAGACTAAAATTAATAAAAATAAAAATTAGTGATATGTGAACAAACTAAAATGAGTACGAAAATTGAGTCAAAACGAAAAAAAAAAAAAAAAAGCTATAGCATTTTCGTTCAATCCGGTTCAATCTGGTTCAGAGGGGTTGTCAGTGACGTTGCGCTGTGTCCTATGCGCTGACCGTGTACCCTGGGCCTACTCCAGTCACATGGCGTGACTTTCGTAAAGGACTGTTGTGTGTCTGTTTGTTGAGCAAAGTTGGCTCGTTGGGTTGAAGCAGTAAGCGCGTGTGGTTGACGATGGCGAGTTTCGCACAGATGTTTGCGGGTAGAAAGCGAGAAAGTAACGTGTGGAAATACTTTATGATGATAATAAAAGCAAATGTGTTGTGTGTAATGAAGAAAAAGAGTGCGGGATTTTAGTGAGTGGGAAGAATACTACGACTCTGAGGGCTCATTTCGCTCGAAATCATCCAACGTAAGTGCATTAGATGATGAAAACAAGACTAAAGCTGAGAAGAGAAAGAGAGAAGGTAAGCGGAGGTCTTGGAGTTTCAGTGCAGGACCAGTGGAAGTCCAGCACTTCTCTGGCACCATGACTGCACTTCAATACTGGCAGCAGAAATCGTCAACGTTCAGTCTGCAGGCGCCAGTGGGCACCTCCATCACAGGCGTTCGTTGAGCAAATATTTCCACTCATCAGCGTAACATGAGCAGATCTCTCAAGATGCGCGCTCGTTTAAAGCTGAACAGCGATATGCTCGCACAGACTGGCTTCTTGGGTCGAAACATTTGATCCTGCCGACTACGCTCATTAGGTCACTTCATCTATTTGCTCATCGATAGTCAACTTGTGTTTAATGGCATCATGAGCTGTGAGTGTATTTCATTGACTTGCATTGAAATACGTGCAGGCCGGCGTTTGTGGTCTTGCAACAGAAAAAAATAAAACTAAAATTGTACTAATATTATGTAAAAAGGCCAGAACTAAATAAAATACAAACTAAACTTTTAAACACAGAATTAAATAAAAATAAAATAAAATATTGACTCCACTGAAAACTAAATTAATCTTATAAAATCAAATCAAAACTAAAACTGCAATTAATATCAGAAGTCAAATATCACTGCTCAGGTGGTTGGTTACACCCGCCTCTTCATTCATTCGAGTTTTGGAGCTCCTCTCTTTGGTCCAGTCCTGCCAATGCTGACCCACCTCCTCCTGGCAGTGGCAAGTTCTAATGGGTGAGAGACCGGAAGGGGCAGAGTCAGTCTTCTTGGTCCCGCTTAGGAAAAATGAAGAGGAGAAGGTTGTAGAGCGAGTGTCCAGGGCGGTGATACCCGCTTCAAACGAGCTAACTGGGCCTGCCACAGACGCTCGCACATGTGATGCTCGCCCACTTTTGTTTTACCTCTGATTGTCTCGTTTCTTCTTCTGTCCTTTGTTTTTGGTAACTCCACACCTCCATCTCAACCTTCTCATTTTTGCCACATCCCTTTAACCGCTCCACACATCATTGCTGGTCATAAAAATCTGACCTTTAACCTTTACCTTAATTCTTCGATCACACCACCAGATAGATAGATAGATAGATAGATAGATAGATAGATAGATAGATAGATAGATAGATAGATAGATAGATAGATAGATAGATAGATAGATAGATAGATAGATAGATAGATAGATAGATAGATAGATAGATACTTTATTAATCCCAAGGGGAAATTCACAAGGAGCTGCTGAAAAGGCTGCCACTCTCGGCCAAGACCAAGAGACCTTCATCCAGTTGTCCCATCCACACTGCACTCTGCAGGTTGCCCCTGACTCTAATCCTCCATCTTAGGCTCTCAATGATCCGAGATATTCTACATGATTCCACTCTTTTCAATGGCTCTCCCTGCAGGCTCACTTTGTCAATGCTAACCTCACATACTGTTGGGTCCATAAGTATTTGGATTGCGGCGCCATTTTCAGAATTTCGGTTCTGTACGCCACCACAATAAAGCAATCATTTACATGACTGAAGGATAGACGTTTCAAGTTTAATTTAAGGGTCTTATCAAAAATATTGTATGATCTTCATGGAGTCAATGGAGGCTCTGATCAGGGGTCTTGAGAGAGGCTGAGTGGGGAGTCTGAGGGTCTGGGCTCGTGAGGGTCCTGATAAAAGCCAACATCCAGGCCTTCAATGACCTCTTCCATCTGCGGAGAGAGTGTCGACCTCACCGAGAGGTTTACTTACCTCAGCAGTGACATTCATGTGGACTGGAAAGCAGCCATACCCTGGAGTGCAGCCTGAATTAGGTTAATTATCACCTGAAGCACTTCCGGGTGGGCTATATAAGGAGTCAGCAGCCACCACACCGGGAGCCAGAGTCAGGAGGAGGAGGAGGAGGACAACGCTTGCCGGGAGGAGTGGTGGTGAAGACCACTGTGTTTGTTTTGGTGTATTTACTTTGTGCCTGTGGGACATGGGGAAGATGTGTCCCACAGGTGAAGACAATTAATTTGTGTTATTTTTACACGTGCCTCCCTATCTCTTTGTGCCGGATCACGCAACTATATAGCGCCTTTTCACGATAGATAGATAGATAGATAGATAGATAGATAGATAGATAGATAGATAGATAGATAGATAGATAGATAGATAGATAGATAGATAGATATGAAAGGCACTATATAATAGATAGATAGATAGATATGAAAGGCACTATATAATAGATAGATAGATAGATAGATAGATAGATAGATAGATAGATAGATAGATAGATAGATAGATAGATAGATAGATATGAAAGGCACTATATAATAGATAGATAGATAGATAGATAGATAGATAGATAGATAGATAGATAGATAGATAGATAGATAGATAGATAGATATGAAAGGCACTATATAATAGATAGATAGATAGATAGATAGATAGATAGATAGATAGATAGATAGATAGATAGATAGATAGATAGATAGATATGAAAGGCACTATATAATAGATAGATAGATAGATAGATAGATAGATAGATAGATAGATAGATAGATAGATAGATAGATAGATAGATAGATAGATAGATATGAAAGGCACTATATAATAGATAGATAGATAGATAGATAGATAGATAGATAGATAGATAGATAGATAGATAGATAGATAGATAGATATGAAAGGCACTATATAACAGATAGATAGATAGATAGATAGATAGATAGATAGATAGATAGATAGATAGATAGATAGATAGATATGAAAGGCACTATATAATAGATAGATAGATAGATAGATAGATAGATAGATAGATAGATAGATAGATATGAAAGGCACTATATAATAGATAGATAGATAGATAGATAGATAGATAGATAGATAGATAGATAGATAGATAGATAGATAGATAGATATGAAAGGCACTATATAATAGATAGATAGATAGATATGAAAGGCACTATATAATAGATAGATAGATAGATAGATAGATAGATAGATAGATAGATAGATAGATAGATAGATAGATAGATAGATATGAAAGGCACTATATAATAGATAGATAGATAGATAGATAGATAGATAGATAGATAGATAGATAGATAGATAGATAGATAGATAGAAAGGCACTATATGATAGATAGATAGATAGATAGATAGATAGATAGATAGATAGATAGATAGATAGATAGATAGATAGATAGATAGATAGATAGAAAGGCACTATATAATAGATAGATAGATAGATAGATAGATAGATAGATAGATAGATAGATAGATAGATAGATAGATAGATAGATAGAAAGGCACTATATAATAGATAGATAGATAGATAGATAGATAGATAGATAGATAGATAGATAGATAGATAGATAGATAGATAGATAGATAGATAGATATGAAAGGCACTATATAATAGATAGATAGATAGACACTATTATCTGAACATACATCAGAATGGTTAAAAATGAAGAAAATTAAAAAGAAATAAAAACTTCTCTCTTGGCAGTCCCAGGTAAGGCACTATACAGGCATATCTCTGATGGTGTGCAGGAGCCACCCATAGAGTTTCCTGGCACAATTCTGCTGAAGCGCTTTGTTGGCTGAAGGTGTGGAGGATGTCATTACCCACATTAAAGGAGCACAGTTTTCTAAGAACAAAGAGTCCACTCAGTAATTTCTTATATAGAGAATAACCAACCCTCCTGAAATAACCATATATGGCCTATGCTAATGAATCTCATGCATATGCAATCAGGATGCTGCACTGGCTGGTACAGCAGCCTCCCTCCTGATGCACTGAGACACCAGCACTTGCATTTGAGGAGTGCTATGGTTCTCTCTGCATGGCATTATAATTCCCCTCTTCTGTACTGCAGAGTTAAGGAAAGGTTTAAAGCGCCAGTGTCTGAGCAGGTGGTCTCTATCGCCTGGCACATGTAATGATATGATTGCTTTTAGAGAGAATACCTGACCAACAAGCCACCATCACAAAATAAACAAATCATAGTCTGACTCAGATCATTGAGCCCCATGATGTCTGTCAGTCTCATCTTGGCATCAAAGATTACGTGAACATTAATGGGCTCTCATTGTTTATAGTTTTAACAGAAGTTTCTTCATTCTCGCCAGGTGCCCTTATTGCAATGAGGCTGCAGTCAGTTGTCCCAGTTACATTAGGAAAACGAGACCTTGCTGCAAATTGCCTTTTTATGTTGGCTTGTACAACCAAACCAAACGGGAGTTGAACGTTGCTCTTTGTCAGTTGGTTAATGGCTTCCAGCAGAGCGGGCCTGGTGCAGCTGAAGCCTGGCTGAGACGTGTCGGCCTGTTCCCTCTGGTAGGTGCCTGTAGCCACAAAGCCAGCAGTTATCAAAACCTGCATGTTGAACGAGTCGAGGCCGACTTCAGGCACCTTCTCTTTCTAATGCCAGGGTCAGTACTTAATCCCAAGAGTCAAATGTCAGTCATCTTCATGGACAAAAAATATCCTGCTGGTCCCTGAAGCCTGATTCCTCTCATGTATGACATCTTGCATGCTGTGTCAAACAAGGCAGGTTGTGTGAAGTCGTGAATAGACGCTCGGGCGTGAGATTTTAGAGCTTTGTGTACACAGCGAACGAATCACGTTTGGGTTTTTATTGACGACCAGGGACTGCGTTGCTTTCAAATCCTGCGATGAGATAACGGGAGGCCGATATAAATTAAGGAGAAACCAAGAATTGACAAGTCAAGCAAAAGGACACCTTTTATTGTGAAGAAGGGACCTGAGTTGCCTGGAAAGCCTGCATGTTGTAATATTAGTTAGCCAATGAAAGCGGTCGTTTTGCTTGAATTCTCACTACATCCATAACCACTAACACGGTACAACACCCTAGGACAGAAAACTAAATTCTTCAATGCGAGTACGCAGCATTGGCCCTCATAAAAGTCAAACAAAATAGCGCTCACCTTCATCACTTTTGAGGTTTAATGTGTTTGTCACGTCAACACATAGCGATATGAATTATCATACGCGTGAGTCACCATTTCGTTGCTTTGCTCAAGGGTGTCATTGTTTCCCAGTTTCTCCAAAGTGTTGCCCCCACATGCCTCACAGTTGCCATAAATGTCCCCCCTTCACGCTTTCTTTGATGAACCTCAACTTTTGTTTGGAAAGTTGCGTGACCCTCATTTCGGGCCGCTATTTGATCCATCCAACCCCTGATCTCCAAATTGAATTCAATATCATCCCGGTATAAAATCTGAGCGGTTCTTTCAAATCCCCTTTTCTAGCAATTTTGATAGCACTGAACTTTGCCACTAGTGCTTCAGTGACGTTCGCAGCTTCAGATGTCACCTGTCACGAGGTAATGGGACATTGACACACTGCTTCGACACAGTGGGCTTCACTAAAGGGATGCAAACCTTGGTGTTGAATGTCTCATCCCTAGCAGGTTGGACTGAAAAGGGAAGAGAAGACATGAGATGAAGTGTGGACATGGCTGGGCTTATTGGGGGGGTCGCCTGAGGCCAGCAGTGGAGGAACCCTGGGAAGAAAACGGCATCTACAGCAGAAGTCACAAATAGTTGAATGAAGGGGGCTTCCAAGAATCATTATGTGCTACTGGTGTCCAAGTCAAAAATGTCGAACAACAGAAAAAGTCCCCATTTTTGTGCCCACAGCAATCTGCTATCCAGCCCACCGATGCCCCACTCCGATCCTGTCCAATCAGATCTAATATGGGGTGGGACTGGTTTGTCACACTGGACGGTTGTGAACCCCTTCTGAGTTGGTCTCTTGAACATCCTGGCCTGTCGCTTGGCGTCTCTGTGGAGGTCTCACACCCATTTGAGACTCCACAATCACAACACCGGGCCTCTGCAGGCCAAAGCCTGCCTTTTTGAGTTGGAACGTAGGCTGCCTAGGGTGAGGCGGCATAACCCAAGGTACCTGACTAATATTTTGGGGAAGGTCTGGTCCTTTGTGTGAGTTTTTTTTGAAGGCCCGCTGCCATTTTAATACATCTTCATGGTGGATGTCATAACAAAAGGAATGTTAATTACCGTATATACTCGCGTTTAAGTTCTCCCACGGATAAGTCGGGACTTTTTACCGTATAATTTCCGGTATTTTATAATGTCGGTCGGATGCTAACAATGGCGGCGCGCTTAGACGCTGCGGCTGTGTGCTCTCCGGCTCTCCGGTGTTTTTTCCACCCTGCCTGGATAAATACACGTATAGCCGGCAGGATATTTTATCTATCGGTTTACGGAGCGAGAGTTGCTCGACCTCCAAGTTTCTCCGCGTCCACAACATTCCGGACGACATCGCACGAACACCGGGCTCTCCGTGGATTACAATCCCAGCTTCGAGGAGCCGGCGGCGGCGCAAAGAACGTAAACAAAAGAGGGGGTGCCGAGGCGGCGTGCTAGTGAGGCTAAGGAAGCAGCCACACAAACCACCGCTTCCAAGCATTTTCTCCTCAAATGTGAGGTCGCTGGCAAACAAACTGGACGAGTGGCAGCTGCGGATTGCAACGGAAAAGATCATCAGGGACTGCTGCATCCTGCTGATCACGGAGACGTGGCTTAATCCATCTCATACCGGACACGGCGATCGAGATAGCAGGCCACACAGCACACCGGCAAGACAGGACAGAGCAATCCGGTAAGAAGAGAGGAGGGGGGCTGTGCATTTATGTGAACAATAGCTGGTGCACAAATTCCACCATAGTCACCAGACACTGCTCTCCAGACGTGGAGTTTATGACAATTAAATGCAGACCCATATACCTCCCCCGTGAATTCAATGCTATACTGCTAACTGCTGTGTATATAGCACCTGATGCTAATGCTAACTCGGCTCTGGGGCTTTTGCATGACACCATCAGCAGTAAACAGAGCAAGTATCCTGAGGCTGTTCACATCATTTCTGGGGACTTTAATCATGTAGATCTGAAAGCAGTTCTCCCTCAGTTCCATCAACACATAAAGTGTGCAACCAGGGGAGTAAAAACACTGGACAAGTTGTACACAAACATCAGACAGGCCTATAGGGCTAAACCCCTAGCACACCTTGGCCAGTCTGATCATACATCTCTGCTTCTAATCCCTGCATATACTCCCCTCAGGAAACAAGCTCCCATTATGACCAGGACTGTTACCATATGGCCCGAGGAGGCCTCCCAACAGTTGCAGGACTGCTTCCAGAGAACCGATTGGGAGGTTTTCTATCACCAAGACTTGGAGTACCACACTACTGCAGTCCTGGATTACATCAGGTTCTGCACGGACAACGTCACCAGGGACAGACGCATAAGGATTTATCCTAACAGGAAGCCCTGGATGACGAGGGATGTCCAGAGTCTGCTGAAAGCTAGGAATACTGCTTTCAGGTCTGGGGATGGGGCTCTTTACAGTGTAGCCAGAGCGAACCTGAAGAGAGGCATCCGAGAGGCCAAGGCAGCATACAGAAGGAGGATAGAAGATCATCTGAGGAGTAACAACACCAGGCAGGTGTGGCAGGGTGTCCAGCACATCACCGGCTACAAATCCAGCAACTCCTTGGCTGCTGAGGGAGACGCTTCTCTGGCAGAGGAGCTGAACATCTTCTTTGCCCGCTTTGAGGCGACACCAACAGCAGCTCCATCACAACAGCCTGTTCACAACAGCAATTTACTCACAGTGGAAGTGTGTGAGGTGAGGCGGGTGATGAGGAAAGTGAACCCGAGGAAGGCTGCAGGACCCGACGGTGTGGCTGGACGGGTGCTGAAAGACTGTGCAGATCAACTGGCCGGAATCTTCACCAGGATTTTCAACCAGTCCCTGTCCCAGGCCACTGTCCCATCCTGCCTCAAGTCCTCAATCATTGTTCCGCTGCCAAAAAAATCCAACATGAACAGTCTGAATGATTTCCGCCCAGTGGCACTCACATCTGTCATCATGAAGTGCTTTGAGAAACTGGTGCGGAGTCATATCATCGCCTGCCTGCCAGCAGACCTGGACCCATTTCAGTTTGCTTACAAAGCAAAGAGATCCACGGAGGATGCTGTGGCCACAGCCCTTCATGCTGCCCTGACCCACCTGGAGCAGCAGGGGAGTTACGCCAGACTGCTCTTTGTAGACTTCAGCTCGGCGTTTAACACCATCCTCCCACAACGACTGGTGTCCAAACTGGCAGATCTGGGACTTCCATCACTCACCTGCAGTTGGATACTGGACTTCCTGTCGGGTCGCTCCCAGAGGGTCAGGCTGGGTCTCCACACATCCACTGCTCTCAGCCTCAACACCGGGACGCCGCAGGGTTGTGTGCTCAGCCCGCTCCTCTACACCCTCTACACATATGACTGTGTCCCCACTCACCATAGCAACAAGATTATAAAGTTTGCGGATGACACGACGGTGGTCGGACTCATCTCGGGCAAGGAGGGTGAGCTGGCATACAGGGACGAGGTGGAGCGACTGTCAGAGTGGTGCACAGTCAATAACCTGCTCCTCAACAACAAAAAAACAAAGGAGCTTGTTATTGACTTTAGGAAAAACAAAACTGACATCCAGCCACTCACCATTGGCGGGGCATGTGTGGAGAGGGTCCCGGTGTTCAGGTTTCTGGGTATGGAGCTGGAGGATGACCTGACCTGGAGTGCCAACACCAAGGAGCTGCTAAAGAAGGCACAGCAGAGACTGTATTTTCTGAGAATTCTCAGAAAGAACCACCTCCCAAAAAATCTGCTCCTTGCTTTTTATCATTGTTCCATCGAGAGTGTGCTCACGTACGGACTGTGTGTGTGGTACGGCAGTTGCACTTCCTCAGAAAAGAAAGCGCTACACAGGGTCGTCAGGATAGCGGAGAGAACAATTGGTTGTACCCTCCCCACTCTGGAACAAATCTACACCTCCCGAAGCCGCAAAAAAGCAATAGACATTTCGCAGGACTCATCACATCCCGGTCATTGCCTCTTCCAGCTTTTGCCATCGGGCAAGAGATACAGAGCTATGAAAACTAGGACAAACCGCCTTAAAAACAGCTTTTATCCGAAAGCAATCATGGCCCTGAACTCAAAATAAAACTGCTCTATATTATTCTTCCATGTGCAATATAGACCTTAGGTCAACAAGTGCAATTTGTATATTTATTACTATTCGGTTTGTTATTATATTCTGTCTTCTTGTCATTTTAACCCTTATTCCTCACACTGAGTTGATTGCACCTTCAATTTCGTTGTTCCTTTGTAAAAGTGACAATGACAATAAAGATCTATCTATCTATCTATCTATCTATCTATCTATCTATCTATCTATCTATCTATCTATCTATCTATCTATCTATCTATCTATCTATCTATCTATCTATCTATCTATCTATCTATCTATCTATCTATCTATCTATCATATAGTGCCTTTCACTTATCTATCTATCTATCTATCTATCTATCTATCTATCTATCTATCTATCTATCTATCTATCTATCTATCTATCTATCTATCTATCTATCTATCTATCTATCTATCTATCTATCTATAAGTTGAATGTGGAAAACTCATGGTCCAAGAGATTATGATATGCTAACGCCAACCTGAGAGAGTAACAACGGGGCACACTGCCTTGTTTTCTATGTATTATGCCTACGTGACCACACAGTAATACCCGAACTATTCTGAAGTGACGTTTGCACTGATTTGTGTTTTGTGTATCTCACACCGTCATATACCTTTATCGTAACAGCATCCCTTATCTATGATGGAGCGTTCGACCAGAAGGAAACGTGAAGCTGGTTTTAAATTAAACGTCGTTGAAGAATCTGGTAACTTCGTTGCCGCAACAAAATTCGAAATGTCCGAGAAACTGATGTGAGATTGGAGGAGGCAATTTAAGTGTTGTATTTTTTTTTTAATTTTATTGATTTTATTGTAATCATTCCATACAAAGAGATCATTTTTTACAAAAAATAGGATTAAAAACATATCAACCCCTACCCCTGAGAAAGAGAGCATGTCCAACGGAATGAAACTTAAACCTCCATCCATCCATCCTCTTCCGCTTATCCGAGGTCGGGTCGCGGGGGCAGCAGCTTGAGCAGAGATGCCCAGACTTCCCTCTCCCCGGCCACTTCTTCTAGCTCTTCCGGGAGAATCCCAAGGCGTTCCCAGGCCAGCCGAGAGGCATAGTCCCTCCATCATGTCCTCCCGGTTGGACGTACCCGGAACACTTCCCCAGGGAGGCGTCCAGGAGGCATCCTGATCAGATGCCCGAGCCACCTCATCTGACTCCTCTCGATGCGGAGGAGCAGCGGCTCTACTCTGAGTCCCTCCCGGATGACTGAGCTTCTCACCCTATCTTTAAGGGAAAGCTCAAACACTCTGCAGAGGAAATTCATTTCAGCCGCTTGTATTCGCGATCTCGTTCTTTCGGTCACTACCCATAGCTCATGACCATAGGTGAGGGTAGGAACATAGATCGACTGGTAAATTGAGAGCTTTGCCTTATGGCTCAGCTCCTTTTTCACCACGACAGACCGATGCAGAGCCCTCATCACTGTGGACGCCGCACCGATCTGCCTGTCAATCTCACGCTCCATTCCTCCCTCACTCGTAAACAAGACCCCGAGATACTTGAACTCCTCCACTTGAGGCAGGATCTCGCTCCTAACCCTGAGTGGGCACTCCAACCTTTTCCGGCTGAGGACCATGGTCTCGGATTTGGAGTTGCTGATTCCCATCCCAGCCGCTTCACACTCAGCTGCGAACCGATCCAGAGAGAGCTGAAGATCACGGCCTGATGAAGCAAACAGGACAACATCATCTGCAAAAAGCAGTGACCCAATCCTGAGTCCACCAAACCGGACCCCCTCAACGCCCTGGCTGCACCTAGAAATTCTGTCCATAAAAGTTATGAACAAAATCGGTGACAAAGGGCAGCCCTGGCGGAGTCCAACTCTCACTGGAAACGGGTTCGACTTACTGCCGGCAATGCGGACCAAGCTCTGACACCGATCGTACAGGGACCGAACAGCTCTTATCAGGGGGTCCGGTACCCCATACTCCCGGAGCACCCCCCACAGGATTCCCTGAGGGATACGGTCAAACACCTTTTCCAAGTCCACAAAACACATGTAGACTGGTTGGGTGAACTCCCATGCACCCTCCAGGACCTTACTTAAACCTAGTAAAAATAAATAAATTGATGAGTTTAATAGGCGGATAAAGGAAGAGAATCTACTTCCTCAGTGCTTTATTTAAAATATTATTGATTAGATCCTGCCAGGTTTTGAAAAAGTTCTGCACATATCCTCTAACTGAGAATTTGATTTTTTCCAACTTCAAATAATATAAAACATCAGTTACCTACTGACTTAAAAGAGGAGAATTAGGATTCTTCCAGTTTAGCAAAATAAGTCTGCGTGCCAATAGTGTAGTGAAGCGCAATCACAGTTTGTTTGTCCTTCTCCACTTTAAGCCCCTCTGTGAGCCCACCACATACAGGAGGGATTGGGACACCAAGGCTGTCTGAAAGGCACTTAAAAATTTTGGTCCAGAATGATGTTAATTTGGTGCAGGCCCAGATCATGTGACTCAGTGAGGCTGGAGCTCAATTGCAGCGTTCACAGGTTGGATCTTGCCCTGGAAACATTTTGGACAGTTTTAAACAAGACAGATGTGCTCGATATATAATTTTGAGTTGAATAATTGTATGCTTTGTGCATATGGAGCTTGAATGAATTCTCTGCATTGCTACCTTCCATTCCTTTTCTGATATGTTGTGTGAGAGATCCTTTTCCCAATGTCCTCTTGGATCTGTGAAAGGGAGGGACTGTAAAATAATTTTATATATTGCAGAAGTGCTGTCTGAGTCTTTGAGACTGAGCAATATTTTTTCCAGCATAGAGGGTGGTGGTTCTGTTTAACAAAGTTTCTAATTTGAAGATAGTGAAAGAAATGTGTTGCTGGAAACTTCACTTTGGAATGTAATTGTTCATAGGATGCAAAGATGTTGTCTATATAAAGATCTCTAAGTAATTTAATCCAAAAAGTTTTCTAGGTATTAAAGACTGCAGATGTTTGCGAGGGTTGAAAGAGGTGGTTCTCATGCAGAGGTGCCACAGATAAAAGCTTCTCCGTCTTAAAATGCTTCCTACATTGCTTCCATATTCTGAGTGAGTGAAGCACAATTGGGTTATTAGTATATCGGTGATAACTTGCATTTATTTGGAGTACAAAGCAAGGAATGTAAAGAAGTACTGCAGGATTTTATTTCCTGTGTATGTTTATCAATTTGTGTCCATGTCCAGGTTTTTATAGCTTGTATGTTTGCTGCCCAGTAATAAAACTGAAAGTTAGGTAGAGCCATGCCACCTTCTGTCTTAGGTCTTTGCAGGGTCGCTCTTTGGATACGTGGATGTTTTAAGTTCCAAATAAATGAGGTTATGGTTGAATCTAATTGATTAAAGAATGATTTATTGATGTATATTGGAATGTTTTGAAATAAAAAGAGAAGCTTAGGAAGAATATTCATCTTAACAACGTTAATTCTTCCAGCTAGGGTGAGATGAAGGGTTTGACCATCTATGCAAGTCTTGCTTAATTTTTTTCCATGTTGATAAAGAGCTTTGTGTTTACTTGTGATGTTTACCCCTAGGTATTTAAACTGATCTGCGATAATAAAAGGGAAGGTGTCCAATCTAATATTGTGTGCTTGAGAATACACTGGAAAGAGTACACTTTTATTCAAATTAATTCTGAGACCTGAGATCTTTTGAAATCCTGTAAGTGCTGTTAGGACTGCAGGCACAGTATTTTGTGGGTCTGATATATACAGTACCATATCATCTACATATAGAGAAATTTTCTGTTCAAGTCCTTCTCTGATAATCCCCTTTATCTGATAAGCATTTCAACAGTGAACTGCCAGTGGTTCAATGGCAATTGCAAATAGCAGTGGTGACAGGGGGCATCCTTGTCTGGTACCATGTTCTAGCTTAAAGTAGTCTGAACAAATGTTGTTAATACAAACTGAAGCTTCTGGATTGGTATACAGTAGTTTGATCCATACACAAATGTTCAGGCCAAACCCAAATTTCTCCAATGTAGTGAAAAGGTAGTTCCATTCAATCATATCAAATGCTTTTTCTGCATCCAAGGATAATAATATGTCTGGGGTGTTTGACTTTGCAGGTGAATATATTACATTAAACATGCGTTGAAGAGTGGATGGTAAGTGTCAGCCTTTAATAAATCCAGTTTGATCTTGTGATATTACCAAAGGCAGCACTGTCTGCATCCTTCTAGCTAGGACTATGGAGAGTATCTTAACATCATTATTCAGAAGTGAAATTGGTCTGTATGATGCACATTGTAATACGTCCTTGTTTTGTCACAGGTGGCGCAGTGGTAGTGCTGCTGCTTTGCAGTAAGGAGACTGTGGAAGATTGTGGGTTCGCTTCCCAGTTCCTCCCTGTGTGGATAGCGCTTTGAGTACTGAGAAAAGCGCTATATAAATGTAATGAATTATTATTATTATTAAGTTTGAAGTAGAATTTGATTGTCTCTAGCTTCTGTGAATGTTGCTAATAAGAGGGGAGCTAGCTAGCTAGAATTTCTTATAAAATTCTGCAGGGTAGCCATAGGGGCCTGCTGCTTTCCCGCTCTGAAGTGACCTTTATAGCATCTAGTAATTCTGATAGCGCCAACTGTTTATCCAATTCCTCTGCAATAAAATTATCTATTTGTGGTATCTGTAATGGATCCAGAAATAAATTAGATTGTGTGTTGTTTTCTTGGGCGGCACGGTGGTGCAGTGGTAGTGCTGCTGCCTCGCAGTTAGGAGACCTGGGTTCGCTTCCCGGGTCCTCCCTGCGTGGAGTTTGCATGTTCTCCCCGTGTCTGTGTCGGTTTCCTCCCACAGTCCAAAGACATGCAGGTTAGGTGGATTGGCGATTCTAAATTGGCCCGTTTGTGTGTGTCCTGCGGTGGGTTGGCACCCTGCCCGGGATTGGTTCCTGCCTTGTGCCCTGTGTTGGCTGGGATTGGCTCCAGCAGACCCCCGTGACCTTGTGTTCAGATTCAGTGGGTTGGAAAATGGATGGATGGATGTTGTCTTCTTTGAATTCAGTAGAATATAAGGATTTATAGTAGTCTCTAAATGTGTGCATTATATTTTTATGGTCAATATTTTTCTCCATTTGTGTAGGTGATTGCATTGCGAACTTCTTGCTTGTGGATTTGTTGAGCTAAGAGCTTATTAGCTTTCTCTCCATGTTCATACTAAAGATGTCTTGGTATAAAAATGATGTTGTTCAGTTTCTTTGGTTGTTAAGAGGTTGAGCTCTGAATGCAGAGTGTCATATTTTTGAACTGGCGTATAAGTCGGGGTCTGATTTTATGATCAATGTTTCGGGTTTCAAGACCCGACTTATTTGTGAGTATCTACGGTGTGTTCTGTGCGCTTTCTGAGTACATTGACATACTGTAACTGACATGACTGGCGCAGGGACTATCCATCCATCCATTATCCAACCCACTATATCCTAACATAGGGTCACAGGAGTCTCCTGGAGCCAATCCAAGCCAACACAGGGTGCAAGGCAGGAAACATACCCCAGGCATGGCGCCAGCCCACCGCAGAACACACACACCCACCCACACACACACACTATTTCCAATCGCCAATGCGCCTAACCTGCAAGTCTTTGGACTGTGGGAGGAAACCCACGCAGACATGGGGTGAACATGCAAACTCCACACAGGGAGGACAAGGGAAGTGAACCCAGGATTTCTCTTTATTTTGGACCTAATTTAATGATTAGTTAAAATTGCTTTTATATTATGTTATATTATCCATCCATTATCCAACCCGCTATATCCTAACTACAGGGTCAAGGAGGTCTGCTGGAGCCAATCCCAGCCAACACAGGGCACAAGGCAGGAAACAAACCCCAGGCATGGAGCCCTAGTCCACAGCAGGGCACACACACACACACACACACACCAAGCACACACACTAGGGCCAATTTAGGATCGCCAATGCACCTAACCTGCAGATCTTTGGACTGTGGGAGGAAACCCATGCAGACATGGGGAGAATATGCAAACTCCACACAGGGAGGACAAGGGAAGCGAACCTGAGTCTCCTTACTGCAAGACAGCAGCGCTACCACTGCGCCACCATGCCACCCCTATATTTATATAGTCTTCATATATATATTTACTAGGGGCCTCCACCCCCTGCTCGCTTCGCTCACCAACCCCTAAGCTTGGTTAACCGGATATACAATTTAAAGAGATTGTTATGTTCATGGGAATTGTTGCAGGTGCATTAATTTCACTTTTACTTTAAAACTTCAGTTTAAACAATATTTGGAATTACCGTATTTTTTGCACCATAAGACGCACCTGACCATTAGACGCACCTAAGTTTAGAGGAGGAAAACAAGAAAAAAAATATTCTGAACCAAATGGTGTACTAATATGTTTAATAAAATATAGCAGAATAATATTTCAACCATGTAAATTCAACAGCAGTATTAAGAAACATCATCACTGTCATTAACAAATAAGGAGAGACTTTAAGGTTCAAGCACTCTTCTAGTTTTATGGTAACCCCAAGAACTCCTCATCGCTAGTGTCAGAATTTGTGAAGCTCAGTTGCTCACAATCACTTTGCAGGAGCACGTACCTATCATCACGCGGCATAACCTGTCCAAAGCCACCAGGGGACAAAGCACGTTTGGACCAATGCTCCCTGAAGTTATAATCGCCAGTCTAGTCCCATCTCTATTTGTAATGCCACAAAGCCCTTCATCTCGTGTTTTGTTGTGGGTTTCCAGTTTGAAAAACGAGAATGCAGTGCAAGCACAGCCCGCGATTCAAAAAATTGCTCTGCATACCTGTTTGTCTCGTCTGACAGTAGCTGAAAGGCAGCTTCAGGAAAGAACAGCCTGAAGTAGTCCAGCGGCTGGTAATCTGTCGAGTCCAACAGCAAGCCATACTGCCTTGTGAAGTCCAGTAGCCAGTTTGGCTCTCACGGATCAATGTCTAGGTATTCCTCCCATAGGTGCATCGGCTGCACGAATATGCTCAGCTGGGGCGTCATCGGCTGGTGTCCCGATCAGCTGATGCCAGTTCCTCACTCTCTTGTTCGATCTCCTGATCACTCTCAACAAAAGTCCGACTCAGTGATAATGCGCAAAACATTTGTTTTCTGCACTCGCTTCGCTCCCTCGTGAGATGTAGATGTCATCTTGCCTTTGCTTATATTTGTTTACATTTCGCAACTCACGCACACTCAAGGATTAGATGCCGAGTCAATGAGTCTAACATTCCTCCAAGCACAGAGGGAATGCCTGTAGTGAGTTTTGTCGCCCTCTACCCCTGGATGTCGACTTTTGTCAGGTGATACACATCATGGTCTGTGACGCAATATTCGCTCCATATGACGCACAGACATTTCCAACCTTCTTTTGGGGAAAAAAAAAAAGTGCGTCTTATGGTGCGAAAAATACGGTAACTTTTCATCAATATCGCATTGAATTTTGATTCCGTATTTGGATTTACATCGTGACAACGCAACATATAACTGCCCGTGAGTGAATTTCATTTCTTTCTCTCTAGTAAATGTTTGTCCCTGTGATTTGTCAATTGTCATAGCAAAAGCTATTCTAACGGTAAACTGTAAACGTTTTAATATGAAGGGCATATCAAGATCTCCTTTGGTGTCTAATGTTAGATGTACTTCATTACCTTTCTTGTGGCCTGTTAAAATTTGACATGTCAGAATTGTTCGACCAATTTTTAATACAACTAATCTTGTCCTCTTGCATAGCCCATCACTCAGACATAAATTACACAATTACATTACGACACATCCTTCTTTCTACAGTAATTCAGCCGGCGGAAGACTGGACAGTGTTAACGGTTGTAGATATTCTTCATGATATTGTAAGTTGATGTTTTCATCTTCCGCACCATCACCACCAACTGTTTCAGCAGAGTCTATTGATACACATTTAACCAATTTGCTGTGTAACTGACAGACAATTTTCACATTAATTCGTTTGACTTCATTGTTTCTCGTTGCCATATTTAGATGAATGATTCTAAATTGGATCTTTGTAAGTGTGTGTGTGTGTGTGTTCATACATAAGCTTGGTGTCTGTCCAGGTTAAGTGCCAGAATGCACCTGATGACCGTGGTCTTGTTTGAAAACAGTTGTAAGTAGGGCATGACTTGAAAGAATCTCATGGCAAAAGTCTCCATCTTGCGGGACTTCCTTCCAAAAAGTCTCGTCTCGTCCCAAGATTTTTTTATTATAATAGATATATATTGTACCGTGCAGCCGGGGCTCTTGCCTGGCTGTGACGCCTTCACGCTAAGAGGACCAGGGGAGCAAGCGTGGCCAGAGCATTACCTCCCCCGGGATGCTTGATGGCAAACCCCCTGGGTTACAGCGGTGTCTCTGACTTCCGCAAGGGCTTCATGGGAGTTGGAGTTTGGTGTTGGGATCCGCAGGCGCCACCAGGGGGTGCTGCAGCAGGAGCTGCTGAGTCCTTTTGGGCGGTTCTGCCGCCACACCCAGAGGTGCTGCCGGAAACGAGTAATCAAGCACCTGGAGCACTTCCGAGTGCGTTATAAAAGGAGCCAGCAGCCACTAGTCAGGGAGCCAGAGTCGGGAGGAGGAGTGACGAAGTCTGACCCAAGGAGTGAAGGAGGAGAAGGAAAAGAGTAAAGGAAGGGATTCATTGTTTCTGCTGTGCTTGTGCCGGGACTGTGTTATACTTGTGGGGAACGGGGAATGCGTGTCCCACAAAGGAAAAATAAAAATAAAACTTGTGTGCTGTGAACTTGTGTCCCATGCATGTCTGTGTCAGGTTAAGCTGGTGGTGCCAGCCTGGTGGGCCACAACTTATATAGATATATATATATATATATATATATATATATAGTGTATATATATATAGTGTATATATATATAGTGTATATATATATATATATATATATATATATATATATATATATATATATATATATATATATATACATATATACTAGGGGGCTTCGCTCGTCAATCCCCCTGCTGTCTCTGCCATCTCTGCCACTCGCAAACAACAAGACTTTTAATTCTCGTGGATACGCCTCTTCATTAGGAAGAAACACTACTTTTCCCTGATGGCAACACGAAGTAGACGATCTACAAGTCTCTGACTTAAAGTTTAAAGCCAAACAATAACTTCATACTTCTGTCATATCACCTATCTCCATATTTTCCATCTCTTTTCACTGTTCCGTTATTTCACTGCGTTAAAATTTCCATTTGTTTGCGGTAATGCCATCTTTACTGTCATTTTTTTGAGAATTTTAGTACATTCATAGGCGCCATTGGTGGCACAGTGGTAGCGCTGCTGCCTCTCAGTAAGGAGACCTGTGGTTCGCTTTCCGGATCCTCCCTGAGTGGAGTTTGCATGTTCTCCCCGTGTTCTCTCCGGTTTCCTCCCACAGTCCAAAGACATGCAGGTTAGGTGAATTGGCGATCCGAAATTGTCCATTGTGTGTGTGTGTGTCCTGCAGTGGGCTGGCGCCCTGCCCGGAGTTTGTTTCCTGCCTTGCGCCATGTGTTGGCTGGGTTTGGCTCCAGCAGACCCCCGTGACCCTGTAGTTAGGATATAGCAGGTTGGAGAATGATTGACTGACTGACAGAGCAGAATTCAACAGTAGATGACATCCCATAATATGATAATAGATCTTCATGCAATCAGGGCCTACAGATAAAGGTGGTCTCCTTGAACAAATTGAAATGCTGTGTTTACCCTCATGGTCTCAATTAACAAAAACATGCAGATTGGTCACAAGGAAGAAAGTCCACCCTGATGTTTATCAGCACTTCACATCCATAACATGAGAATCAGGTGCTCCAGAATTTGCCATCGATGAGAACTTCCATAGGGAGGATGCAGGTGGTCCTGACTGTCTTATTCACACCACATGTATCGAGGGTCTGCTGTTCTCTTTGCTTTTCAGACGTGTGCGGCATCCTCATGCCCAGGTCTAAAGAGCTGACTCAGAAATGATGATGGTCAAAGGATCATCAAGTTATTTGAAATCAATCATTTCACTGTATGGAGAATCATCTACTAGTGGCGACGATTTCAGGCCAACAATCTCATTTGTCCAGGACTTGCAAATTCACCCCCAGAGCCCACCATTTCATACTTAAAAGAAGTCTTCAAGAACCCCAAAACTTCACTTTGTTGGTAGATCTTCCAAAAGTTGCTGTCATAGTGCGTGGATCCACCATCAGAAAGTTGAATGGCATGTGAGGGGTTCCAAGAAAAAGCCTTGGCTGTCTGAAAGGAACGTTAGAGGAAAATTGCAGTCTGAACATTTTGGCCAAAGGAACGTGGAGCTCTCAAGAGATGAATCAAACACAAAGAGAGAGAGTTGTCTGGCCACAGTAACAGTAGACATGTTTGACAGCATTTCAGGAGAAGAACTTCATACCACCTGTGAAGCACATTGGTGGAAATGTTCTGCTTTGGCATTGCTTTGCTGCTTCAGGGCCTGGACAGCTTGCAGTCGTCAAGTCAATGATGAATTCTGCATCCTCTCAAAATGAGTTTAAGGAGAAAGTGAGGTCATCTGTCCCAAAGTTGAAGTTGAATCAGAAATGGACCTTTCAAGGTGACAACAATGATGATGATAATGTGAAGCAAGACTACAGTTTGAACATCTAGACCAAGAGCAGGCTTCTGGAACGATGTACTCTGGACAGATGAATCAATAAGAGTGAGTTGTCAGGCCACAGGAAACGTAGACAAGTTTGATAACATTTGGGGAGAAGAACCTCATACTGTGAAGCACATTGGTGGAAATACTCTGCTTTGGTGTTGCTTTGCTGGCTCAGGGCCTGGTCAGGTTGTGGTCATCAAGTCAAAGATGAATTCTGCATCCTCTCAAAGTGTGTTTAAGGAGAAAGTGAGGTCATCTGTCTCAAAGTTGAAGTTGAACCAGAAATGGACCATTCAAGGTGATGACGATGATGATGATGATCTGAAGCAAGACTAAAGCTTGAACATCTAGACCAAGAGTAGGCCTTCTGGAAGAATGTGCTCTGGGCAGAAGAATCAAAGAGAGAGAGAGAGAGAGAGAGTTGTCAGGCCACAGTAACAATAGACAAGTCTGACAGCATTTCAGGAGAAGAGCCTCATACCAACTGTGAAGCACAGTGGTGGAAATTGTCTGGACAGCTTGCAGTCATGAAGTCAGCGATGAATTCTGCATCCTTTCAAAGTGTCTTTAAGGAGAAAGTGAGGTCATCTGTCTCAAAGTTGAAGTTGAACCAGAAATGGACCATTCAAGGTGATGACGATGATGATGATGATCTGAAATAAGTCTACAGTTTGAACATCTAGACCAACAGTAAGCCTTCTGAAAGGATGTGCTCTGGACAGATGAATCAATAAGAGGGAGTTGTCAGGCCACAGGAACAGTAGACAACTTTGATAACATTTGGGGAGAAGAACCTCATACCGTGAAGCACATTGGTGGAAATGCTCTGCTTTGGTGTTGCTTTGCTGGCTCAGGGCCTGGACAGGTTGTGGTCATCAAGTCAATGAGGAATTCTGCATCCTCTCAAAGTGAGTTTAAGGAGAAAGTGAGGTCATCTGTCCCAAACTTGAAGTTAAACCAAAAATGGACCTTTCAAGGTGATGACAATGATGATGATTACAGCTTGAAAATCTAGGCCAAGAGAAGGCCTTCTGGAACAATGTGCTCTGGGCAGATGAATCAAAAAGAGAGATTTGCCAGGCCACAGTCTGATAACATTTGAAGAGAAGAACTTCATACCAACTGTGAAGCACAGCAATGGAAACGTTCTGGTTTGGCGTTGCTTTGCAGGCCTCAGGACCTGGACAGCTTGCGGAATGAGGAATTCTGCATCCTCTCAAAGCGTGTTTAAGGAGAAAATGGCATCATCTGTCTCAAAGTTGATGCTGAACCAGAAATGGACCTTTCAAGGTGATGACGATGATGATGATGATGATGATCTGAAGCAAGACTACAGTTTGACTACAGTTTGAACATCTAGGCCAAGAGCAAGCCTTCTGGAAACACGTGCTCTGGGCAGATGAATCAAAGATTGAGTTGTCAAACCATAGTAACATTAGGCAAGTTTGACAACATTTAGGGAGAAGAACTTCATACCAGCTGTGAAGCACAGCGGTGGAAATGTTCTGGTGTGGGGCTTCTTTGCATCTTGCAGTCACCAAGTCAACTAAGAATTCTGAATGACATCAAAGTGTGCTTGAGGAGAATGTGAGGCCACCTGTCTAAAACAATGGACTATTCAAAACAATAAAATGATCTGAAGCACACTAGCACATCCACCAAAGAAATGGCTCGAGAAGAGAAGTAGAAATGGAGGGTTAAGAAACAGCCTGCTCAGCACACTGAATCCCATTGAAATGTTGAAACAGGCAGGACATGCAGGAAAACCCACAAACATCTCGCAAGTGCAGGAATTCTACATGGAGAAAGTGGTCTGAAATGTTATGAATGAGGCACATCACCTGCATTGTGAGGGAGCCTCAGTTACGACACTACGGCCATGTGGCACGATTACCCGAGGGTGATCCTCATTGCTGAGGACCCCAGTGGCAGGACAAGGCCAAAGGGACACCTGGCTGTGGCAGATAGAGGGTCATTTCTGGAGGGTGGGACTGGACTGTGTGTCTGCTTTTGCCAACTGGGATCACGAGCTGTTTCGTCAAGTGGTGGGTTCAGCAATGTGCATGCCCCCCAGCCTGACCTGACCTGATCTGATGTTAGTGACTGGTGGACAGTTACACAAAATGCCTACAAGGAAGTCACTTCTGCTAGCTTCCGAGGTCAAAGGTGGTCTTACCCCCATTACACCTTTTGATATTTCTGTTGAATAAATGATTAAATAGGCAAATGTCCATTGTGTTTTTATTCAAGCTGATATCCTTTATCTGTCAGCAGAGTTTGCATGAAGATCTACTGCTTGCCTGTCCATAAAGGTTGAATGAGGGCTGTGCTTACTTTTTCACATGACAGATATAGAGATGGCAGACCATCAGGAAAAGGTTTCAAAGCATTTACTGGAAAGGCTGTGGGGTGAAAGGAGTCAACCAGAAGGCTAAGTGGACTTCTAAATCCAGAGATTTTTTTTATGTACCAGACAAAAGACAGAAAGAAGAAGGTTTGCTTGTCCTCCAGGGAAACTCCAGTCCCTCGTGGTCCTTACAATTTTCCTGGCATCGCCCACTCAGCACCCAAGGCAGACAGAGGAGGAGTGGCATCACGGAGCTGAGCTGGCGTTACAGGAATTCAACTAACGTCTGTGGTTTCTCTCCACGCTGCCCACATTGGCCGGCTGTCATCCTGGAGCGGCTGGCTGGGCTTTTGTGTTTGTCATGAGTGATATGTTAAGTTCTTTGAGGTTCTGTCTGTGTGTGTGTGTGTGTGTTTATAACTTACTATAAAAGCTAAAGAGGTTGGGGGGGGGGGGGGGCAAGTCTAAATCAATGGCGTGCTGGAGGCTTCATAAGGAGCTGATGTTTCAGGGGGTCAATCAGAGTGTCCCAGTGGTGTGTCTGCATTACGGGCCAGCAGATGTTGTGCAAAATAAGTTGTAAGCGTCCCTCCCGTAATGTAACTTATTATTAAATCATTTAGAACAAACCTCAACTGCGTCTTCTGAAGTACTTTTTACCATTTTATTTATTTATTTTTTATTCAATGCCTGATGTCATAACATGGAATTTTGCTTCTTGATGTCTGCGAGATTGTCTTGTTTCTGACTTGGAGGAGGATCCATTGGCCCTGCAGTGTTCTCCATACCTTTGGCTGTGTGTACTCCTGTGCAGCTTGATCTGTCCAGTTTAGCAATGGGCTTGAAAGTCACACAAGCAGGACATACCAGCAAAGGGGTATGAAAGGTTCACCACCGTCTGTCTATCTATCTATCTATCTATCTATCTATCTATCTATCTATCTATCTATCTATCTATCTATCTATCTATCTATCTATCTATCTATCTATCTATCTATCTATCTATCTATCTATCTATCTATCTATCTATTATATAGTGCCTTTCATCTATCTATCTATCTATCTATCTATCTATCTATCTATCTATCTATCTATCTATCTATCTATCTATCTATCTATCTATCTATCCTGCCTACTATACTAAAATTAACATCTATCTATCTATCTATCTATCTATCTATCTATCTATCTATCTATCTATCTATCTATCTATCTATCTATCTATCTATCTATCTATCTATCTATCATATTATATAGTAGCTTTCATATCTATCTATCTATCTATCTATCTATCTATCTATCTATCTATCTATCTATCTATCTATCTATCTATCTATCTATCTATCTTATTATATAGTGCCTTTCATATCTATCTATCTATCTATCTATCTATCTATCTATCTATCTATCTATCTATCTATCTATCTATCTATCTATCTATCTATCTATTATATTATATAGTGGCTTTAATATCTATCTATCTATCTATCTATTATATAGTGCCTTTCATCTATCTATCTATCATATTATATAGTGGCTTTCATATCTATCTATCTATTATATTATATAGTGGCTTTCATATCTATCTATCTATCTATCTGTCTATCTATCTATCTATCTATCTATCTATCTATCTATCTATCTATCTATCTATCTATTATATTATATAGTGGCTTTCATATCTATCTATCTATCTATCTATCTATCTATCTATCTATCTATCTATCTATCTATCTATCTATCTATCTATTATATTATATAGTGGCTTTCATATCTATCTATCTATTATATTATATAGTGGCTTTCATATCTATCTATCTATCTATCTATCTATCTATCTATCTATCTATCTATCTATCTATCTATCTATCTATCTATCTATCTATCTATCATATAGTGCCTTTCACATTATCTATCTATCTATCTATCTATCTATCTATCTATCTATCTATCTATCTATCTATCTATCTATCTATCTATCTATCTATCTATCTATCTATTGTGCCTTTTCTATCTATCTATCTATCTATCTATCTATCTATCTATCTATCTATCTATCTATCTATCTATCTATCTATCTATCTATCTATCTATCTATCTATCTATCTATTATATAGTGCCTTTTCCATCTATCTATCTATCTATCTATCTATCTATCTATCTATCTATCTATCTATCTATCTATCTATCTATCTATCTATCTATCTATCTATCTATCTATCTATCTATCTATTGTGCCTTTTCTATCTATCTATCTATCTATCTATCTATCTATCTATCTATCTATCTATCTATCTATCTATCTATCTATCTATCTATCTATCTATCATATAGTGCCTTTTTATCTATCTATCTATCTATCTATCTATCTATCTATCTATCTATCTATCTATCTATCTATCTATCTATCTATCTATCTATCTATCTATCTATCTATCTATCTATCTATCTATCTATCTATTTGTATTATGTTATTAATTCTGTTTCTGGTTTTGTACTTGTATTGTGTTGTTTTTTATTTTGCTCTTTTGTATTCTGTTATCATTTCTGCAGTCTGCCCTGTCTCCTGTATGTGGAGCCTAAGGAGGTGATGCCACCTAATTATACAGCTGGAGTCCTGGCCCAGTAGTTTTTAAGCCAAAGCTGCTGCTAGACTGGCACTCACAGTCATAATTGTAGTCACGCATGGGCGTCTGTAGATTGTCCATCGGATTCTCTTGATGCTTGCAGTACTGCTCCGAGGTGAGAGGAGGTGCTGTCGCTAACTTTTACAATCTCTTTTTCCCACCACAGCACTAAGGAAACACCCCCTAAGGGCACCTGAGTCCTGCCCACATCGCTCCCAGAAAAGCTCCACCCCTTCCGGTGAAGTCTTATAAATACGGACCTTCCGTTGAGAAGCAGACCTCAAGATGTCGGGCGTCCCTGAGACCGATCAGCTTGAGAGGACGCTAAAGGCTGAGAAGCCAGGTAGGCTCCCCAGGTACAGTAGTCTGTATGCCTGTTTTCTGTTCTCGCCTATTTCAGTTCCTTCTTTTGGAGTTTAGTATTAAGCTGGGTGACCCCTGATTGGTCTTCTTCCACCGAGTCCTCTGCTCGTTTGTCCCTTGACATTGTATAATGATGGCAGCATTTGTGTTCTGCGTTATCTCTCAGTGGATGACACAGCTTCGTAAGTCTCAAGTGTTCACTTATTTTTCAAGTAGCCCCCAGCTGTTGGGCTGCGACTTGTCCTTTAATTCCTGGTAGCCCCCGGTCAAGTTTGATCTCGCGGGCCGGTCCCTTGCTTTTCCTGACTGTGGCTTGTTGTCGTTATTTTCACCTCGTGGTGTCTGCTCAGCGCTCACAGTAATCCATGGGCACTTCTACGCATCTTTAAAACACAGGAATACACCTAAAACAAGCAAGAATGAAAAGACCCCAAGACCGCAGGAATTAACAAAGCAAAAAAAAAAAAGAAGTGGAGCAGAAGACCACAGGACCAAACCTCACTGGAGAACCACTGCCACTGCACTGATGGAGTGGCTGACTGAAGCTTAAATGACATCTGCTACAAGATGGCGTCTGTAAGTGAACAAACAAACTGGGGCATACAGTGGACTCAAAAGTAGAAGAAGAAAGATCAGCAAGTAAAAAATCAGAGTCAATGAGGAAAAGTTGTGGGGTCTGGGGGTCCGTTAGGATGATCAGCAGACCCGAGCAGGTGGGTGAAGGTGTGTAGTGCGGCCACGGGGTGCTCAGTGGAAGAATTGGGTGAGGACAATCGGCAGAGCCATCCCTCATTGGTGCTCCGTGGTTCATCAAGACACTCACAGGACGACAGACCAAGGGAGGCAAAAAGGAAAGACCAGGAATCAGGAAAGAAAGAAAAATAAAGAGAGTGTGAGAGAGCGCAGAATCGGGCGGATGGGCCAGTGCAAGAAGCAGCCGGTGAAGCCCCTTGTAGTGGAGCGAGGTGAGCGACACTCCAGAGGAGGCTCGACCTTACCGAGTGGTCAGAAGCAATGGAGGTTGTGTTTGCTCCGGGGGTCCGACAGAGATGGCAGGATGAGGGATTGAGGCTCGTTGTGTCCCAGTGGACACCGATGGAAGGTGACTGAGATGGGGGGCTGCATGCGCCTGTGTCTCGGCCCTGCTGAACGGGGAGACAAGTGTGGGAGACCAGAAGAAGCTCTGGGAATGAGAGGGAAGGGAGTTTGGGCTTTAGACACTTAATTACTTACTGCAATAACATCAACAGCAAATTTCTTTCTATCGCACATTTTCATACAAATGGTGGCGCTCAAAGGGCTTTCTTTACAAGATGACAGAAAGAAAAATATAAAAATAAAATCAGGCAATGCTAAGTAACAAAGAATAAAGTAAGATCTGATGGCCAGGAGGACAGAAAAAAAAACAACGAAAAAACTAAAGAGGGCTGGAGAAAAAAAAAAAAAAACAAAATCTACAGGGGTCCCGAGGCCATGAGACCACCCAGCCCCCCTAACATCAATGATCTCTAATCAGTCCTCATGGTCTTCAGGCTTTAGGTGGAAGAATTAGACGATGCTGGTCATGTGGACCTCTGGCCTTCAATCCATCAATGGAGGGGCTGCATGGTGCCCTGATCAGGTGGTGGGGGCGCAGGTCACCAGCACAGAAAACTGGAAAGAGTACAGCAGAGAAAGTAGGAGTTAGTACTGAGTGTGGAGCCACGATAGAAATGATAATTCAGTGCATATACAGAATATCAGGGTTACCCTAAAATGACGCTCTGAGTAAGCCATGTCCCAATAAGGAGTTTTTATCAGTTTGTTAAAGTGCTCCACCGTATCAGCCTGCTGAATTTCTATTGGTCAGCTATTCAGATTTCAGCTGCCTACCAGCAGAAGGCCACCTCACCACTTCTTTGGAATTCTAAGCAGACACTGATTTGAAGATCTAACCTTACGATTTGGAGTGTAAGGTGAGAGGCATTCTGGGATATAAGATGGAGCAGATTATTGAAGGCTTTGTAAACCATCAGCAGGATTTTAAAGTCAGTTCTAAATGGCACAGGTAACCAGTGTAGTGACGCTCAGACTGGGGTGATGTGCTCGGATTTTCATTTCCTAGTTAAGATTCTGGCTGCTCCATTCTGCACTCGTTGGAATCGATTGATGTCTTTTTTTGAGTGGTCCTGAGAGGAGTGCGTTACAGTACTCCAGTCGACTAAAAAACAAAAGCGTGAACTCATTTTTCAGCATCTTGCAAAGTTATAAGGGGGTCTAACTTTTGTTATATTCCTCAAGTGAAAAAATGCTGTCCTGGGGCCTCATGTATAAACGGTGCATACGCACAAAAATGTTACGTATGAATGTTTCCACGCTCAAATCGTGATGTATAAAACCTAAACTTGGCCATGCACATTTTCATGCCATCTCATACCTTGGAGTAAGTTCTCCGCTCGGTTTTGCAGACTGGCGGCACCCAGCGTCAAAGCAGTGCTACTGTTCCTGTGTGGTTGGCCTTTCTTTTTTAGATCTACATCCCTGACGCGGCTTTATAAATACACTGAAAATAACCGCATATTGTTTATTAGTTTAATGCATCTGATTGTAATTAACCTGAACTAATAAAATGGTCCACAGAATGGCCAAACTATTCTAAATAGCATAACTGCTTTAGCGTTGTTACTCTCACTGCACCTTCTTCTTCTTCTTTCAGCTGCTACTGTTAGGTGTTACCACAGCAGATCATCTTTTTCCATAATACTGTCACTGCACCACTCGGAGTATTTATATCACTGTATCTGAGTGTGGAATCACAGCTCTACAGCAGCTGATCAGAAAGAGAATTATCAGGATACAGCATCAAGCACACGCTGCCTCAGCCATGCTGTCTATTTGAACTGCTCTCATACAACAAACACTTCAGAGCCTTTCCTGTACGGACCTCGCGGTTTTATCCCAAGAACTCTAAACGCACTCAATCAGTCCATCAAGTGCTCCTTGTAGAACTGTCTGTACTTATAAGTACAATCACCTCACTGTAAACTTGCGATACAGTTATAATATTACACAACCTGCACCACGTTATAAAGAGTGTATTTACATATGATGATGATATCATTTTTAAGATGAAATGCAGCACAATATGTTTATTATATTATACAGATAAAACTTTAACTTCATTTAAATAATCTATATTGTTAATAATTAAACCTATGAGGACACGGTGCCGCACTGCTAGCGAGGAGCTGGCACTCCATTCACGAATTGCTCCTGCATTGCGTTGTATTCTTGCTGGTGCTGACGCGACACTGGAAGGATAGACGGATAGAATAATTAAACACGTACTACAAAGATATTTCAATGTTCCTTTGAAGTTTTAAAGAATCAGCGTTCTAAGCTTACAGATGACTTCACGTCTATTACAGAGCTGATTGTGTGGCGATTGGGTATTTGGAGAAAGAAAAGGAAGGACAGGAATTGGAGGTTAGGACGTTTGAAAGAGACAGTACTGCTGCAATAAATTATTTCATCGAAGGTCGCAGATGGCGCAGCAAGCATCTTGCGTGAGATATGAACAATCACTGCGCCACCGTGTTCCCATGTTTAATAACACGCTTTATCTCCTATCATCATGAAAATGATATCACGTATACATCTCAGTATTTTAATTATTCAGAGAGCTGTAATATCATGAATGTAATGGATTCTGTGTCCTGTCAGAGGAAGAAAAAGCCCGGAAGTACGTAGTGATTCACACACATAGAGCACATAGAAGATCAAATACAAAACAAAGCATTTAACGTGCTACTATAGTTACGATGGGATTTAAGAAACTAGTAAATTAAACGATTTTAAGATGAAGCTTATGATGTTCTACTTTAATGACAAAATAAACTACGTGATTAAAGTGGAAACTTCTAGATTAAAGTTGACATTTCGCGCTTTTTTCCCCACTGTGTGCCTATTTTTTTTTCTCTGTACCCTAATAAGCTTTCATAGGACACTCAAACGGTCCGCTGCGACACTCACCTTTTCACAGTGACTTTGATACGTGACAACTTCTTTTTTATTTTGGGCACTGTGCGACTTTGTGAACTTGAGCTTTCGAGTTTCTCCAACATGGTATGTCACTCGATCAACTTCCCATTGTTGTTTATACCACTGTTTAAACTAACAAATAGTATGTTTTTTCTTTGCCTCCACTTGGTATTCACTGAAATTCTTCTATTTTCCCTCGTGCTTTTCCCATTGTCTTTTCTCAGAATGCTTAGCTTAAGGGCTATTTATATTGATTTGCATATTCAAAGAGGCATAATTCTGGGAGGAGTTGGGGCGGGACAGCAGGCACGTGCGTTACTTTTCACGCTGACTGGGATTTATGGAGCGGAAGAACATGGAAGTTGGCATTCGCACAGATGTATGCATCGGGATTTTTTTGTGCATACGCACATTTCCGCTTTTGTCCGTACGCCATGTTATAGTGCGAGTTCTACGCACGGCGTTATGCATGAGGCCCCTGGTGATCTGATTAACATGTGATTTAAAATTTAGGTCAACGTCAATAATTACCCCCCAATTCTTTACCTCTGTCTTGACTTTTAAGCCTATTGGATCAAGTTTATTTTTAAAACCCTCATTATATCCATTTTTGCCAGTCACTTAAGATTTCCAATTTCTCCTTATTTAGTTTGAGAAAATTACTACTCATCCGCTCAGAAACACAAGGAAGACATTTGGGGTCAGTGAACCAGGAGAGTTGGGGTCATCAGGTGCTATTGATGCATACAGTTGTGTGTCGTCAGCATAGCTGTGGTAGCTCACGTTATGCCCCAAGATAATCGGACCTCATGGAATCATGGAGATCAAAAAGAGCAGCAGACCCAGCAGAGACCCTTGTGGACCATCATATAGAATTTCATGTGTCTTTGAAGTATAATTACTACAACTAACAAAGAATTTTCTACCTGCCAAGTAAGACTCAAACCAATTTAAGACCCTGCCGGACACTGCTACTAGCAAATCGTGCTGTGAAATTTCACAAGAATCAAAGCGTTTATGAAATGATGATGAGAGAGAGAAGAACATCACACGTTACAGTAAGAAAGCAGATTATTTTAATAAATAGTGACTTGTGAGAGGACTCAGTATTAGAATAATCACACTATTAGTATGGGATGTTATTATAGTCATTTACAACAGCAGGAATATTTACAATACAAAGTGTAATATGAACAGGTTAATAGAACATACTGGATAAGAAGGGAAATGCAGGGCACATCAGTCAGTCAGTCAGTATGTGTGAAGTGTGGCCGTCAGGTCATGTAGTATACCGACGTCTATAAGAATTGTTGGAAAACAAAATTTGTTACATAAACGTTATTGTCAGCGAAAATATTCTCCTGTGTGTAACCTGCAAGTACCTGTGCGTTTAATTTGGGTTTCGATGTAACTCTGGAAAATGTAGGGTAGATAGATAGATAGATAGATAGATAGATAGATAGATAGATAGATAGATAGATAGATAGATAGATAGATAGATAGATAGATAGATAGATAGATAGATAGATAGATAGATAGATAGATAGATAGATAGATAGATAGATAGATAGATAGATAGATAGATAGATACAACTGGGACGTGCGATCAGGGGAGGCGGGTGAGGCAGAGCCTCACACGTCATCATGAAAAGTAAAAAACTAATAGTGATAACATAAAATAAATGTGCCCACTGGTCTGTGCTATAAATTTGTGTCCTGTATGATTCCAATAATTTTGATCATTTTTATAGTCCAAATCGCTGAATTGGCGCATTTCGTGTTCAAAAACGGGGGAGCAACGCGAAGTGCGGCAGACGAGCCTCACCTCCTGTCTGCGCTCTCCTCACACCCTACAGGGGTGATTAGCGCGTGCCTGTCGCTGTCTCTCTGTATGTCGCCAATATAATGTTAGCAGACACGTTTATTTTACACCCTGACTTTCCACAGTCCAGCTAATATCTTTATTGAATGTGTGTGACATATTTAGTCTCACTGATCAGACTGTGAAAAGGCACAAGGTGAGGCAGTCAGTACCATGCCGGCCTGAAGGGGGCGCATGTGAGCCGGACAGGCGCTCATTGCTGCTGTTCTTCTAAGCGGAGGCGCCGATAAGTTAGCGATATCAGAACGTCAAGTGCACTGCAGCGCACCGTTTATTTTTATTTTTTTGTTCCGACTGACTGCCAAAATGGAAGATTAAGATTTTTAAATCTGAAGTAAAATAAAGAGGACTTTTACAAGAAAGTGACGGAGATTTTCGTGGAGAAGGATTGGCGGGTGGACTTCATTTATAAATAAAGGTAAGACCATAAACATTTTCAATGTTATAAAAATGGAATCAGACTAAGAAAATTAACAATCCAATATTAAAAAACCTGCGGTGGGATGGCACCCTGCCCGGGATTGGTTCCCTGCCTTGTGCCCTGTGTTGGCTGGGATTGGCTCCAGCAGACCCCCGTGACCCTGTGTTCGGATTCAGCGGGTTGGAAAATGGATGGATGGATGAATATTAAAAAACAAAATTTTGACCTTAAATAAAATATTCTTTCGTGTTATCGTTTTATTGAACAGTCTATATTAAAATTGATTAAAGCATCAGAATTAAAAGCTTTTAAAAACAACTAAATATTTCAGTTAAGGTCAAAATTGAAATTCCTTTTTTTTTTGTTTTTTGTACTCCACTCTCTACTTTCACTTGTATTTAATGAGTATGAATTGTGGAATTGCAACGGCGAATTTAGAACACACGGAGGGTGAGGAGCAAATGCACTCTCTCCGCTCTCTGTCTCCGTTATGAATGTCACGGTCTTTCTTAGCCAAATCTGCGCCTTACCTGTCTATGTGTGTGTAAAGAATGCCGATGAGATATGAAGCATAACCAGTAGTCAGTGTGCATGCTGGCTGCCAAGTGAATAGTCAATAAGCTACTCTTTGGGGTTCATATATTTATAAATCTGACTCTGAAGGAGTCTCACCAGCCATGAACCTCACCGCACGTCACTGGTGTACAACTGGCCATGGGTGTAAACAGGGCCTGGCAAATAAACTCCGACATGATTAAACATTTGTTGCTGTGACTTGATGATTGTCATGCAATATGCTGAAAGAACGGGGAATTGCCTACACCAGGGGTTGGCCACCTACCAAGCGTGGCACACAGAACGATTATCTAAGGTACTCTGATTGAATTCAAATACAGTAAAAAAAATGATATTTTAATTACTGTGCATGCGTTCGTTCCGTTACCTATGTTTTGTGTATGAGACTCACATGTACAGTGCATCCGGAGAGTATTCCCAGCGCATCACTTTTTCCACATTTTGTTATGTCACAGCCTTATTCCAAAATTGATTAAATTCATTTTTTTCCTCAGAATTCTACACACAACACCCCATAATGACAACGTGAAAAAAGTTTACTTGAGATTTTTGCAAATTTATTAAAAATAAAAACACAGAGAAATCCCATGTCCATAAGTATTCACAGCCTTTGCTCAATACTTTGTCGATGTCCCTTTGGCAGCAATTCCAGCCTCAAGTCTTGTTGAATATGATGCCACAAGCTTGGCACACCTATCCTTGGCCAGTTTCGCCCATTCCTCTTTGCAGCACCTCTCAAGCTCCATCAGGTTGGATGGGAAGTGTCGGTGCACAGCCATTTTAAGATCTGTCCAGAGATGTTCAATCGGATTCAAGTGTGGGTTCTGGTGGGCCACTCAAGGACATTCACAGAGTTGTCCTGAAGCCACTCCTTTGATATCTTGGCTGTGTGCTTAGGGTCGTTGTCCTGCTGAAAGATGAACCGTCACCCCAGTCTGAGGTCAAGAGCGCTCTGGAGCAGGTTTTCATCCAGGATGTCTCTGTACATTGCTGCAGTCATCTTTCCCTTTATCCTGACTAGTCTCCCAGTCCCTGCCACTGAAAACATCCCCACAGCATGATGCTGCCACCACCATACTTCACTGTAGGGATGGTATTGGCCTGGTGATGAGTGGTGCCTGGTTTCCTCCAAACGTGACACCTGGCATTCACACCAAAGAGTTCAATCTTTGTCTCATCAGACCAGAGAATTTTCTTTCTCATTGTCTGAGAGTCCTTCAGGTGCCTTTTGGCAAACCCCAGGCGGGCTGCCATGTGCCTTTTACTAAGGAGTGGCTTCCGTCTGGCCACTCTACCATACAGGCCTGATTGGTGGATTGCTGCAGAGATGGTTGTCCTTCTGGAAGGTTCTCCTCTCTCCACAGAGGACCTCTGGAGCTCTGACAGAGTGACCATCGGGTTCTTGGTCACCTCCCTGACTAAGGCCCTTCTCCCCCGATCGCTCAGTTTAGATGGCCGGCCAGCTCTAGGAAGAGTCCTGGTGGTTTTGAACTTCTTCCACTTACGGATGATGGAGGCCACTGTGCTCATTGGGACCTTCAAAGCAGCAGAAATATTTCTGTAACCTTCCCCAGATTTGTGCCTTGAGACAATCCTGTCTCGGAGGTCTACAGACAATTCCTTTGACTTCATGCTTGGTTTGTGCTCTGACATGAACTGTCAACTGTGGGACCTTCTATAGACAGGTGTGTGCCTTTCCAAATCATGTCCAGTCAACTGAATTTACCACAGGTGGACTCCAATGAAGCTGCAGAAACATCTCAAGGATGATCAGGGGAATCAGGATCCACCTGAGCTCAATTTTGAGCTTCACGGCAAAGGCTGTGAATACTTATGTACATGTGCTTTCTCAATTTTTTTATTTTTAATAAATTTGCAAGAATCTCAAGTAAACTTTTTTCATGTTGTCATTATGGGGTGTTGTGTGTAAAATTCTGAGGAAAAAATGAATTTAATCCATTTTGGAATAAGGCTGTACCATAACAAAATGTGGAAAAAGTGATGCGCTGTGAATACTTTCCCGATGCACTGTAAATATAAACGATGTGTTTAGAGCAGGCCGCGGTACGTTAAAACAAACTTCTTTTTATATTGTAATTACAGCGCATGCATTCGCGCTCAGCGTCCGTCCAACCCTCGTCCACTTTTTGCGCATGCGACTCACAGTAAAGGGAAACCATGTGTTCAGTTTAGACTGTGGTACGTTAAAACAAACGTCTTGTTATTATTAAGTAATATACTGCCGTGAATGACTCATAAAAGACAAAACTTGATGTTCGCTATTTTCAAAACTCTTGGACAAATGAATATGGATTTGTACAACAAAAGGATCGTGCTGTGTGTGTGTGTGCGTTATTCTGTGGAAGCGCCGTGTGTCGCACGTCAAGTGTATAAAGACATTATCATTGTAAACATAAGTCCGCTGTGGTGTCTGAGCACAGAACCCCAGAATGCAAATGTTCTATTTGTGATTGGTCTGAAAAAGTGAGATGGGAACTTTGTTTTGTGAACAAGGCATGCTGGGTGCTGATGGCGGAATCGAAATGAAAAACTGTTGTTTGTTGTTACCCAAAAGGTCTGCTGCTCATTATTTTGGCATAAAAGCCCTCACGAACCACCACCTTTTCGGTGAGTAAGTAAAAGACAGAACATCCACGTTTAAAAACTCTGATGAGAAAAGTGAAGCAATAAAAAGGGCTGTTTCTGGCTTTAAGAAACAAACTACTTATTTTAGTCAAATAATTGGAACCAAAATAAAAGCCACCCAATGTAGTTATAAAACGTTTGACAAAACATTCTTTTCACATATGATCCTATGTATTTTAAAATATTCAATTACCAATGATATAAGATCCAGCTATAAGGGGCTTGCTAATTTGATACTATATATAACAAAATTGGTAGAATTATGTCGGCACGCGGAATAACATTGTAGGGTCGTCACGACACCGCTGAAAGGTTGCCTACGCCGTATATATAGTGGTGTGAAAAACTATTTGCCCCCTTCCTGATTTCTTATTCTTTTGCATGTTTGTCACACAAAATGTTTCTGATCATCAAACACATTTAACCATTAGTCAAATATAACACAAGTAAACACAAAATGCAGTTTTTAAATGATGGTGTTTATTATTTAGGGAGAAAAAAAAATCCAAACCTACATGGCCCCGTGTGAAAAAGTAATTGCCCCCTTGTTAAAAAATAACCTAACTGTGGTGTATCACACCTGAGTTCAATTTCCATAGCCACCCCCAGGCCTGATTACTGCCACACCTGTTTCAATCAAGAAATCACTTAAATAGGAGCTGCCTGACACAGAGAAGTAGACCAAAAGCACCTCAAAAGCTAGACATCATGCCAAGATCCAAAGAAATTCAGGAACAAATGAGAACAGAAGTAATTGAGATCTATCAGTCTGGTAAAGGTTATAAAGCCATTTCTAAAGCTTTGGGACTCCAGTGAACCACAGTGAGAGCCATTATCCACAAATGGCAAAAACATGGAACAGTGGTGAACCTTCCCAGGAGTGGCCGGCCAACCAAAATTACCCCAAGAGCTCAGAGACGACTCATCCGAGAGGTCAGAAAAGACCCCAGGACAACGTCTAAAGAACTGCAGGCCTCACTTGCCTCAATTAAGGTCAGTGTTCACGACTCCACCATAAGAAAGAGACTGGGCAAAAACGGCCTGCATGGCGGATTTCCAAGACGCAAACCACTGTTAAGCAAAAAGAACATGAGAGCTCGTCTCAATTTTGCTAAGAAACATCTCAATGATTGCCAAGACTTTTGGGAAAATACCTTGTGGACTGATGAGACAAAAGTTGAACTTTTTGGAAGGCAAATGTCCCGTTACATCTGACGTAAAAGGAACACAGCATTTCAGAAAAAGAACATCATACCAACAGTAAAATATGGTGGTGGTAGTGTGATGGTCTGGGGTTGCTTTGCTGCTTCAGGACCTGGAAGGCTTGCTGTGATAGATGGAACCATGAATTCTACTGTCTACCAAAAAATCCTGAAGGAGAATGTCCGGCCATCTGTTCGTCAACTCAAGCTGAAGCGATCTTGGGTGCTGCAACAGGACAATGACCCAAAACACACCAGCAAATCCACCTCTGAATGGCTGAAGAAAAACAAAATGAAGACTTTGGAGTGGCCTAGTCAAAGTCCTGACCTGAATCCAATTGAGATGCTATGGCATGACCTTAAAAAGGCGGTTCATGCTAGAAAACCCTCAAATAAAGCTGAATTACAACAATTTTGCAAAGATGAGTGGGCCAAAATTCCTCCAGAGCGCTGTAAAAGACTCATTGCAAGTTATCGCAAACGCTTGATTGCAGTTATTGCTGCTAAGGGTGACCCAACCAGTTATTAGGTTCAGGGGGCAATTACTTTTTCACACAGGGCCATGTAGGTTTTGGATTTTTTTTTCTCCCTAAATAATAAAAACCACCATTTACAAACTGCATTTTGTGTTTACTTGTGTTATATTTGACTAATGGTTAAATGTGTTTGATGATCAGAAACATTTTGTGTGACAAACATGCAAAAGAATAAGAAATCAGGAAGGGGGCAAATAGTTTTTCACACCACTGTAATGTAATGGGGATATCTTGCTTTGAGTTGTCAGTGTTATGGAGTCCCGGTAGTTTTTCCGTCGTAGTGTTTCGTGTTGTCTGGCAGTTTTCCGCTGCTCTTCAGAAAGGCCGTGTGTGTAATTCGTTTTTCGTTCGCTGTCGAGATGCGAGACTTGCTGCCGCTGATCTTCGGCAAATGTCGCTCTGCGGTTTGTCATACGTTGTCTTTGCTGTTGCCTGTGCTGGTTGGTCTGTCGTGATGTCGATGTTTCTGTGCGTTGGTGTGAGTATGTAGGCCGGCGAGAGCGTTTTTGTTGGTCGCCGCTACGCTGTATGTGTCTTTTCATTTTATCGGGAACGTTAAAGTGAAGGAAAGAGGAGATGTAAAATGGTGACGTCATAATGCAGTTTCGGTCAGTAATAAAGTCTGCACCGAATTAACAGTCAAACACCACAGTCGATAAGGTCACACTGAAGAACTGAAGATAAGCCTAAGACCGACACTCTGCCTGGAACACGGATTCCTTACTATTGTTTTGGAGACACAGAGCACTTGTGGCAACCATTGTTTATATTGGGCACGGACGGACACCAGCGAACTAATACAAGGATTGACTTGATTTATTGGTTTTACATCCTGCACTGCACTTTTGTGTTTTTTAATTTATTATTTTAATGAAGAGATTGACGCACCGCACTCTGGACACTGTTTGGATTTTTAGTGCTCTCAACAAAATGCACTTTGCGCCTTAAAGCTTCTTGTTGTGTCCTTAGTTAGGACTATCACTGTCCTCAATGCCAACGGGCACCCGGGGCATCACAATTGGGCAATACAAAAATGAAAAGTGTCAGTTGAATCAAACCCAACTAAAGATGTGGCGTTCATCCGGACGAGCTGTTGGGTTCCGTTGGGCCGCCAGACATATCGATGACGGCCGACTGCCGCTGAGGTCCTCCGGAGCGCTAAACGTGACCCTGCATGTGTGTCGAACAAAGAGCCGAAACAAAATCAAAAGTGAGCTCTGACAAATGAAATAAAAACAATTCGGATAACTAAAGGTAGTTTCTCCGTGATAAAAAAAAAACAAACAAAAAAGCTGCAACAAGTTTAATTTAAGCACCTCGGGCCTTTATTTGTTTTAACAGACCCTCCAAATCCCCCCTATGGCTCAAATACATGGGAACATTTAAAAAGACTGAAAAAAAAATAAATGAAATTAAGGAACTGAAAGAAGATGATTAACAACAATGAAACGATTAACAGAAATAAGGCTAAAAATGGATATTTCAGAAGGAGAGACAAAAATAACACGAGAAACAAGACATAAAATCTCAGGGGGAGATCTAAACAAGAACACGACCCTCATTACTTGTATAGAACTACACTTCGGCCTCCACTCACTGGGGGTCTGCTGTTTGACACCTTTGTTGGTGTTGGAGTGTTGTTTCAAAATGGAGTGAACTGAATTTGGCACTGGTGCATTTGACATAGGCATTAGGGACACTTAGATGAAAGGCACTATATCGGGGTGCCCACACTTATTTGGCTTGCGAAGTACTTTTAAAATGACCAGGTCGAAATGATCTACCTACATTAAAAATGCTATATATATATAATATATATATATTCATAGCATTCGTAGTCTGCATCACAATCTGATTGTATCCAGGTAACGCTTGTGGTTGGTCTGCAAGTCAGCAAATATCTGCCACAGTGCCCTCTTCATTTGCGAGAAGCAGATCATAGAATGTTTCATAGTTTACTGTCAAATAATGCAAAGAGTATGCGACACGTGTTTCACCCTAATTCTGGGCTCATCAGGCGTACACACTCACTGCACCCCCTCTTGGGGATCGAACCTCGGACATCAGCATCATTTCCACATTTTCCTTCTTTGGAATAGCAATGATAGATTGACAGATCAGGCAAACGCACTTCAGTTGTGACATTGTGTTAAAAAAAATCCTCTTCCAATTCCACATCCAGCCCATACCCTCCATAAACATTTTTTTTTTAAATCCCTCTTTAGTCGATATAAATTGGAAGGCTAACTAGATCACAGCCGGAGTTTTGCAGTAGCTCACACGTTTGATCGTGCATGCTGGATGATCAGAAGAAAAGAATTCTCAGACTGGCCGCCCTGTATGTCAATCAAGTGGCAAATGCCATAGGGAGGATACATGATAGACTAACGTTTAAAAAAAAATTTTTTTGAATGCAGCACGATCTACCTGCATTACCTTTGTGATCTACTGGTCGATTGTGATCGACGCATTGGGCACCCCTGCACTACATAGATAGATAGATAGATAGATAGATAGATAGATAGATAGATAGATAGATAGATAGATAGATAGATAGATAGATAGATAGAAGTGAAAGGCACTATATAACAGATAGACAGATAGAAGTGAAAGGCACTATATTATAGATAGATAGATAGAAGTGAAAGGCACTATATTATAGATAGATAGAAAGGCACTATATAACAAATAGATAGATAGAAGTGAAACGCACTATATTATAGATAGATAGATACATAGATAGATAGAAAGGCACTATATAACAGATAACTAAATAGATAGATAGAAGTGAAAGGCACTATATTATAGATAGATAGAAAGGCACTATATAACAAATAGATAGATAGATAGAAGTGAAAGGCACTATATTATAGATAGATATAGATAGAAAGGCACTATAGAAGAGATAGAAGTGAAAGGCACTATATAACAGATAACTAAATAGATAGAAGTGAAAGGCACTATATTATAGATAGATAGATAGAAAGGCACTATATAACAGATAGATAGATAGATAGAAAGGCACTATATAACAGATAGATAAATAGATAGAAGTGAAAGGCACTATATTATAGATAGATAGATAGATAGATAGATAGATAGATAGATAGATAGATAGATAGATAGATAGATAGATAGATAGATAGATAGATAGAAAGGCACTATATAACAGATAGATAGATAGATAGATAGATAGATAGATAGATAGATAGATAGATAGATAGATAGATAGATAGATAGATAGATAGATAGATAGATGTGAAAGGCACTATAGATAGATAGAAATGAAAGGCACTATATAACAGATAGATAGATCTCAGTGTTGGTGTGTCACAGAGAGGATGTGCAGCAGTGTTCACAATGGCACTCAGTTTTGTTTTAACTCTCCTCCTCTACTTTCTCCAGGGGGTCCAGACTGTGTCCCGTAACTGAGCCTGCCCTTTTAATTACTTGTTGATTCGGTGGTCCTCTCTTGAAGTGATGTTACCAGCCCATCACTCCACACTGGCCATCACACAGCTATAGAAGATGTGAAGGATGTCACTTCCCACATTAAAGATGCCCAGTCTCCTAAAGCCTGCTCTTTCTTCTGTAGTTCCTCATACCAGTCCAGCCTTTGATGTCATTGATGTGGACCCCCAAGTACTGGTTGGAGTGGACCACCTCTACTTCCACTCCTTGAATAGTGGCCACACATAGTGGCTCTTTGGTGCAATGAAAGTCAATAATCAGTTTCTTAATTTTGCTGTTGTTAATCTATGGGCAAGTCTTTCAGCAGCATGAACCTAAGTTCTCCCCCTGAATCCTCTCCTTTGTCTCACCCCCATAAGTGCAAAATTATCTGAGAATTTCTGCAAGTAACATGACCTGCTGTTGTATTTCTAGTCTGAGGTGTACGGAGTGAAGAGTTAAGCAGACAGGCCCGTTCCTTATGGTGCTCCAGTGTTCCTCACACAGTTCTTGAGTCTCATAGATGGTGGTCTTCCTGACTGATAGACCACTATCAGGGCACCACAGACTCATCCACCTGCATATCTCTGAGTTGACCCCTTAACAGGGATGGCTGGATGGTATTGAAAGCTCTTGAGAAATCAAAGAACATCATCCTCACAGTGCTGCCCGCTTTGTCCAGCCTTGTAGAGCAGACCAATCATTGCCTCCTCCACTCCAATCTTTGTCCAATAGGAAAACTGTAGTGGGTCCAGGTGGTCTACCACAAGAGGACTCGTATAGTCCAGGACCAGCCTCTCAAAGGTCTTCATGATGTGAGACATAAGAGCCACTTCTCTACAGTCATCATGTGTGACAAATGCAATGCATTTTATTTCTATAAATGTATGTGATGCACCATTTCTTGGAACGACAATTGTAATGTGTATGTCTCTGTTATACACCACTTGGTATGGGATTCATAAAAGCAGTGTTAATGTATGGGATGCGCCATCTATTGGAGTGACAGACGCAGAGACCCTTGTCCTATTATTAAGACCAATGATTGCCTCCTCCACTCCAATCCTTGCCCGACACGCAAACTGTAGTGGGCCCAGGTGGTCTACCACAAGAGGACTCATATAGTCCAGGACCAGCATCTCAAAGGTCTTCCTGATGTGAGACATAAGAGCCACTGCTCTACAGTCATCATGTGTGACAAATGCAATGCATTTTATTTCTACAAATGTTTGTGATGCGCCATTTCTGGGAATGACAATTGCAATACATACAGTATATCTCTGTTATACACCATTTGGTATGGGATTCATAAAAGCAGTGTTAATGTTTGTGGTGCGCCATCTGTTGGAGTGACAGACACACAGACCCTTGTCCTTTCATTAAGATAGATCTTCATATATAGTACCTTTTAACTATGAGCTCTGTTATGTAGTGTCTTATATAAATATAAAATATATACTGTAGTATTTATATCTATATATATTAAATACATTAATATGGGAAAGATCATCTTATCATTCATTTTTTTCCATAATTTTGAATTCATCTTTCTGTTGCACACTCCCTCACTGCCTTTTAAAAAGTCTCTGTTCTTGATTTTATAACACACTGTTCATAGAGAGAGTGGCACAGTGGCAGAACTGCTGCCTCTCAGTAAGGAGATCAGGGTTCATGTCCCTGGTCCGTCCTGCATGGACTTTGTATGTTCTCTCCCTCCCACTCTCCAAAGACATCGCTAAGATGCATGTTGTCACCTTAATGATGAGCTGGAGCTCCACCCAGGGTTTGTTCCTGCCTTGTGCCCAGTACTAACTGGTTTAGGCGCCAGTGCCTTCCATTACTCTGGTCTGGATTAAGTGGGCTAGAAAATGACAACACTTCATGTAGTTTGATCTCAGACCCCCAGAATTGCTTCAGCTCCTCTTAGCTTCATAAGAGGCAAGACAAGGAGGACAACACAAGGGCTAGGTAGTGGAGAGACCTCAAAACACGGGGTCGAGTGCAGCAGCCCCCTCTACTCATATATGCCTTCTAACTTTCTTGAGGCAGAAAAGAAAGTGTTTGCAATTAAAGCCGTTCATTTTCCTATCAAAGCGCAATTACAACAGAACTGCGGCTAACCAGAGGATGTCGAAATGCCCCGAGTCGCTTTCACAATCCTTCATTTGGACATTTTGAAATGCACTTGAGGAACAAAAATGAAGAGCGTGGTGGGGTTTTTTTTCTCTTCTTCTTCTTCTTGTTTTTGTTTTTATTTTCTCAGCTATCTTTAGCCTCAGCCCATACACCAGTAGGGAGGCCATTAACACAGAAATGGTAAGTGACCTGCTGACCCTCGCCCCCTAGTGCTGACTGTGGGAACTGCAGTCTGGAGGCTCAGCCTCAGCAGGCCCCACTGCATCTCCCACATGCCAGTCTCACTTACTGTCTTTAAATAAGGACAGCAGGAACATGACACTCTTATTATTATTATTATTTATTCATTTATCTTACTATTATTATTCAACATATTTTCTGAGATTGTTCCATTGCTACTGCCTATATTGGGCCTAGGCCAAGACGTAGGGCAGTTTTATGCAGTGTGTATATGTGTATATTATTATTATTATTATTGTTATTATTATTATCATTATTATTCAACATATTTTCTGAGATTATCCCATTGGTATGAGAATCTTATTATCCTTATTATTATTATTATTATTATAATTATCAACACATTTTCCCATTGCCATTGCCTATATTGGGCCTATGCCAAGACATAGGAAAGTTTAATATAGTGTGTCTATGTGCATATTATTATTATTATTATTATTATCATTATTATTCAACATATTTTCTGAGATTATCCCATTGCTATGAGTATCTTCTTCTTCTTCTTCTTATTATTATTATCATTATTATTCAACATATTTTCTGAGATTATCCCATTGCTATGAGTATCTTATTATCATTATTATTATTATTATTATTATTATTATTTTTATCAACACATTTTCCCATTGCCATTGCCTATATTGGGCCTATGCCAAGACAGAGAACAGTTTAATATAGTGCATCTATGTGCATATTATTATTATTATTATTATTATTATTATTATTATTAACACATTTTCTGGGATTGTATCATTGCTACTGCCTATATTGGACCTAGGCCAAGACATAGGACAGTTTAATATAATGTATCTATGTGCATATTATATTATATTATTATTATTATTATTATTCAACATATTTTCTGAGATTATCCCATTGCTATGAGTATCTTATTATTATTATTATTATTATCAACACATTTTCCCATTGCCATTGCCTATATTGGGCCTATGCCAAGACATAGAACAGTTTAATATAGTGTGTCTATGTGCATATTATTATTATTATTATTATTATTATTATTATTATTATTATTATTATTAACACATTTTCTGGGATTGTATCATTGCTACTGCCTATATTGGGCCTAGGCCAAGACATAGGGCAGTTTCATATAGTGTGTATATGTGTACATTATTATTATTATTACCATTCAACATATTTTCTTAGATTATCCCATTGCTATGAGTATCTTATTATTATTATTATTATTATTATTATTATTATTATTATTATCAACACATTTTCCCATTGCCATTGCCTATATTGGGTCTATGCCAAGACATAGAACAGTTTAATATAGTGTATCTATGTGCATATTATTATTATTATATCTGTACTAACCCCTACTCTCTCTTCTGTTTCCTTTTCCGGTGTCCTTTTGGTGGTGGCGCAAGCACCATGATGTTCCAACAATGATGGATGGATTAAAAGCCAGAAGTCTGTATGACCATCAGCATCAAGTGACTCCATGAGAACCTGAACTACAAAGAGGACTATTTCATTTATGTTAGGTAGAATGCCCAGAGGGGACTGGGTGGTCTCGTGGCCTGGAACCCCTACAGATTTTATTTTTTTCTCCAGCCTTTTGGAGTTTTTTTTTGTATTTTCTGTCCCCCCTGGCCATCGGACCTTACTCCTTTCTATGTTAACTAATGTTGTCTTATTTTAATTCCTTATTTTGTCTTTTATTTTTCTTTTCTTCATTATGTAAAGCACTTTGAGCTACTTTTTGTATTTTTTTTAGGCGGATCGATGGGGTGTCTGCAGTGATGAGGGCTCTGCATCGGTCTGTCGTGGTGAAAAAGGAGCTGAGCCGTAAGGCGAAGCTCTCAATTTACCGGTCGATCTATGTTCCTACCCTCACCTATGGTCATGAGCTATGGGTAGTGACCGAAAGAACGAGATCGCGAATACAAGCGGCTGAAATGAGTTTCCTCCGCAGGGTGTCTGGGCTCTCCCTTAAAGATAGGGTGAGAAGCTCAGAGTAGAGCCGCTGCTCCTCCGCATCGAGAGGAGTCAGATGAGGTGGCTCGGGCATCTGATCAGGATGCCTCCTGGACGCCTCCCTGGTGAGGTGTTCCGGGCACATCTAACCGAGAGGAGGCCCCGGGGAAGACCCAGGACACGCTGGAGGGACTATGTCTCTTGACTGGCCTGGGAACGCCTTGGGATTCTCCCGGAAGAGCTAGAAGAAGTGGCCGGGGAGAGGGAAGTCTGGGCATCTCTGCTCAAGCTGCTGCTCCCGCGACCCGACCTCGGATAAGCGGAAGAGGATGGATGGATGTGCTATATAAATAAATGTTGTTGCTATCTATCTATCTATCTATCTATCTATCTATCTATCTATCTATCTATCTATCTATCTATCTATCTATCTATCTATCTATCTATCTATCTATCTATCTATCTATCTATCTATCTATCTATCTAAAGGTTTGGGGTTTTTTAGGCCCCATATACTGTAAAGCAAATAAATTTGTCAGTGTTTTCTCACAAGTATAACAGACAGCGAAACAAAGGCAGGTCGGGCAATTTATAGTGGCAGACAGGAAGTGATGAAATGATGGGGAAAGTCGTGATGATTGATGGGTAATTAACGTCATCATGGAGGAACCAGAGGTAAGAAAGGAACCCGGAAGTGAATTGTATCAAGAGTCTTCCAGGAATGGTTATGGCGGTGGCGCTTCATTTTTTCTGAAGGAAGAGAAAAAGAGAGAGGTTAGTACCCCGCCATTGTCCCCTGGTACGACTTGTTGCGGTGCCTGTCAGGTCCTTAAGCTGCTCCCCATGTGCTCGTGTGTGACATGATATATATATATTGTGGAATATGCCCGGCAGTTTCTCCCGGCCAATACCCCCAAGCCGCCAGATGGAGCCCTCCCCGAATGCCAGCAGGGCATCATGGACATTGGAGTCTTTATTCACAGCCCTGCTGGATATCGTGGGGGCCGCCAGAGGACACCGCAGGGAGGCCCAAAGACTTGTATTTTCCCTATAACCCGGAAGTACGTCCTAGTCACAGCGACAGAGGAAATGACGTCCTTCCGGGATGAAGAAGAAGAGTTTTCACCTGACCCGGAAGTGCTGGGTAATCACATGGACTGAAGGATCCGCCGTGAGTGGCAGCCTTTTCAGCAGCTCCGTGTATCAGTATGCTGCTGCTGAAGAATGTGAATTTCCCATTGGGATTAATAAAGTATCTATCTATCTATCTATCTATCTATCTATCTATCTATCTATCTATCTATCTATCTATCTATCTATCTATCTATCTATCTATCTATCTATCTATCTATCTATCTATCTATCTATCTATCTATCTATCAGAATCACTTCCAGGTCAAGGACTATAAAAGACTGTGGGAAACACCAGAGTGTTGAGCTGAGTTGGAAGGAAGGGTGATAACGCGTCTGGGATTGATTATTGTATGAGAATATTGTATTATTTATGAGTATTGTGGAGTGGAGGGTGCTTGGTGCACATTATTGTCCGAATAAATTTAATTATTGGACTTTTATCTGGTGTTTGGCGTCTGATCTGAGGGTTCAAGGGAGCGATAGTGCCCCCTATCTGTCACTATATATATATATATATATATATATATATATATATATATATATATATATATATATATATATATATATATATATATACATTATAAAAAAAAATCTTCAGACAAGACGTCTGCCAAGAGATGTTTTCAAGTCCCGACCTCCTCTCCTCCATTTCCGGTTCACGGCGCCCGCCCGCGGTCCTCTCACCTCTCATTCGTGTGAATGTTTTTGTCATCACAGTTCCTGCTCTCTCAGCTCTTATAAATGTTTTAAGTTTTCCTCACTTTAAGTTCCCAATCAAAGAAGACTTATGATGTCCAAATCTTTTTGAAGAATTTCATCACAAGGGGTTATCAACAGAAGAAATGAGTATGCGGGCAATCCTAGCACCGAGAAAAGGAATTAATGCCAAAAATGTTGGTTACACGGCAATGACATGTCAAATTTTAACAGGCGACAAGAAAGGTAATGTAGTACATCATCAGGGGATAACATGAGACACCAAAGGAGATCTTGATAAGCCATTCGTATTAAAACGTTTACAGTTTCCCGTTAGAATAGCTTTTGGACAAACATTCGAAAAAGTCGTTTTATTCCTTGTAGAGAGAAAGAAACGATATTGACTCACGGTCAGTTATACGTTGCGTTGTCACGATGAAAATCCAAACACGGAATCAAAATTCAGTGCGATATTCACGAAACGTTAATTCAAAAAATTGTTTTTACTGAAGTTTTACAGTAAAAGTGTTAATTAACAGTGTGTGTTAATTTCAAAGACAAACAGAACAAAAACGTATAACGCAACGATACCTCGAACGCAACATGAAACATAATTTTCTTACAATTGATTACGTATTTTTTATTATGGTTAATTTCTTGCTGTAATGTAAAATAGTTAGGTCTATTATGCATATGTAACAATTCATGAAAATAACAATCTGTTTAAATTGGACATCCGCTTCAACACATGCGAGGGGCAGAGCTGTGAAGTGACTAGCGTGTAGCGCCCACCCGGGGGTTGGCGAGAGAAGCGATGTTCTCACAGGTGGCGCAGTGGTAGTGCTGCTGCTTTGCAGTAAGGAGATTGTGGGTTTGCTTCCCAGTTCCTCCCTATGTGGATAGCGCTTTGAGTACTGAGAAAAGCACTATATAAATAATGAATTATTATTATTATCAGGGGGCAGAGCCCCCTAGTATAAACATATAATGGACGTTCATAAAGTTTCCGCACATTTTGTTAACTCTATTTCGAATTTCAAAAACAAATTACATCACTTTTCTACATAGTCACCTTCGTTTGCAATGCAAGTTTCTCAGCATTGTACCAACTTTTTCAAGCACAATTTCTACTCCTCCCATCTTCACCGTTTCAATGAGAATACAAAATATATATATATATATATATATATATATAATGTGGCGGGCGGCAGAGACACCCTTTCTACAGTACATATGTTCCGGGGGAGCTGCAGTAAATCTGGATGCTTGAGGGTGGCAGCCTCCCTGGCAGACGATGGTGCCTCAGTTTCCCGCAGAGCTCCATGGGAGATGGAGTTCTCCACAGCCTTGTTGGGATCTGGAGTGGCCGCCAGGAGGTGGTGCATGGGTCCCTGAGCCAGACGGGACAACTCTACAGCCCCGCTCGGAAGTGCAATCAGAAACAGGTGATCAAGCACCTGGGGCACTTCCAGGTGGGCTATAAAAAGGGCTGGCAACCACCACTCAGGAGCCAGAGTCGGGAGGAAGAGGACAAGGTTGCCAAGGAGGAGTGGTGGTGCCAAACGGGAGTGTGTTTGTGGTATGGGATTTGTGCTTACTTGGACTGTGTTGTGGCTGGGGGGTTCACGGGGAAGAGGTGCCCTCCAGCTGGAGAAAAATAAAAGTCCTTTGTGTTTTACACGTACCTCAGTATGAGTCTGTGTCTGTGCAATATAGTGCCCTTATATCACAATATATATGTATATATAAATATATATATATATATATATATATATGTTGTCACAGGTGGCTGGGAGGGGGCGACCCAGTCGGGACACCCCAGAGGACTGGAGGAGGGCTTACGGCTCCCCCGGACCACGTGGAGGCGACCGCCCTGGTGGCTATGGGGACGACGGGTGCAGAGCTTGGGAAGCTCAACCCTGTAGGGGCCCGTGGTCACCGCCAGGGGGCACCCCAATGCCTTGGGACCCCTGGACCTCAGCGCTTCCGCCACACTGGGGAGTTCCGGCGGAAGATTGCCGGAACACCTCACAGGTGGCGCAGTAGTAGTGCTGCTGCTGTGCAGTAAGGAGACTGTGGAAGATTGTGGGTTCGCTTCCCGGTTCCTCCCTGTGTGAATAGCACTTTGAGTACTGAGAAAAGCGCTATATGAATGTAATGAATTATTATTATTATTTATTATTACACCAGGAGCACATCTGGGGGAATATATATGGTGTCTTGAGTCGGGAGTGGAGAAGGACAGAGCTCGGGAAGAGAGACAAGGAGGTGGCCTGAAGAGAAAGGCATTGGTGTTGTGGCCTGGACTTTTGGGGACTTTAGGGTTTGTGTGGCACTTTGTAACTATGGAGCACTACAATAAAAGTGTGTTGGGTGAGTTTAATGTGTCTGCCTGTCTGTGTCCGGGTTATCTTCCACAATATATATATATATATATCCATCCATCCATCCATGTTCCAACCCGCTGAATCCGAACACGGGGTCACAGGGGTCTGCTGGAGCCAATCCCAGCCAACACAGGGCGCAAGGCAGGAAACAAACCCGGGCAGGGTGCCAACCCACCGCAGTATATATATATATATATATATATATATATATATATATATATATATAATGTATAAGGGGCGGCACGATGGCGCAGTGGGTAGCGCTGCTGCCTCGCAGTTCGGATACCCGGGTTTGCTTCCCGGGTCCTCCTGCATGGAGTTTGCATGTTCTCCATCGTGTCTGCTTGGGTTTCCACCCACAGTCCAAAGACATGCAGGTTAGATGGACTGGCGATTCTAAATTGGCCCTAGTGTGTGCTTGGTGTGTGGGTGTGTTTGTGTCTGTCCTGCGGTGGGTTGGCACCCTGCCCGGGATTGGTTCCTGCCTTGTGCCCTGTGTTGGCTGGGATTGGCTCCAGCAGACCCCCCGTGACCCTGTGTTCGGATTCAGTGGGTTGGAAGATGGATGGATGGATATACATGTATATATGTATGTGTATGTATATATATATACTGTATATATGTATGTATGAATGTGTCAAATAAGTGGACCAGCTGCGTGGTTGAACATCTGAGGCTCTGCCTCATGCTCTGACATCCAAGGTTCGATTCCTGCAAGGGGAAGCAAAAAGTGCGTACACCTGAGGACCCCCAAATAGGATGAAACACGTGTCGCGTGCTCTTTGTATTATTTGACAGGTGCTGAATATCACGTCTCACAACTGAGAGGATGTGGTGGATGTTTGCCAACCGGCTGACCAACCACAAGTGTTACCTGGTAGGTGACCCCCAGATTGTGATCAGGCCTATGCATATTTAAATAGATATATCATAAATCATTGCACATATAAGGATGAATATCACAAGTATGCATATTTTCTAAAGACAACAACAACATTTATTTCTATAGCACATTTTCATACAAAAAGTAGCTCAAAGTGCTTTACATAATAAAGAAAAGAAAAATAAAAGACAAAATACAAAATTAAGATAAGACAACGTTAGTTAACATAGTAAGGAGTAAGGTCCGATGGCCAGGGTGGACAGAAAAAACAAAAAAAAAACTCCAGAAAGCTGGAGAAAAAAAATAAAATCTGCAGGGGTTCCAGGCCACGAGACCACCCAGTCCCCTCTGGGCATTCTACCTAACATAAATGAAATAGTCCTCTTTGTAGTTAGGGTTCTCACGGAGTCACTTGATGATGATGGACATGCAGACTTCTGGCTTTTAATCCATCCATCATTGTTGGAACATCACGGTGCTTTGAGTAGATGGTGGTGGCCAAAAGGACACCAGAAAAGGAAACCGAAGAGAGAGTAGGGGTTAGTACAGATTTTGAATGAATAGTTATTATAATGAATTGGATATACAGAGTATCAGGATTAAATTACAGTGAAGTTATGAGAAGGCCATGTTACAGTAATGTGTTTTCAGCAGTTTTTTAAAGTGCTCCACTGTATTAGCCTGGCGAATTCCTACTGGCAGGCTATTCCAGATTTTAGGTGCATAACAGCAGAAGGCCGCCTGCCTCACCACTTCTTTTAAGTTTTGCTCTTGGAATTCTAAGGAGACATTCAGTTGAGGATCTCGGGTTGCGATTTGGAATATAAGATGTCAGACATTCCGATATATAAGATGGAGTGAGATTATTTAAGGCTTTATAAACCATAAGCAGAATTTTAAAGTCAATTCTGAAAGAGACAGGTAACCAGTGTAGTGACATCAAAACTGGAGAAATGTGCTCGGATTTTCTTTTCCTGAAGAAGAAGAAGACCTTCTTCTTCTTTCGGCTGCTCCCGTTAGGGGTTGCCAGAGCTGATCATCTTCTTCCATATCTTTCTGTCCTCATCATCTTGCTCTGTCACACCCACCACCTGCATGTCCTCTCTCATCACATCCATAAATCTTCTCTTAGGCCTTCCTCTTGTCCCCTTACCTGACAGCTCTATCCTTAGCACCCCTCTCTCATTATACCCAGCATCTCTCCTCTGCACATCTAAAGACCTTAAATACATATATTACATATTAGAAATTCATATATTATGAAAACCATTAGTGCATACTGTATACCGTATAGATATGTAGGTAGAAATTTATTTGGGGATGTTTGGCTTTTTACAGAAGCATAATAAATAAAAACTAAATCAGCGTTTCTCAACCTTTAAGTATTTGCGACCCGAGTTTTCATAGCAGTTTTAATCGCACCCACAACATTTTTTTGAAAGGAGCCCACTAATACCAATTTGTTCTTTTTTAATTAATGAAATATCATAGATGTACAGTATATTTTATTATACCTACTTAACTTTTATCGACATTTATCTAACTCTATATTTATTTTTCTAGTATCAGAATGTAGTTTAAGTTCATTTGTTTTGATTTCAATAGAAGTATTTTTCATATTTTCGATTCTTGTTTTCTTTTTTTCACATCTTCGCACCCCCCATTTTGTTACTTCGCACCCCCCTAGGGGGGCCCGCCCCAAAGTTTGAGAACCACTGAACTCAATAATAATATTATATTATGACAAACAACAAGCCCCTCTCAAATACACGCTGGAATGACTAATATGAATGAAAACATCCGACTTGGCCATCACAGTCCCAGTGAGGCGCTATACAGGTTTATTGCTGTGCTTTTTATAAAATGTCTTTTCTCATGACCTTTAGGGGTCACAGCACAGGGTCAGCCATTGTACAACACCCCTGGAGCAATGTTCAGACTAAGGGTCTTGCTCAAGGGTCCAACAGAGTAGGATCTCTTCTGGCAGTAAATAGCAGAGCAGACCCTTAGCCCCAGAGCCACCACTCCACCCAGTCGCATTTCCTGGCTGGAAGTCCTCAGTGTTGGTGTGTCACAGAGAGGATGTGTGGTAGTTGTTCATAATGGCACTCAGTATTGTCTTCATTCTCTCTTCTCCACTACTACCTCCAGGAGGTCCTATAACTGAGCCTGCCCCTTTAATTAGCTTGTTGATCTGGTGGTCCTCTCTTGAAGTGATGTCACCAGCCCACCACACCACATAGGCCACTACAGAGCTGTAGGAGATGTGAAGGATATCACATCCCACATTAAGGGAGTGCAGACTCGTAAGGAAAAAGATCTTCCTCTGACATTTCTTTAATAGTTCCTCTGTGTTCTGAGACTAGTCCAACCTGTCATCGATGCAGACCCTCAAGTACCTGTAGGAGCGGACCACCTCTACATCCACTCTCTGAATAGTGACTTGACACAGAGGCTCTTTGGTGCAGCAAAAGTCAATAAGTAGTTCTTTTGGTACTGATGTTAAGTTGCAGACAGTTCTCAAAGTTCTCCATCTGAATCAACTCCTCTGTCTCCCCCACCAAACCCCATAAGTGCAGAATCATCTGAGGACCTCTGCAAGTGACCTGACCAGCTGTTGTATTTCTAGTCTGAGGTTCCCGGGCCCTCCCTGTGTGGAGTTTGCATGTTCTCCCCGTGTCTGCGTGGGTTTCCTCCCACAGTCCAAAGACATGCAGGTTAGGTGGATTGGCGATTCTAAATTGGCCCTAGTGTGTGCTTGGTGTGTGGGTGTGTTTGTGTGTGTCCTGCGGTGGGTTGGCACCCTGCCCGGGATTGGTTCCTGCCTTGTGCCCTGTGTTGGCTGGGATTGGCTCCAGCAGACCCCCGTGACCCTGTGTTCGGATTCAGCGGGTTGGAAAATGGATGGATGGAGGGTGTACAGAGTGAAGAGATAATGGAGACAGGCCTGTTCCTTATGGTGCTCCAGTGTTCCTCACACAGTCCTTGAGTCTCACAGATGGTGGTCTGCCTGACACATAGTCCATTATCAGGACACCAGAAGCTCATCCAAACTCTCTTCTCCAAATTGACTCCTTAACAGGGATGGCTGGATGGTATTGAGAGCTCTGGAGAAATCAAAGAACATCATCCTCACAGTGCTGCCAGCTTTGTCCAGCCTTGTAGAGTTGAGAGATCTTTGCCTCTTCCACTCCAATTTTTGTATGATAGGCAAACTGTAGTGGGTCCAGGTGGTCTGTCACAAGAGGACTCATATAGCTGAGGACCAGCCTGGCAAAGGTCTTCATGATGTGAGACATAAGTGCCACTGCTCTATAGTCATCAGGTGTGACAAATGCAATGCATTTCATTTCTACAAATGTTTGTGATGCGCCATTTCTTGGAATGACAATTGCAATGCATTTATCTCTGTTATACACCACTTGGTATGGAGTTCGTAAAGGCAGTGTTAATGTATGGAATGCGCCATCTGTTGGAGTGACAGACACACAGACCCTTGTCCTTTTATTAAGACCAATGATTGCCTCCTCCACTCCAATCTTTGACCAACAGGCAAATTGCAGTGGTCCCAAGTTGTCTGCCACAAGAGGACTCATATAGTTGAGGACCAGCCTCTCAAAGGTCTTCATGATGTGAGACATAAGTGCCACTGCTCTACAGTCATCAGGTGTGACAAATGCAATGCATTTCATTTCTACAAATGTTTGTGATGCGCCATTTCTTGGAATGACAATTGCAATGCATATGTCTCTGTTATACACCACTTGGTATGGGGTTCATAAAGGCAGTGTTAATGTATGGAATACACCATCTGTTGGAATGACAGATGCATAGACCCTTGTCCTTTTATTAAGGTGGATCTTCGTATATAGTATAGGGATGGCTGGATGGTACTGAGAGCACTGGAGAAGATAAAGAACATAATCCTCGCAGTGATGCCAGCTTTGTCCAGCCTTGTAAAGTAGACTGATGATTGCCTCCTCCACTCCAATCCTCATCCGAGAGGCAAACTGCAGTGGGCTCAGATGGTCTACCACAAGAGGACTCAGGATCGGCCTCTCAAAGGTCTTCATGATGTGAGACATAAGAGTCACTGCTCTACAGTCATCAGGTGTGACAAATGCAATGCTTTTTATTTCTACAAATGTGTGTGAAGTGCCATTTCTCAGAATGACAATTGCAATGCGTATGTCTCTGTTATACACCACTTGGTATGGGATTCATAAAAGCAGCGTTAATATTTGTGATACGTCATCTGTTGGAGTGACAGACGCAGAGACCCTTGTCCTTTTATTAAGACCAATGATTGCACCCTTCCACTCCAGTCCTTGTCCAATAGGCAAACTGAAGTGTGCTCAGGTGGTCTACCACAAGAAGACTCATAAAGTCCAGGACCAGCCTCTAAAAGGTCTTCATGATGTGAGACATAAGTGCCACTGCTCTACAGTAATTGATGTGAGAAATACAATGCATTTAATTCCTAAAAATGCCTGTGATGCACCATTTCTTGGAACGACAATTGCAATGTTATACACCACTTGGTATGGGATTAATAAAAGCAGTGTTAATGTATGGGATGTGCCATCTGTTGGAGTGACAGATGCACAGACCCTTGTCCTTTTATTAAGGTGGATCTTCGTATATAGTATAGGGATGTCTGGATGGTACTGAGGGCACTGGAGAAGTTAAAGAACAGAATCCTGGCAGTGCTGCCAGCTTTGTCCAGCCTGGTGGAGCAGACCGATGATTGCCTCTTCCACTCCAATCCTTGTCCAAGAGGCAAACTGCAGTGGGCTCAGGTGGTCTACCATAAGAAGACTCATATAGTCCAGGATCAGCCTCTCAAGGGTCATAAGTGTTCACCCCTTCAGGTCTGTATTTAATAAATGTCAGCCATGATAGCCTTGAGTGTGAGTGCACAGGTCTCAGTCTATCAGCTCTGCCATTTACTTAGTCCATCAGTTATCTTGTGTTTTATATTTGCTGTTAATTTATTCCATTTTATTTATTGCATAGATCTATTTTTTCATGTTTTTACTTTCATCAATGTCAAAAAAGCTGAGTTAAATCCTCTGTGATTCAAAGTTGTATAACAAAAAAAATTTGAGAAATTCCAAGGTGGGATGAAGGCTTTTTATAGGCACCAGTTTGCAATTTCTGGACTGGCACATAAAAACTGGGAAATAATGTTGTGCTTAATGAAAACAGAAGAGCAACAAAAACAAGAAATTCAAGATTGAGCCTGAGAGCCAACAGCCCCCCGAGAGACCACCGGCACACGTGTCACCTGACGTGCTGCTTCCTGCCCCATGCTGCCCAAATCAGATCCTTACAACAGAGAAATCAAATTAAGTCCATCTGACTAAGGGATGTTTTACATGAAGGTTAGTTTAAAAAGGAGCTATATAAGACAGTGTGAGGCTGGCTTTGTCCACAGTGCTACATGAGATGAAGCCTGCTCAACTGGCAGAGCATCACAGAAAGGGAGAGCGCATGTCCTTGTGACACTCAAGGCTTCCCATCTTGTTTGTCGCTGGCACCCTGAGAACCGGGCGCTCTCCATTGTGAAACATCTGCCTCGGAAGCTCTTGTTGCGCTTCCTGCTCTGTTTTGCAATGCCAAACTGTCTCTTCAAAACCACAGTACCTTCGCATGCCCTTCAGCACAGCAACATCCCCTTTCCATGGAAAACAAGGTGTGTGTGTGTGTGTGTGGGCGTGTGCGTGCGTGTGTGTGTGTGTGTGCGTGTGTGTGCGCGTGTGTGTGTGTGTGTGAAGGCCACGCCAAACCATCATACATTGCCACCCAACTTGGACTGCAAAGGCCCTGTGGTCATCTTAGATCTGAGGTCAGGCCCAATGAGCAGGTCTGTATGTGTAGACGATAAACTAGAACTCCACAAACCCCTCAGCGCTTTCTACAAGGGTGTTATTTAAAAAAGGCATACGTTTGTGAGCTTTATAATGGCGGCCATTAGTCAAGAGGTAATGGAGCTGGATGTCTGATTGATCACAAGACTAAATCAGTCTGAGAAGACCTTCAGGGTTGTGATGGTGGCCTTTCCGGTTTGCTCATTGTTGGATGTTTCTTCAATTGTGTAATAATTATTAGATAGATAGATAGATAGATAGATAGATAGATAGATAGATAGATAGATAGATAGATAGATAGATAGATAGATAGATAGATAGATAGATAGATAGATAGATAGATAGATAGATAGAAATGAAAGGCACTATATAATAGATAGATAGATAGATAGATAGATAGATAGATAGATAGATAGATAGATAGATAGATAGATAGATAGATAGATAGATAGATAGATAGATAGATAGATAGATGAAAATGAACTGAACATGAACTATAGTTCAAAATTGGAGACCTGTGAACGTGAATGTATTCATTTTAATCTGTGTGAACCGAACTTGGAGCGAGTTCTTGTGAGGTGTGAACTTGCACAACACTGGATATAAACCCTTGATGCATATTTTTAAGAAGTCACTACTCACTGAGGGAGTTCTGAAGGACTGGAAAATGGCAAATATTATCCATCCATTTATTATCCAACCTGCTATATCCTAACTACAGGGTCAAACAACTACAGTGCATCCAGAAAGTATTCACAGCACATCACTTTTTCCACATTTTGTTATGTCACAGCCTTATTCCAAAATGGATTAAATTCATTTTTTCCTCAGAATTCTACACACAACACCCCATAATGACAACGTGAAAAAAGTTTACTTGAGGTTTTTGCAAATTTATTAAAAATAAAAAAACTGAGAAATTCCATGTCCATAAGTATTCACAGCCTTTGCTCAATACTTTGTCGATGCCCCTTTGGCAGCAATTCCAGCCTCAAGTCTTGTTGAATATGATGCCACAAGCTTGGCACACCTATCCTTGGCCAGTCTCGCCCATTCCTCTTTGCAGCACCTCTCAAGCTCCATCAGGTTGGATGGGAAGCGTCGGTGCACAGACATTTTAAGATCTCTCCAGAGATGTTCAATCGGATTCAAGTCTGGGCTCTGGCTGGGCCACTCAAGGACATTCACAGAGTTGTCCTGAAGCCACTCCTTTGATATCTTTTTTTTTTTTTTTTTTGTTCTTTATTTCGCCTTATACAATTTCTTGTATTAGGAATTTGGTAGTTTTCGCATACCCCTTGGGGTCAGAGCGCAGGGTCAGCCATTGTACAGCGCCCCTGGAGCAATTACAGGTTAAGGGCCTTGCTCAAGGGCCCAGCAGAGCAGGATCTCTTTTGGCAGTGACGGGGATTCGAACCGGCAACCTTCAGGATACCAGCGCAGATCCTTAGCCTCAGAGCCGTGTCCTTAGGGTCGTTGTCCTGCTGAAAGATGAACCGTCGCCCCAGTCTGAGGATAAGAGCGCTCTGGAGCAGGTTTTCATCCAGGATGTCTCTGTACATTGCTGCAGTCATCTTTCCCTTTATCCTGACTAGTCTCCCAGTCCCACAGCATGATGCTGCCACCACCATGCTTCACTGTAGTGATGGTATTGGCCTGGTGATTAGCGGTGCCTGGTTTCCTCCAAATGTGACGCCTGGCATTCACACCAAAGAGTTCAATCTTTGTCTCATCAGACCAGAGAATTTTCTTTCTCATGGTCTGAGAGTCCTTCAGGTGCCTTTTGGCAAACTCCAGGTGGGCTGCCATGTGCCTTTTACTAAGGAGTGGCTTCCGTCTGGCCACTCTACCATACAGGCCTGATTGGTGGCTTGCGGCAGAGATGGTTGTCCTTCTGGAAGGTTCTTCTCTCTCCACAGAGGACCTCTGGAGCTCTGACAGAGTGACCATCAGGTTCTTGGTCACCTCCCTGACTAAGGCCCTTCTCCCCCGATTGCTCAGTTTAGATGGCTGGCCATCTCTAGGAAGAGTCCTGGTGGTTTCGAACTTCTTCCACTTACGGATGATGGAGGCCACTGTGCTCATTGGGACCTTCAAAGCAGCAGAAATTTTTCTGTAACCTTCCCCAGATTTGTGCCTTGAGACAATCCTGTCTCGGAGGTCTACAGACAATTCCTTTGACTTCATGCTTGGTTTGTGCTCTGACATGAACTGTCAACTGTGGGACCTTCTATAGACAGGTGTGTGCCTTTCCAAATCATGTCCAATCAACTGAATTTACCACAGGTGGACTCCAATGAAGCTGCAGAAACATCTCAAGGATGATCAGGGGAAACAGGAGGCACCTGAGCTCAATTTGGAGCTTCATGGCAAAGGCTGTGAATACTTATGTACATGTGCTTTCTCAATTTTTTTATTTTTAATAAATTTGCAGAAACCTCAAGTAAACTTTTTTCACGTTGTCATTATGGGGTGTTGTGTGTAGAATTCTGAGGAAAAAAATGAATTTAATCCATTTTGGAATAAGGCTGTAACATAACAAAATGTGGAAAAAGTGATGCGCTGTGAATACTTTCTGGATGCACTGTAAGTCTGGATGGTGTGAATGGTGCTAAACATGAGACAGGCGGATTGTGAATACTTTCTGGATGCACTGTATATACACTAACAAAGTTACCAATAAATGCATGTGCGGTGAACTCCGTTTTTGAAATTCTCAAGATTCTTCATTTGTCACATGCATAGTTACACAGGACAACACGCAGTGAAATGCATCCTGATCCGCTTATCCAAAACTGTGCAAAGTCAGAAGAATATCAGTTAGATTAACAAAAAGTCATAGATTGAAAGATTACAGTATAGTAGAACATAATAAATAAGTAAAATTATGTGAATAAAGTAGAATTAAGTGTTAAGGTGCAATAGTGTAGTAATTATTGTGCACATAAGTTAGACTGGTGCATAGTTAAATGAGGCAGTTTGTTTGTTTGCGCTATTGCGATCTTTACCTTCTTTTTTTTATATTTTCTAATTTTTCTACTTTCATATTCTTTAACTTTTTCCACATGTGTATAGCGCCGTTTATTTTTTTTTGAGCCTTTCTAATTTCACTGGTTTCATAGTCTCTAACCTGCTCTACGTGTGTTTAGCGCCAACGTTTGTAAACGTTCCACTTTGTCATTTTACTCATTGTCTTTTAATTCTGAGCCATACAGTACAATACATAGAACAGAATAAATCCTCAATACAGTATAAAAATAAAAATTCTCGAAGTACGGAGTAGAATTTCACATTAGATGATATCACATAATATGATTTGGATTTGTTTTAAGTCCTGGAGACCTCATTCATCAAGCTGCCTCCCCCCATTTTGCCATTCCACATCTGAAATAGCGCTAATCCGATGAAAGGACCCCTCATTCCCACGTCCCCATTCATCAGGGATGACTTTACCTCAGGCAGGCAATCTACAATTTAAAGAGATTGTTAGTTTCTTGTGAATTGTTACATATGCATTATTTTCACTTTTACTTTAAAAACTTTTGTAAAAACAATACTTGTTTCTTTATTTCCTGCCCCACGCGAGGTTACATCTCTTTCTTCGCAGACGTATAATGCTGCTCGTGTTGTGAAGGGTGTTGCGGCTGAACGTACACTAAGGATATGCCTTTGGATCATTTGCTGTCTTTTTGCTGCTTGCTAGCTGCCTCTTCTGCCTGTCGCATGTCGTTGTTTTAAGAGCTCCGAGCACACGATGCTTGCCTGCCAAAAGCAATCCAACAACTGCTATCTTAGAGGTCTGATGACTTGTTTTTAAATGATGGCTCACTGCCTGGTCTCGCGTGACGTTGTAAAAGCAATACCTGTCTTTTATTTCTGGCCAACGCCTGTGTGTCTCATGTTTACGGTCCCCGCGAGACGCACCGTGGAAAGTCTCCTTGGTCTCGTGGGTCTTTAAAATGTCTTTAAAGATTATCACGTATCGTAGACTATCAGGACAGGGGACAGGATTTCTTTTTATAATAGAAAGACATAATTTTAGTTTTCGTTTTTGAATTAATTTTCTTGCTGTTAGTTTTTAACCCTTATAACTTTTAACTCTAAAACAGAAGTCAGCTTCCTTGACACCACCGTTCAACTGAAAGACAACACCCTTGTAACTTCTGTTTTTCACAAACCGACAGACAGACGGACCTACCTGAAACGTGATAGCTTCCACCCCGAGCATATAAGGCGCTCCATTATTTTCAGCCAAGCAATACGGTACAATTGTATTTGCTCAGACCTGACAGACCGGGATCAACAACTGCAGGAGCTCAGACAAAATTTCATCAGACAAGGTTACACCCCCAAAACAACAGGCACTCAAATAAGAAGAGCTACTGCCATACCCAGAGACAACCTTCTGGAATATAAAAACAAAGACAACAAGAACCGCATCCCCCTTGTTGTCACCTACAACCCACATCTTGAAACACTTCAAAAAATTATAAAAGAACTTCAGCCGATACTAAACAATGACCAAACACTGAAAAATGTATTTCCTGAACCTCCCCTCCTGGCATACAGACAACCACCAAACCTTCAACAACTAATTGTCCGAAGCTCCCTAAGTGAACCAACAGAAAATGGCACATCTCCATGCCTACAGAAAAGATGCAAAACATGTGCCCACATCTATGATACAGACTGTATAGTTACAGTGGGGCAAAAAAGTATTTAGTCAGCCACCAATTGTGCAAGTTCTCCCACTTAAAAAGATGAGACAGGCCTGTAATTTTCATCATAGGTAAACCTCAACCATGAGAGACAAAATGAGAAAAAAAAATCCAGAAAATCACATTGTCTGATTTTTAAAGAATTTATTTGCAAATTATGGTGGAAAATAAGTATTTGGTCACCTACAAACAAGCAAGATTTCTGTCTCTCACAGACCTGTAACTTCTTCTGTAAGAGGCTCCTCTGTCCTCCACTCGTTACCTGTATTAATGGCACCTGTTTGAACTCGTTATCAATATAAAAGACACCTGTCCACAACCTCAAACAGTCACACTCCAAACTCCACTATGGCCAAGACCAAAGAGCTGTCAAAGGACACCAGACACAAAATTGTAGATCTGCACCAGGCTGGGAAGACTGAATCTGCAATAGGTAAGCAGCTTGGTGTGAAGAAATCAACTGTGGGAGCAATTATTAGAAAATGGAAGACATACAAGGCCACTGATAATCTCCCTCGATCTGGGGCTCCACGCAAGATCTCACCCCGTGGGGTCAAAATGATCACAAGAACGGTGAGCAAAAATCCCAGAACCACACGGGGGGACCTAGTGAATGACCTGCAGAGAGCTGGGACCAAAGTAACAAAGGCTACCATCAGTAACACACTACGCCGCCAGGGACTCAAATCCTGCAGTGCCAGACGTGTCCCCCTGCTTAAGCCAGTACATGTGCAGGCCCGTCTGAAGTTTGCTAGAGAGCATTTGGATGATCCAGAAGAGGATTGGGAGAATGTCATATGGTCAGATGAAAAAAAACTCTACTTGTCGTGTTTGGAGGAGAAAGAATGCTGAGTTGCATCCAAAGAACACCACACCTACTGTAAAGCATGAAGGTGGAAACATCATGCTTTGGGGCTGTTTTTCTGCAAAGGGACCAGGACGACTGATCCATGTAAAGGAAAGAATGAATGGGGCCATGTATCGTCAGATTTTGAGTGAAAACCTCCTTCCATCAGCAAGGGCATTGAAGATGAAACGTGGCTGGGTCTTTCAGCATGACAATGATCCCAAACACACCGCCCGGGTAACGAAGGAGTGGCTTCGTAAGAAGCATTTCAAGGTCCTGGAGTGGCCTAGCCAGTCTCCAGATCTCAACCCCATAGAAAATCTTTGGAGGGAGTTGAAAGTCCGTGTTGCCCAGCGACAGCCCCAAAACATCACTGCTCTAGAGGAGATCTGCATGTAGGAATGGGCCAAAATACCAGCAACAGTGTATGAAAACCTTGTGAAGACTTACAGAAAACGTTTGACCTCTGTCATTGCCAACAAAGGGTATATAACAAAGTATAGAGATGAACTTTTGTTATTGACCAAATACTTTTTTTCCACCATAATTTGCAAATAAATTCTTCAAAAATCAGACAATGTGATTTTCTGGATATTTTTTCTCATTTTGTCTCTCATAGTTGAGGTATACCTATGATGAAAATTACAGGCCTCCCTCATCTTTTTAAGTGGGAGAACTTGCACAATTGGTGGCTACTAAATACTTTTTTGCCCCACTGTATACCACACTGCCGACTTGAACATCACATAAAGGGATTGTTTTCCTGCAGATCATCTAATGTAGTCTACCTAATTTTCTGCATGAAATGTCCTGACACTGCATTCTATGTGGGTTAGGTTAGGTTAGGTTAGGTTAGGTTTCTTTATTTAGTCATGTTTACACAGGAAAACATGAAATTTGCCTTCTCAGTTGCATCTAATAACAGGTAACAGACAGAATGAAATAAAACAGACAAATAGAAATAAGAAAGGTTAAGGTAAGGCAGTTAGATAAAACATATTTATACCAAAAAAAAAGGTAACAGGATATATATAAAAACCTTAAACATTATCTCCGATATTTCTTATTGAAAAGTCGTATGGCACTATAGGAAGAAAGGAGTTTCTGGAGCGATTTGTGTGGGTTTTCAAAGCGACTCTCCTTCCTGATTTACTGAAGTTTAGTTCTACATGTAATGGATGTCTGTCATCAGTTGAGATGATTTCCAGTTTCGTTAGCATTGCCCTCTGACACACACTAGTCAAATCATCTACATCAGCCCCAATAACTTCAGCTGCATACTTCGTAATCTGCTGGAGCTTTTTTGAGTTTTGGTTTGTCAGACTATTAAACCAGGCAATGAAACTGAAAGTGATCACGGACTGGATCATACTACGATAGAAGGACAACATGAGGTCCTTGTCTACTTTAAATAGTTTGAGTTTATGGAGGAGAAATAAGCACTGGTTGCATTTAGAAAATAATTTTTTTGTATTTGTAAAGAGAAACTGGACAAACACTGAGCCAGAGAATGAATTTCCACAGGTTCCACATTAAACATGGCAACACAGATGTTCCTGTAGCGGCCCACTTCAACAGCCATGGACACTGTGAGAAGAACTTTAAAGTCACAGTGCTTATGGGCAACTTCAGAACACAGCAAGAGAGAAAAGAATGGGAAGATAAACTCATGCTAAAATTTAATACTTTACAACATGGATTGAATAGAGACAAGAGTTTTATGGCCAGATATGAGGATTGCTAACATCTCTCAGAATGACAGACAACCTGTCTACAGATCTACATTGTATTGAAAAAACTCATTACAAACTTCAAAAGACTTTCTTGGACAGTTATCTTATCCAGAGATCTTGACCATACATTGTTATTCTCTCTCTTGTTAAATTAACCCTAGCCTGAATGAATGTATTAATTTTTTACATTTAAAATTTCTCATTTAAAGATTTACCAATGTTGATTCTTGTCCTGGAGTGTGTATATAAACATTGGAAACTCCAGTCTCTGTATTACATCTTGCCTGAAGAAGGGGCCTGAGTTGCCTCGAAAGCTTGCATATTGTAATCTTTTTAGTTAGCCAATAAAAGGTGTCATTTTGCTTGGCTTTTCTCTACAACTCTAAAACTGAAATCCATCCACCATGAGCCGCCCGCACGTATTCATCCAGTGAACGGAGGCTGGTGATGGAGGCCTGGTGTTCACACAGCATTTGCGGTGACAGAGCGAGCTGAATATGCGTGTAAACTGAGTGGTGGCTCTGAGGCTAAGGATCTGTGCTGGTATCCCGAAGGTTGCCGGTTCGAATCCCCATCACTGCCAAACAGGCCACTGCTCTGTTGGGCCCTTGAGCAAGGCCCTTAACCTGTAATTGCTCCAGGGGCGCTGTGCAATGGCTGACCCTGTGCTCTGACCCCAAGGGGTATGCGAAAACCACCAAATTCCTAATACAAGAAATTGTATAAGGCGAAATAAAGAACAAAACTGTGTGGAATAGAAAGCGTGCCACCTTTCTTTGCACTTGTTGTATATTGAGATGTAATTCAAACGCCTGAAATTGGAATGAGCTGGTCAACAAAAACTTTACTGTATGGACAGAAAAATCACGAGTGAGTAATGTTTCAGTTTATTTCTCAGGTGCCTGCTTTTCGTTGACAGTAATTAACCTGCCACTTTACACTCGAAGTCTACAAGGTATAGAGAAAGTATACTAATCATGAAGAAAATTCAACCTTGACATTTTGATGAATCTTGACGTTTTAGAACTCCCCGATTCCGAAAATACAGTTTTTTGGAATTATGTGTGTGTGTGTGTGTGTGTGTGTGTGTGTGTGTGTGTGTGTATGTGTATAAATACGAGATCTCAAAAATGCAACTAGATGGATGGATGAAACTTGGCATGTGGTTGTTACACCAGAATTGTAGATCTGTATTAACTTTTGGGCCAAATCCAAGTGGTACTTTACCTGAACACATACTCGATTTTTTTTTTTATTCATGCAGCTGCAGAGTCCAATTTATTCAGCTTTACTTTTATAATATTTCTTCAATACAGGTTAGGTGGATTGGCGATTCTAAATTGGCCCTAGTGTGTACTTGGTGTGTGGGTGTGTTTGTGTGTGTCCTGTGGTGGGTTGGCACCCTGCCCAGGATTGTTTCCTGCCTTGTGCCCTGTGTTGGCTGGGATTGGCTCCAGCAGACCCCCGTGACCCTGTGTTCGGATTCAGCGGGTTGGAAAATGGATGGATATTATTAATTTGATTTGATTTGTTGTTGGTGGTTCTTTATTCATATTACTAACCGAAGGTTGTAAACCAGATATGGACGCAGGGCGCTGGGCGCAGAGCGCATCGAGGCGCACGCGCACTGCCGCACTGCAACGAGCCCGCCACAGAGAAAACAAAAACGAGACGATTCAGCAGACTTTGAAGCGCACGCGCACTGCCGCCTACAACGCGCTTCTGAAACACCACAGGCAGAGGAGTCACGGCTCAAAAACGAAACAGCTCAACTAACGGAAATACAAATCTGAGCCCATAGCTAACAACACAGCCACAGAGAAAACACAAACGAAACGATTCAGCGCATATTTGAATCACATTACAGTATTACAGTATGGAATCCACAAAGGTCCAGACTACACAGCATATTTGCATTACATTACAGTATTTCAGTAATACATTATTAACAGTCCAGCCACAGAAAACACAGAAACGACACCAGATGAAAGAAAACAATAAACGAACGCTCCGTATTAAACGTAAGTGCGATTATAATTCCTAACAGTAAACGACTTATAGCTAACGGAGTCACGGCTCCAAAAAGAAACAGCTCAACTAACGGAAATACAAAAACGAGCCTGTATGGATAAAATGAATGAACGAGGGTGCCCACACAAAGACACCGCTTTAGTACAAATATGTTTATTTAATTAAATGACAACTATACCATGGCTATGACCTATAAACTATACCTGAGGTAAAGCGTGCACACCAGGTTGTACAGCCGCCCAAATGCGACCGCCCACACCACCGCATATACCACGTTCATTTAGTAACGTGGCCCTCCATGCCCGGATCAGCCGACATGACCACTTCAGCACGCGAATCCGCCGCCGTCAGCAAATGACTTCTCGCTGACGACACAGCCATAGAAACACAGAAACAAAACTGCATGGCTAAAAACAATAAACGAAGACGCCTACAACTGAGTCACAGCTCACAACAAATATGTTTATTTAATTAAATCTACTTTCCCAGGATGCACCCACCCTCCATGATATTTCATCCCTCCAAGTATCGGAGGGAACAGAAAGTGATTGCCATTCTTGGATTTGTGATTCTTTCGAGAATCGCGGGCTTGCTGGTTGTACATAATATAATCATTGTCTTGCGGTTTACTCCTCAAATATCCATCCCCATATACACGAGAAACTCTAGGGGAGACCACTCCCGATTTTTTAAAATAAAACGGCTCTGATCAAGAGACTGACAATGTTATCATACAAGATCAGCATATTGTTGCTGACCAATCACTTTTGCTTTAAAAACATCGTTTAACAATGAAGCAATACAAACCTTGTAAAATCCCTGAGTTGGCAATGTCTCTACCGGACTGCAGGTAGGTAGGTGAAGAGAGTCTGCCAGTGGTGAAAAGCTAAACACCCTGCCCAGGATTGGTTCCCTGCCTTGTGCCCTGTGTTGGCTGGGATTGGCTCCAGCAGACCCCCGTGACCCTGTGTTCGGATTCAGCAGGTTGGGAAATGGATGGATGGATGGATGGAGTTTATATTCACAGCTCAAAATACGTGATATTGTGACAATAATCCAGTAGCAGAATTATGCTTTAAAATATCTGTTTTTTCAAAGTTTCTCTGTCTCTCTCTCTCTCAAAACAGATAGTTGAAATATCATATTCTTTTTGTTCTTAACATCAGCCATATCATACATATTGCATACCAGGGAGGTTTCCTGCCTTGCATCCAAATCTGCTGGGTTAGGCTCCAGGTTCCTGTGATCCTGCTCTGGATAAACAGGTTTAGATAATGTATATATTGTTCTTAATCTCAAATGCTGCCATTTTGTGCCTGCCCATACTCCTATTACCTGCTCTTGCTCTGCTCATTAAAGGTTTACTGTTCTTATGGTGGGCTTTTCAAGTCTCACTGCCCCTAACTTTCGCACTACATGCTTGTTTTTCTTTGTTTCCCTCAATACAGCTAGGTGGGGTCTGCACACTTATTCAAGCCTAAGAGTCCTGTTCTTCCTTAACCCCCGTGATTTTCATGGTCACACCTGTCCGAACACAGTAGAAACTCTTTTCTTATCTTATCTTTCCAGGCCTGCAGGTGCAAAATTCTGTATATAAATTGTTTGTGCCTCAAATTGAATCATAGATCAATATGGCTGGCAAAAAATAACAAAGCTGAGGTGTTTGAGATTTTTGAATGAAATATTGAAGGCATTCATTATAAGCACATTGTCGTTGGAGAGGGATATGTTGTGTGCTGTAGATATTTAGAGTAAAAATCTCTCAAACCTTAACCATACGATAATTACTAAAACTAAAACTAATATATATAAAAATAAAATAGAAATGTGTTTGTAAAATAAAAACTAAACTAAAACTAAAAATAAACGATGAAGGAAAACTAAAACTAAACTGCATTTCCAAGTAAGGTCAGAAAAAATATAGAAATAAAAACTAATATAAAAAGGCAAAACTATAATAACCTTGATATGATCAAAGTGGAGCAGATGATGTTACTGATCTGGACTTTCAGAAAGCATTTGATGAGGTGCCACATGAGAGGTGGGCTTCAAACTAATTCAAAAGAAGTTAATTAACAGCAAAAACAGTGCACTAAATAAGAAAAGGGTTAGAATGAAAACCTGCAGCCACTGTGGCCCTCCAGGACTGGAGTTGTGGACCCCAGCTCTATAAGATGGCAGCACTAATCTTCAGGCACCGGTATCAGCACGTCAGAGGTTCATCCTCCAGGATCTTCTGAGGTATGTACTACCATCCCGGGTTGAGTACTAACCTCATTCTCCATCCACAGTATTGAGAAGACACCCAGTGAGGGTATGTGGCTCTGCCCCTTCTAGTCCCACAACTACATACCCCGCAGACCCTGGAAGAAGGTGTCATTCGATACAAGAGTACACCGCAGGATGGAGCTCCAAGCTACAGTGACTAAAGCAGAGTTTACAACTCAAGAGAGATTCCTTAAGTCAAGGAAACCCCATTTTTTTGTTTGTTTTGCCACCATCGAGCACATATTTTGTTTTATTGGATTAAACGGGGCGTCCCAACATTTCTACTTGTGGACCTGCAATTGTTTCATCGACCACAGGACTTTACAAACAATTAATAACTAAAAGTTAAAATGAACAAAGCCAGCAGACCATTTTACATAGTATCACATTTCCTCCACCGGGTTTCCTTCGTCCCATAATACATCCTGCTGTCATCTCTTCCCCAGGTGAATGACACACACACACACACACACACACACACACACACACACACACACACACACACACACACACACACACACGGCCATCCACATGATCTAAAACAAAAAGTGTGATTCATCAGACCAGGCCACCATTGTTCCATCATCATGCCCAATGTAGGCATTTTTGGCAATGGACAGGGGTCAGTACGGACACTCTGATCTATCTGCAGCTACAGATCAAGCAGCCACACATGGTGTGCTCTGACATCTTGCTCTCATGGCCAGCATTACATTTTGGGCCACAGTGGCTCCTCTTTGGGATTGGATCAGACAGGCTACCCATCACTCCCCTTGCTCATCAGTGAGCTGTGGGTGCCCATGACCCTTTTACTGGTCATCCTTTCTTGGGCCCCCTTTGGTAGGTACTAACCATTCCATACCAACAATACAATTTTGTTTCTGGTGTCCTTTGACAGCTCTTTGGTCTTGGCCATAGTGGAGTTTGGAGTGTGACTGTTTGAGGTTGTGGACAGGTGTCTTTTATATTGATAACGAGTTCAAACAGGTGCCATTAATACAGGTAACGAGTGGAGGACAGAGGAGGCTCTTACAGAAGAAGTTACAGGTCTGTGAGAGCCAGAGATCTTGCTTGATTGGAGGTGACCAAATACTTTTTTTCCACCATAATTTGCAAATAAATTCTTCAAAAATCAGACAATGTGATTTTCTGGATTTTTTTTTCTCATTTTGTCTCTCATAGTTGAGGTATACCTATGATGAAAATTACAGGCCTCTCTCATCTTTTTAAGTGGGAGAACTTGCACAATTGGTGGCTGACTAAATATTTTTTTGCCCCACTCTATACATTGGACTTCCAACACAACTCGGAGTCCTGCCACATGCAAAAGTTCGCTGACGACACTGTTATCTTGGGCTGCATCAGGAGTGGGCAGGAGGAGGAGTATAGGAACCTCATCAAGGACTTTGTTAAATGGTGCAACTCAAACCACCTACACCTGAACACCAGCAAAACCAAGGAGCTGGTGGTGGATTTTAGGAGGCCCAGACCCCTCATGGACCCCGTGATCATCAGAGGTGACTGTGTGCAGAGGGTGCAGACCTATAAATACTTGGGAGTGCAGCTGGATGATAAATTAGACTGGACTGCCAATACTGATGCTCTGTGTAAGAAAGGACAGAGCTGGTTATACTTCCTTAGAAGGCTGGCATCCTTCAACATCTGCAATAAGATGCTGCAGATGTTCTATCAGATGGTTGTGGCGAGCGCCCTCTTCTATGCGGTGGTGTGCTGGGGAGGCAGCATTAAGAAGAAAGACGCCTCACGACTGGACAAACTGGTGAGGAAGGCAGGCTCTATTGTGGGCACGGAGCTGGACAGTTTAACATCTGTGGCAGAGCGACGGGCGCTCAGCAGGCTCCTATCAATTATTGAAAATCCACCGCATCCACTAAACAGTGTCATCTCCAGACAGAAGAGCAGCTTCAGCGACAGACTGCTGTCACCGTCCTGCTCCACTGACAGACTGAGGAGATCGTTCCTCCCCCAAACTATGCGACTTTTCAATTCCACCCGGGGGGTAAACGTTAACATTATATAAAGTTATTGTTCTGTTTTTACCTGCATTATTATCAATCTTTAATTTAATATTGTTTTTTGTATCAGTATGCTGCTGCTGGAGTATGTGAATTTCCCCTTGTGATTAATAAAGTATCTATCTATCTATCTATCTATCTATCTATCTATCTATCTATCTATCTATCTATCTATCTATCTAGCCTTGTCAAAGTCGCTCAGATCCTTACGCTTGCACGTTATTCCTGCTTCCAACACATCACCTTCAAGAACTGGCCGTTCACTTGCTACCTAATACGTG